>NC_067137.1:53152415-53460825 GCF_903995435.1 Acomys russatus | reverse complement strand
CAGAGAATCAAAACATACCAATAATTTATTGGGCTTTTGGAGATGTCTCAAGCCCACTTAGGATCTCAAAACAAAATTAACAGCAGAAATCAAAATACAGGACAAAAAAAAAAAAAAAACCCAAAAATAAAAAACAAAAAACCACACAGCCCCAAGTACCACAAGATAGATGACAATAACAACACAGGGACAAATTTAGACCATTTTATGGCTGTAAACAAATACTAGTTTATTATTTCATTTTTAAACTCTAACAATAACTACCATAGGGCATCATATTAATGTTCAAGAAAATATTTGCGTGGACAAAATTAAGAGTTCCTGTACCTTGAAAAATGACTTCATATAACTTTCCGATACTTTTTAAGAGCCTGACCACTGAGCATACAGTAGATTAATTCTTATTCTACTACATAAGGCCATGCATGACAGCATTAGAGTGTGTCAGCCTCACCGCTTATGTGTTAAAGGTCTTGGATAATGCATGTCTGAAAAGCTCCATGAAGGAGGGGATTGTCTTGGATTGAGCTCTTGTCTACCTCTTAGTTCAAATAGGCTGATCTTAGCATGTGGTCACTGAGGGGATGAAGGAAATCATGGCCACAACTGGAAAACGTTTTGCTCTGAAACAGTCATGTTTGTTTCATCATTTAGAATACTATTTTAATAGTGCTCAAATTTCTAAGAATCAACCTCTGTTACCTGAGAAAATCCAAGAAGCTATTTAAACTGGTTTTCTGGGTTATAACTGAATTGCCTCATATTTCTGTCTAATCCCCAGGAATGACTCCCCCCTCCCCCACATCACAGTTCCCTGAAAACTACAAGGTAGTACTGATTTAAATCTTAACTTGAGTGGCTTTCTCCTTCGTTGAAGCCACATGCTGACAATTCATTGAAATTACTCAAATTAATTATTTGGAAGAATAAATATGTATAAACTTCATTTATATTCATGTCCTTAAAATATATATGCAAGGGCCAAAACACTAAACGTGTATCATTGGTGTTCTAATAGAAATGACTACATTTCAAGAGTGTCCTGGCATGTGAATGGAGTGTCAACAAGAACATGGAATTCATGGATGGATGGATGGATGGATGGATGGATGGATGAAACCACTGAGAGATGCTTCTAATGTACTCATATGACTCCAGGGATACTTGCCACAGCAGCTAGCTAGTAAGTAGTTGAGTATAGGTCATTTTGAAAAAAAGCACTTTCAGTAGATAGCTCAGGGCATGGCTCTTGCCTCTGCACTCTGAACTGGCGAGCCACTTCAGTTTCTGAATGCACATTGCTGAGCCCTGATCAGTATTATCACTTAGGCTTCAGACTATCAAGGAGAATACTAAAAGAACAAACCACAAGCAAAACAAGAAATGATCTGAAAACCGGGCTGGTCACTTTTGTTACCAGTGGCATGAACTGTATTACAAACTAAACACAGCTAGCTTGCTGAAGTAAAGATCCATTAATGAAGGTTCTGTTTGCATTGCCATACGAGACTCTTAAAACAGACAGTTTTAAATTTTGTTTTGGAAATATACTTTCAGGTAATCTGCATGAACTTTGCATATATGTTTATGTAAAAAATAAGTCTATAGTTGGAAATAACCAGTTAATGTAAAGTAGCTATATCTTTATACAAAGCTATTCTCATAATATACTTCTTAGGGGTAGCTTTGTCCCCAATCATGTTGAAATTTACTAAGCATGGTGACACAATGTGTTGGCCCCTTGATTTCTTTTATTTGCTTATCTTATGAACTTAAAAGGAAAAAAAAAACACTCAGTACTACTGTCCCAGGACAAAGAATACAATTAGAAAATTACTGTATGGATAGTGTTCATTTTCCCCGTTTACAATGTCCAAGCACTAAAAACCCTTAAGATTTCCCTTAGATTAAAATAACAAAATAAAGTATAATTAATTATTTGGAAGAATAAATATTTATAAACTTCATTTATATTCATGTCCTTAAAATATATATGCAAGGGCCAAAACACTGTTGGTGTCCTAATAGAAATATCTCAACCATGAGCATATTGTCACAAATACTGTCTTTCCTTTATATAGTGAAATTAGCTCAGTGTAGACTGCATTTTCTAAGATATAAATATCTACAAGAAATATCTTCAGATACAACTACTAAATATTTTCTAAGTTGGAGGTAAAGAGAAGTTAAATTGTGCTGTGCAATGGGGCTCATTTCTCAGGTTCAAGAATGTCATTTGCTTATATAAAGAACAAAATGTATTTTAAAGCTTTTAAGATATTCAATCTCAGAATTCTGGGTCTTTGAAAAACTGAAACTCAAAACAGATTATTCAAAAGTTTTGTAAGTCAACCCGTAGCTGCAGTCAATATATTGTTTACCAGTACTGTCAAAGCAGTGTTTACAATGACCCCCCCCCCCCATTGGCCACAGTTCAATTCAAGCCTCACAAAAGCTGCCTGGGTCTCGCCCTTTGCAAGCTGACAATCGGAGATGAAGACAACATGGAGCAGGGGGAAAAATAATGAAAATGCTTTTTCCTGGTGACATAAAGAAGGGCTCTCATCTCTCTAAGGGAGAATTTTGGCTTCATCTTCCTGGTTAAAAGATCTACACGTCATCAACAAGTTGTGGTCTGAAAGGTCACATAGGCTGACTACATACTCAGTTTCAGATGTTATTCCACAGATTTCAATTTACTATTAAAAAAAAAACGAAACTTGGGGTTTATTTTCCTCAACAAAACAGACAGCTTCCTTCAAAATTAAATAGCCAACTTTAACCGCGATAGCTGTAGAATCTTGACCGCTGCAGCGGAAGCATGGCATGCAGTGCCAGTCAGAAGACAGGGTGGAGCCGGCACTCGCTGTGGACCACGGAGACATTCTAGCACACTAAGCACACCTCACACCGGCCTTTCCCCCTCCCCCACAAATATCTGTCTGACCATGTTTTGTCATGAATATATCCACATAGCAAATTTTTGTCTTGTATGGGGATCATAAGGTGATAGCAAAAAGGAGGGGAAAAGAGGTAAAACTCTTGAGGAACTTAGATATACGCATGTGGCAGGGGATGGGTCAAGAAAAAAGGGTGAAGAAGATAAAGAGAGCCTGAATTCCTTGTGGGTACTTTATGAAATTGTAAACTGTTTAAGAGAGAGAGAGAGAGAGACAGAGAGAGGTGTCACCTTCTCCACACATGCATGAATCCCCTGGAGACAGCCTGTTATAGAGGTGCACTGAGAGTCTCATCAAATGTGCTCCTGTTTCTGTTTCTCCATCACAACTTGCTAGACATAAAACAGGAGTGTCTAGAATGGAGATGTGTACTGGCACCTTGCCTATGGAAGGGCAGGGCAGAACTGTCCTTCTTCTTTATTCTATTCCGGCCCCCCCCCCCCCGACACACACACAAGATGAAATTAGAAGTGCAGTTGCCCTGGTTAGCCTGAACTGTCAACATGACACAGCCTAGAGTCATCTGAGAGGAGCTGCCTGTGTCAGACAGGCCTGTGGGCATGTCTGGGGAGGGTTATCTTGATTATTGATTGATCAAGGAAAACCCAGCCCATGGAGGCAGGAGGAGACAAAATGGCAGCTCCTGGCAGCAACTCAGTGGGAGCTGTCCATGGTGACCTTTCCTGTCTCAGAGTGCGTACTGCTGCCATGGGAGCTGTCCATGATGAAGACAACCTTTCCTGCTTCAGAAGGCAGTAGCCTTCACGGGAACTGCCCATGGGGGCATGCCTTCTCTTTAGTCTTTGTTGGCAATTCATGCTGCAAAGGAAAGGCTTCTTTGCTGTGGACTCTTTGTAAATGCTGTTTACTTTGTATACTTTGTAAACTTTATAACCTCTCAAGGAAAAAGTGGCCAGACTCATGCCTGAGAAAGCTCCAAAAGCCCAGTTCCTCCCCCAGACCTTTGTCAGTGTCATCTCGAGTCCCTCAGTAGCACATCCCAGATTGTGCTAATTTGAAGTGAGAACTCTAGAGAAAACCACACTAATCCCTAAACAGCAGAACCAACCAATCCCTGGACAAGAAAGCCCACCAATCCCTGAGCTCCCCAAGCTCAGGACTTGAAATCCCACCAATCCTCACTCTAGGAATCCCTGCCCTAGAAAGCTCTACCCACTAAGAAATCCTATAGAAAGGCTGTGTCTGCCCAGTTCCCTGCTGCTTCCTCCCGAGAGCAGAGGGGGCCACTTCTGAATTCATCCCTCCTCTCTCGGATTTGTCCCTCCAATAAATCTCTTTTAAGAAGGAGCAGGGCTCCAGCCCCTAAACTCCTCAGCTCCTCAGGGATTGGGGTAACCTTCGCCAAGAGCTGCAATGGCTCTGCAGAGGAGGACTCCCTCCTCTCATAGGTGTGTGGTTCCTGGGCTCCTGTGTCTCAAGATATCCTTGGGACACTGTCCCACCTCAGACCTGTGTGGTTCCTGGGCTTCCCAGGACACCCATCCATCTAAGTATCAGGAAGGCCAAGCACACAATAACACTGTCAGCCACAAAGGGCATCTTAAAAGAGAGCTTAAGAAATTATCTCAAAAGCATTCTAGCACACTGGAAAGGGGCAAGATTTTAAACAGAGAAGAGGAGACCGGGGACTTAACTCCACAACTTAGGGATGATGGGGTTCTCAGCATCAGAGGGATGTCCTGGGAGTTCAGAAGGTGTATGAGAACTTGACTTGGGATCCTGGAAGTATATGTTGTGATTTTCCCCCTGGAATTGTTAACTAGAAATTGGAATAAGGCTGGAGGCATAAGGTTATTGTGTCATCCAAATGCTGATTTCTGTACCCCACCCCCATATCTGGGCACAACCCTTGTTCTGAGAATCTCTTGTCCCAATGTTGTGTAAACCCTGCTCCCCAGTTATCCCCTGATATGCCAATAAAGGACCTTACAGCCATTAAGCAGGAGAGAATAGGGCAGGAACTGCTGCCATCCAGGGGAGGAGGACAGAGAGAGAGGAAGTAGGACATTTAGCCACAGGCAAAGGTCCAGGAAACAGGAGGAGAGAGAGCTCAGCAGGAAAAGCCACAAAGTGTAAGTATCTCTGGGATGGATGTTGACAGGAAGCCAAATTAGCTTTGAGTCTTAAGAATAGAGTTAATACTGCTCAGAGCTGTGCTTTGAAGCTATTTCAATACTACAATGGAGTCACAATTATTTGGGCGTTAGCCAGGTTAAAACAGAAACTGAGAAACAAACAAAATTTTATAAAAATAGCCATAACAAAGGCTTCTACTTAACAGAGACAAGTGGAACACTCTCTGGTTATGTTAGCTTCTTGGGAATCATTCTTAGCAAGTTATGTTAGCAAGCATGTTAGTATAAGTAACTTGAAAGGTAAAACAGTGTTATGACTAATTTTTCTATTTAAAAAAAGTGCCCAAGAGTCTGCTTTGGAAAATAATAAATTAAGAGACATTTTCCTAACTCTAAGCCAGAGACATGTGTCCAAGTGTTGGGCTCCCCATGTCCATTCCATGACAACAGTGTAGGATTTGTTCAGTGGACAAGAAAGCCTTCAGGACACAACGCAGATGGAAGTTATAGAAAACAATGATTGCTTTTCACATTGCTCCTGGAGAACGTCTGTTAGTAAATAACATACCATTTTTCCCATTAAATGTACTAAACCCAATACCAAGTACTTAGCAAATACACAGGAAACAAACAACAAACAGCTGTCTTTCCCCAGGATTAGATGGTGAATATTCAAATAATATTATATAGAAGAATTCTTTGAAGTACAGGATTGACCAGAGTCCTTGGCTCCATTTTAAGTTTTTGGTTTGTTTTTGATGCAATGAAATAGGGAAAAAAGGTCTGTTCTGTGAGTTGTGTCCTCCCTTTATCTTGTTTCTTTCCTCAAGTACTAGGCAGCCAAAGTGACAACAAATACAGTAGAGTGTCACCTTTGTGGGGTACAAGTGAAGAAAACACAGCTCCCATTTGCTCCTCAGCACCACAGGGAGTTCTCACATAATTTTAGGGGCCTCACCTTAGGTAAAAGCAGAGCAGTAGCTTTGATGCTGAAAAGATTGCCAGGACTGGCCATTTTATAAAGCAGAGTTGGTGGTTTTATTAAAGATATTTTAATGAAGGCTTAAACATGAGCTCTAGGAGAAAACAAAAGAAAAAAACGAACAAAAAACACTCAGAAGGAAGTAAACGCACCCAAGTATGGATACGGGAAGAGTGCAGCTGTATTTACAATAATAGCCATATATAGGATTTTAGTGGAGTTTAAAGTAGCTACTTAGCATTAAGTAGTTCCAGGGGAGCATCAGACAGGGTGACACTAATAAAGTAACAGTGTGGCTTATAGGGATTCAGGAAGGTAGGCTTTCTTTATCATAAGCAGGTTTATTTATTATTTTCAGGTAATGTCTCTGGGAAAGAAATGAATTGCTGTTTTAATGTATCAAATATGAAAGGAATAGTAATTCAATTGTTAGCAGTTTTATAGCAAATTTATCGATTGTGATGGAATTCTTGCTTCTTGGATGGTTGTGATCTTTTTCCTCTCAAATTCTTATAAGTTCTCCATCTCTTGATCCTGCCTCAGGAGCACTGAAGGGTCTACCTGAGCAAAACTGTAACTGCATCCCTCCCCTCCCCCACTGACATGGCTCAGCAAACGCACAGTGCACAGTCCTTGCTGCTCCTCCTGCTCCCCAGCCCAGTATGCAGACCTAACTCATTTAGAGCACCCACTAGCCTCACACAGCTAGGCATTTACTATTCTGATTTGCCTCCACAGTTTTCTGTCCCCAGGTTGAATTGTGACTCCCATTTGCAATGCTTACTTCTCAGGAAGACACTATGTATCTGACATTACCTAGTACTGAAACCTAATTAATGCTCCATCTGAAGACACAGAACCCCAAGCTCCCAGTATCA
This sequence comes from Acomys russatus, assembly GCF_903995435.1. Taxonomy (NCBI): domain Eukaryota; kingdom Metazoa; phylum Chordata; class Mammalia; order Rodentia; family Muridae; genus Acomys; species Acomys russatus. The sequence continues at coordinate 53,453,909 of NC_067137.1, read as the reverse complement.
CTCTACCTCCTACGCTGCGGAGCCACACAGCACACCAAGAAAGAAGGGAGGAGCAGTGTCTGATACCCTCTCATCATCCAGCCCCTGCTTCTGTGTGCTTTTTCCACCATCCCTCTGCATGAGCTCTTTCCTTACTTGGGATTCAGGCTTCCAAATCAACCAGGGCATCCTCCTGAAGGACAGTGCCCCCTCCCTCACCCTCCCACACTCATCACACTATTCTCACTTGCACACCTCCAGCAGGTACCACACACTACAACCTAAGTTTTGAGTTTTTTCATGCTCTCAGTACCTACCTAGCACAATGCCTAGCACCCAGTAGGTCTTCAATAAATGCCAGCTGAACAAGGAATAAAATTGCCAAGTCTTGTAGTTTACTTATGTTCTCAAATCAGTATGAGTGGTGTTAGGCCTTAGGACATAATGGGAAGATAACACTGCATGTGATTTGTCAAGTGTGTAAGTCATGAGAAAGAAGTGATAGGAGACAGCTGCCTAAGTGCAGCTGTCTCAGGAACAACCTCCATCTTGCTGGCAGGGTCAAAACTGAGTTCAAAAACACGTTCAGAGACAGTTTACTACCTGAACAGTCACCCAAAACTTTCTATATCGTTGGAGCATCGTCTTCAGCCTTCTAGCCCAATATAGCTGACCGACATATTTGTGAGACAGGAACTACTGAGGACTTGCTTACCCTGTCTTGGCAGAGTTTGGAGTCGACTCTGCCTGTATCCAAGCTTGCCCAGTTTTAGGCAGAATTCTGTCTGTGGCAGAAACGAAGATGTTTTGCCTAGTGGCTTGTTTGCCACATTTGAAGTATGTCCAGAAGGAGGATCTTTGATGCTCATCATCTTCTTGAGGTAGGCTAGGTGTTGCCAGGAGTTAGTCTGTCTTGTTGTCAAAGAATCTTTTTCTTTCTCTTTTTCCCTCTTCTCATTCTGGAAGCTGCTAACCTGTACTTCTAGTTCACTCAAGTAATTAACTTTCATTCTTTCTCAAGTCTCTGATGGGGTTGATGTTCTGATAGTTTAGTCTTACAATTAACCTAAGCTGTTTAGGGGTTAAGATGTTTTTAGGTATAGATAGAGGTTTTGAGTTGGTAGAGACGAGAGAGGATAGATATTGATTCTCATTCAGAATTTTAGACTCACCAAGATAGGAAAGATGTTCTCTACAAGGTTGCCAAATGGAATTAAGCAAAACACCTTGAATGTAACATTCATATGATGCCTGATTGGTTCGTGGTTCTTCTTGCCGTATGTAATTTTTCTATTATGTGTAATAATATAAATGTGTATGCCAAATAAATAAATAAATTAATTAAACACAGTCAGGGGAGACCTGGTGGCACTCAGAGGAAGGACAGCAGGTTACCAAGAAGAGACTTGATACCCTATGAGCATATACAGGGGGAGGTAATCCCCCTCAGGAACAGTCATAGGGGAGGGGAATAAGGGGAAAATGGGAGGGAGGGAAGAATGGGAGAATACAAGGGATGGGATAACCATTGAGATGTAACAAGAATAAATTAATAAAATAAAATAAAATATAAACACAGTCAGTTCCTGAGTCTGTGCTGTTGTCCCTGACTGGTCAGTTTTGCTACCTACTCAAATAACGATCTTGCTTTGCTGGACTCTTGAGATTACTTGGGTTGTTTTGGTTTTTCGGACCACAACGGAAGTTTCCTACATCATATGTGTCCCACATGGCATACCACTCTTCTGCTGCTTGGATTTTTATGATTTAGTCATTTAATTTGGTGCTTCCCTTCCTCATTTAAACTACTGTTAAGAACTCATTTTGTCATTTCTCATATCTGTAGGAGTCTTGTTACCCCTAAACTCAATGTATTTTCAGGGTTGGAACTAGTACTTTATCAAGGAGGGCAGGCACACAGAAGGGAGAACAATAATTATACCCTTCCAGGTAACTAAGAGGCAGGACCCAGCCTATCAAATAGTGTCTTCAGGTGTGGCTTGTCTCTCCCCATTGAACAGCCTTCCTGAGCCACGGTTCCCATCAGCGCTAAGATCTGTTAGATTTGATTACTGCTATTAACAAACTAATCACCATTTATAGTTGTTCCCTTGAAAAGACCTGGTATCCTATAGAGACTAACTACGAAAATATGCAAATATACCCTTTCTCATCAAATTTCATAGGCTGCAGTGATAGCTCTTGCTTACAACCATAGCCATTTCCAGCTCTGATTTTCCACACACAGGGTTTTTCAGGTACAACTGGACTGTTTTACTTAGAAGCAAAACCTACTATTCGTCCTTTAGTAAAACACAGTGAGGTTAGTCTTTTTTTTTTTTTTTTACTAATAAAAAACAATACAACCACAGCTATTTTTCAGATGGCCTATTCAATGTATATACAATTTCACTTTTTGTTTCAGAAAATTAAAGAGATAATAACTTTAAAACGTTCTGCCCAAGGGGGGAGATGGCTCATCTGGTAAGTTCTTGTCAGAACAGTATTAGGAACTGAGTTCAATCCTTAGAAGCCACCTAAAAATGCCGGGCCGAGTGGGGTGCACCTGTCTCTAATCCCAGGGCCAGGAAAACAGGGAGGAGCAGGTCCCTGGGACTTCCTAGCCAGCCAGCCCACTCAGTGAGCCTCAGGTCAACAAGACTGACCTCCAAACGACAAGATGGATAGTTCCTAAGGAATGCCAGAAGACATACACCCACAAACATGCAACTATGAGCGTGTGTCCACACAAGTATTCACAAACACATGCAAAAGCTTTAGTCCAGTTATCACAACACAACATGAATTCATTGAACACTACTTAAGCATACAATCTGCGAATGTGTGTTTGCCAAAGACAGCCAACTTGTCAAGGAAAATTGGAAGTGTTGTGCCACCAACCAAGCCATCCTCAGCTTGAATTGAACCTTTCTATATTTGCTACACTTAGTGATTTATGATGGAATTTTATTAAAGACATACATTACTTGGCAATAACCTAGCACCCCTATTCATTCTGTATCATAACGCTTGCCTTCAACAAAGACCTGAAGCCTTAATGATGTTCATAGCAAAAGCTTTAAACTACTGCATACTATATTAAAACTGACTGCTAAATAAAATCCTTAAGATATTGACTAAAGCCACAGTGAGTCCCACCCTTAGGGGGGAAAAAAAACGATGCTTCAGAAATTTTATGTTTCTTATTAAAAAAACAGTGGTTCTCAAACTGCCTCATTAGAACTCACTTAACTGTCAGTAGTGGAAGTGCAACGAAAATAAGAAGAGTGGAGGCATTCGTTGCAGGAGGTGCAAGAAGGGAAGGAATAGGACAGGCTTGCCCCAGCGCTTTGTTTCTTCTCCACGTGCAATTCCAGGTGCATGTCCAAATCTGATGCACCTGAGCTGTGCCATCTGTGCGGCTCAGAGATGCTGGCACAGACAGCTCATGGATGGACCTCACTCTTTCCCATCTTTTCTATTTCTCCCAAAGGAACACGAGTACTAGGAGCACTGATCTCTTTCCACTCCACTGCAGCCCAGATCAGCAGGATCTCCCTAGCAGCCACCTGACAAAGGGGCCTGACAGAATGAAATGTCAGGTTTTTGGGAATGTGGGGCAAGCTGGGGCCACTCTGTACACTTGCACTGTTTCAGGACTAGAGAAGGCCACACTGTGCATGTGACACTTGCAAAGGTGGTATGTATCTGACTGACATTACCCAGGAGATTAATGGAATTCTGTTATTTCCATGTAATAAGTTCTCTACAAAAGCTTTCAGCTTCTTCTCAATTATTATTCTTTAAATGAAAAGCCATTAAAGAACAAAATGCTGCTAGTTTGCTTTGATGACTTTAAGGACAAGTTGAGGCAAAACTCGCAAAATTATAATGGCTAATCGGGGAGCCAGAATAAAAATAAACATTACCAAGTCAGCATTTATCAATTATAAATAAACTTTTAAATCCTTCCAAAGGGTCTATAGAGGGCACTAAGTTTCCCTGGAATTCTACTGTTTGTTCTTCCCCTCCTCCAACTGTATAAAGCAGTAAAGCAGCTTCACACGCCTTTCCTCTCACTGTCCATCTTGGCTAACTAGCACTGACAATCTGGAGTGTCGGTTTCCTAAAGAGCTAAAGAGCTGTACTATTTCATAGACTTGTGAAAATTACTCCTACGCCCATACACCCCTGTTCCTTCTCTCTGGCATCAAAATTAGCACCTATAAATATTTATCCTTTGTCCTCTTTTATGAAGCAAATTAGGTAAGTTTGAAAATATCTTAAAAACAGACAATAGGGCTGGTGTTAGGGCCGAAAACAGTGGCTTATTTCACAATATGTTAATTAGGAACAATCCATCTACTGCAGTTCTTTGGTTCAGAAGACAATTTGCATTTGTTTTTATCTTTCTAACCATCAATTGAGGTAACTTCCTCTGTCTGTGAACTGAATTTGACAGTGTGAAAACCCTTGTGGCTTATGCACAAAATGAGAACTTTCTGTATTTTAATTAGTGAGGACAAGTGCTCAAATAGTAATAGGTCTTTTGAAACTTAACATAATTTCAATTTTTAGAATATAAATTTCCAAAAATGGTCAAAAATTAAAATGAAGGTAGGATGTATTCATCTGCAGTGTGTGGGAATCTGCAGGCATTTCCCTTAACAGAACAGAAAGCTCAGACTTCTAAACAAGACTGAGGTACAGGAATGTAAGATATGACGATACATAAAATGTGACTTGTCTGGAAGATACCTCTTCAGTTAACGACTACAGCTAAAAGTATGTGAGGGCCTCCAACATCAGTGAAAGGTTAGTTATGCCTTATAAAACACTAACAGCTTAATAGAGAAATTCAGTTTCACTATTGATAATACAGGTTAATATAGCAAATTCTAAAATTAAAACTCAACTATATATAATGGATGTATTAGGTATTTCTAAATATAAGCGAATGAATTTAAACACTGAGTAGAAGCTGTCAAGATTTCAAAAGAAAGCACTTTAAATTTCTGAAATTAGCATTTCCTTGTAAAACATGAATATGGAAATAAATACCCTTGCCATTCACAGCTAAGTGAAGTATTAATAAACAACAAAGGTGTATCTTTTAAATTTAATTTATTATTTGTGTGTGTGCATATATGTGTGCACACACGATAGCATGCATGTGGAAGTCAGGGGAACTTTTGGAAGTAGTTTCTTTCCTTTTACCCCAGTTCCGGAAACTGACTCGCATCAAGGTTTTGCAACAAGCACTTTGGCCCTCTGAGCCATCTCTGAGGCCCAGAGGTCCCTCTTCCACATTTTAAAATTAATCCAGTTCTAGGCTCTTTCTAGCTCATTTAAAAATATTTTCCATGAGTCTAGAACAGCAAGTTTACTTACTAAAGCTTTAGAATGTAACATGTTTTAAATTGAACCCAGGTTCAATTCCTAGCACCCACACGGCAGCTCACGGGAATCCAACACCCTCACACAGACACACAGGCATGAAAACAGAAAAATTATCTTTAAAATGTGGTATGTGTTCTGCATTCTCCCTAAACCCTGGACAGAACAAAAGCCATTCAGGTTATTTACCTAAGTGATAAAACAGAATAATGTCACCTTATACTGGAAACTCCTATTTCAAATGGGAGATGTAGAGATAAAAATACCATATATTGGAGGGAAAGAATTTTCTAGGCTGAATCTGTTAGGTCACAAACCAAGGGACAAGTGGCTCAAGTGCCTATTTAACATAGGAAAGCAGACCTGGCCTTAAGGTTCTCCCAGGGCCCCTCAGTCCTACCAGTTACATATAGTAGGCACACCCGCCTCCTAACTGAAACTTCGCCAGCTCAGGGGCTCAGTGGCCCTTCCCCCAGCTGCCCTTCCAAATATAATCCAGCCATTTTGGCTATGCTGATCCCTTTTTTATCCTTTTACCCTTTACCCTCCAGGCCCTGGCCCCTCCTTTCCCCTCTCTCCTCACAAGGCCTGGCTCAGGGCCCTCTTCACTCCGGGCTTTCCCAGGTAGATGCCTTGCTTCTGGCTATGCTCTCTCTCATATCTGCAATAAACCTTCTCCTCTACCATACCTAGGATCGCACGTGTCCGCCTTTTAAATTTTCTTTTGTTTTTCATTCAGTATCGGAAGCTCTTTAACTGATTTCTAGAAGTAATAAGTGTTTTTGGTAGTTTTCTGCGGCACACCAACCCCAGTTCTGACAAACACGGGGATACAAACGACAGACTAAGAGCTCATTGCAAAACATTAATGCAGTAAATTCTAATATTTTTTTATCTTTCACATGAGATTAAACTTTCCTGTTTCCCAACGACAGGCCAGAAATATTGTTGTCTGTTTCTAAAGACTACGTGTCCTGTAACCCATGTCTGGCTCCAGGGTGTTTCTCAGCCTGGATTGTCCAAGATGACCAAAACCAGCCTCATTTCATTCCTTAGCCATTGTTGGCCTTGTTGTTAGTTATAGTGAAACGTCTTACATTACAAAAAAGGTTCCAATCCACCCATCTTGCCAGGTGCCCAGTGCCTCCATCTACTCCACAGGTTCACACTTAAGAGCTCTCTAAAAACATTAATTTCCAATTTTACACATGTCTTTGAAAAATGGGCAACCATCTATCATTTCTTGAAGACTAATCTGGCTTAAATGAGTACCCCTTAAATCTTTCTTACACCCAAAAAGTGTAAGAAGATCATCCAGCCAGAGTTGATTTTGCTTTCTATGTTAAAGGGTAACTGATAACCCACAGGCAGAAGGCTTTTAAAGGTGTGGTTGTTTTGAGAAACAATGACATGGCTTTCTGTTTGGAACCCTGATATAAAACACAATCTGAGCCAGGCAGTGGTGGTGCATGCCTTTAATCCCAGCACTTGGGAGGCAGAGGTAGGCGGATCGCTGCGAGTTCGAGGCCAGCCTAGTCTACAAAATCGGGTCCAGGACAGTCAAGGCTACACAGAGAATCCCTTTCTCGAAAAACCAAAAACCAAACCAAACCAAAACAACCAACAACAAAACCCACCATGATCTGATCCTAAGTTTTATTTGCAATTTCTCAAAATAACTCCTAACACTTGCTCAAGTATCTGCACATTATTTAAGTGGAAAAGTTGTAAGAATGTCATCTCCAGAGGTTCATTTCTTGACGCTTTACCATGTGCAAAGTGTACTTGAAAAAGTCAGAACAGTCTTATCTGGTCCTAAAGAACATCTGTCCCTCTATAGTCCCCACCTCTCCATCCCACATGTTCAGGATAAAGTTCAACATCAGAAAATAAGATGGTAGATTGCTAGTCCACATCTGCTTCTGCAGCTGGGCAGTGCATTTACATTTTATCCTTTCTATTTCTCACTCCCAGTGACTTCCTAGGCCTCCACGGACACAGCAGCATTGTTTTAGGAGAAAGCAAAGCACAGGAGACCATACTTGTTTTCACTTCCCAAACAAGCTTGCTCACTTCCCAGGAGGTAGCTATAAAAGTGAAGGCTTTCATTAGCAGGACCATAGGGCAATGTATTTTGTAAAATCCTAAGGTTGCCTACTAATAAAGAAATTAGAAGCTCTTGCCCCTCACTACCTGCTGTAGTCGAAAGAACTGGCACTGCATTCACTAGAGGAAGTGACATGGTCCATTCTCTCATGGGCTAGAGCATCCCTGAAACTCATCTGGGCAGCACAGGTGAGCTGGCCCTGGTGGAGGGAACACAGGTGACCTAGGACAAGGACAAGAGCACAGGAGAACTGGCCCCACCACTGATCTGGCTTGAGGTGGTATGGGTTGGATTGATGCCCTTCCCTTCCTACTTCTCCACCTGCAGTAGCCAGGAGAGTTGATCCTGGGATCATGAGAGCAGGAGAGCTATCCCTGTCCCCTCACTGGCTGTAGCACTCTGAAGTGTGGCCCCTGTACCTCACCTGGGTAATACAGCAGAGCTGGTCCTGATGGTAAAGGCAAGGATGAGGCAGCCCCAAGGGTGTGAGAACAGAAGAGCTGGCCAAGCCCCTCACAGGCTGCAGCACTTCGGAAAGTGAGTACCGCACCTTGATTGGGCACCACAGTGGAGCTGGCTCTGGAGGTGAGCCAGCTCTAAACATAGAACCATGTTCCACAGCAGTCCTCGGCAGGACGGAGAATGCAGCTAGGTACTGGAGCATTGACAACCTCAACTACAGCTTTGTGGAAGGTCAAATGAGAAAGAAAGATGGCCTTAACCATATCAACATCAGAAAATACAGTAGCAAAAGCCAATATTCAATGTCAATGTAGTCTTTCTCTTATAAATTATTTGTTCCATAAATCAACCCTCAGTATTTAAAAAGAATAAAATATTACCAATACTTGTCATGAGGTCTAATACACAAACTTCTGCTAAGCTCTGGTTTGTCTAGGCTTTCAGTTGTTAGTCCTATTCAACACATATGAAGGGAGTTGCAGAGACATAAAATAGTGCATGTATTTGTGAGTGTGTGTGCAGTACTACACATCTGTTCTCAAAGGGCCTATTTCTAAGTGAAGAAAACGGGTAGGCATAAATCCTCAGAGACATACAGAATATGGCATTTAAAGCTGTTTTTATTATTCCAAAGATTCTTTGACAATAAGACAGGTTAATTCCCGGTAACATCCAGCCTGCCTCAAAGAAGATGATGAGCATCAAAGAACCTCCTTATGGAGATGGCGTCAAATGTGGCAAACAAGCCACTGGGCAAAATGTCCTTGTTTCTACCACAGACAGAATTCTGCCTAAAAAAGGGCAAGCTTGGATGCAGGCAGAATCGACAGCCAAACTCTGCCAAGTAACCAAGTCCTCAATAGTTCCTGCCTCGCAAATATGTCTGTCAAATATATTGGGCCAGAATGTAGAGAGTTTTGGGTGACTGTTCAAGCAGGAAACTGTCTCTGTCATTTTTTCATTTTGGAAGCTGCTAACCTGTACTTCTGGTTCACTCAGGTAATTAAGTTTTATTCCTTTTCAAGTCTCTGATGGGGCTGAAGTCTTACAATTAAGGTTAGTTGGTTAGGAGTTAAGATGTTTTTAGATCTAGATAGGTGTTTTAAGTTAATAGAGATGAGATATAATAGATATGGATTTTCATTCAGAATTTTAGGCTCAACAAGATAGGAAAGATGTTTACTTTAAGTTTGCAAAATACAAATAACCAAATTGCTATGAATGTAATAGTTATATAATTCCTGATTGTTCCGTGGTTCTTCCTGCTGTATGTAGTTTATTTTATTTCTATGTAATGATGTAAATGTATATGTTAAAAAAGAAATACAATAATAAAAAATTTCCAAGGGAAAAATAAGTAAAAATAAATACTTGTTTACTCTTTGATTAATCTGAAAAAGAAAGCAGTGAGTGCATGTGCTCCACATAGTTCCTGCTGAGCAGAATAAACAGTCCCTGGGCCCTGTGTGGCACACAGAAGTCTACAATTGTCCAACAGAAAGACAGGTTTGCCTACCCTGTGAATCTGATTGCAAACCTAAGTATTTCACATCATCCTCACTTCTCCAACCATTCACCATCCACTCTACTAGGTAGTACTTTCTATCTTTCAAGAGCTTTTTGGTATATATTTCCTCAGAAAATTCTAAGCCATTCCCATTTGTCAAACAGGACTATACAGAAAATGGGCCAGTATACAGGTGTCTTCAAAACCCTTCTGTTCACTTCTCCCGTTTAAGTAATACTCCGATCCCCACCACCAACACTTGGTGCCAGACTGTGAAAGGCAACATCATACTAAGTGCTATTTTTTTAAAAATAAAACACACATTTGCTTCTAGCAAGTGTTCATTTATAATCTGAAGAAGACCACAAGGCTTTAGCTGGGACACTTTACTTGGTACTGTTTTCTGTAATGATGGTGTTATAAGCACTCAACACTGAGTCTACATTTCCCTCTTTACATACATGTCTGTCTCCTGGTCCCCTGGGAGATATGATGGAATATACTTAACACATTACAGCTCTTTGATCAATACACATGTATTAAACGTCTGTCATAGACCTAGTAACTATTATAGTAAATACTACTCTATATAGTACTAAACATTACTATATATATGTGCTGGACCAAGAGCACCCTCAAGTGTACTGTAATTGTGTTCATGATGACTCTGCACCATAAATCATGTATATATGGCAAATGAGAGAATCTGGGCCCACGCAAAGTATTTTACTTAGGTAACAAGGCAAGAAAGTAGCCCACAGGAAGATTCAAACCTCACTTAGCTGGTAGCTGTCTCAACTGCAAGTACTAGTCCTTGACAGGTAAATAAGCACTAGGGAAGAGAAGAAGGATATAGAACAGACTTCTACATAAGTGGGTTCAAACCCCTCCCCTAAAACTTATAAACCTTGTGACTTCAACCAGCTATTTGCCTCACTGTGCCTTGGCTATGTCAGAGTAGTAATGTATCATAGAGAGCAGTATGGAGATAGATGGAGTTCTGTGGCGGTTATAAAAACTATTCAGTGACAGGATACTACACCTAAGGCAACATACAGGAGCTTCCATCATCCTAGTAAAGTAACCAGAAGAGAGGCCTCCTACACCAACACTAATTACCCTGACTTGACAACCATACAATGTAAACACATATTAAATTATCACACTGAACCCCATAAATATGCAGCATAATTAAAAGGGAAAGAGAAATATTTCCTCGATGGAATGTTTATTTCATCAGTTTTCATCCTGACATTTATTGTGCAGTTTCCTGCTCAGCACTTGTGACCCCAGGTCTGCAAGAAATCTGAGTACAACATTTCCCACAGAATAGCTTCGTGGAACTATTTGGACAGTAGCTCCATCAAGCTGAGGGAAACACATGCGAGCTGCAGCATTGAAGGTGTAGCATACACCTGGTGGTAAGTTCATGTAGGGAGTTCCAGTACAGGCTTGGCTTCCCCTTATGGTTCAGTGTTTACTCCCAGTCCAGTTGCAGAGAGTGGCCAGGGAAACAAAGCTGGTGACAGGACAAGGCTGCACTCTCCCTCACAAAAACGCACCACCTACTTCTACAGCAAAGCTTAGATGGCATCATGGCTCTGGGTAGAGACCAAAGGTCTGAAGTTATTATCCTGTCTCCTATGCTTCAAGTCAGTAATAATGAAGGGCTGTTTACTTGCACTTTGTCCTTGGAGCCAATCACAGCGATACGAATGACAGAAAGGTAGGCATTCTGTTCTCCACCGCCCAGGGCTGCTAATTCCCATTCTCTGCTTGTCGGTTATATCTAGATTCTGGTTACTTCTCCCTGCATAGACAACCACCAAGCAATCCTCCACCATCACAAGCCCAGGTTATTTGAAATAAGCTTTTCTTACCCTGGAAACCATTCTTCTGATTTTCCATGCAGCAGCCAGAATGATTCTTTTAAACTCAAGGTAGATAACGCTATATGTCTGCTCCAAATCACACAATTTCTCCCTCCTCTGGACACCGAGAAATACTGGCTATGTTCATCTTTGGAGTTCTCATGAATAGACAATGCTGTGGGTCTTACTTTTCCACAATACATAATTAGCAATGTGATAGAAAACTTCTCTGAGCGGAAGGCCTTACCTTTTTGTTGGAAGCTACAAAACTTGCCAGGAAAGGACAACTCTGTCTCATTACTATGCTACTGAGTTCACTTATAAATAGCCAAATTTCCAAGTGGAGAAACTTGGCTTGCATAACACAGCTGGTCACTTCGAAAGCGCTAATCAACAGAGATGTTGGAGAGAAACCTCAAGTCTTTAGTGATGATGATGATGATAGTACAGATGTCTTCCAAATGCTGACGGAGCCAAATCCTCTACATCCACTCAGCACCTACCACATGCTGGCACTATGCTGGGGTCTAGTAATGGATGCTTTCCAAAGCTGCCATGTCCTCTTCCTCCTCCTACTCCTCCTCCTCCTCCTCAAGCTCATGATGCTTTCATGGAGCTTACACGTGAACTTGCTGTGAGCTCAGAGTCTCCTTGAACGAAGACAAGAAATAACCTGGATCCAGCTTCTGGTCTCCATGTGGCTGCAGCTGCACGCCATACTACATGAGTGTTTTTGACAGATCTAAGAGATGCTTGTGCTTTCAGTCTTCCTGCAAAGTGCTTAGTCATCAAATTGGGCAAAGGGAGTCCAGGCTACTCTGAACCCACTTTTTAGCTTTCTTAGTGATGGCTCCCAGCTCCGCCCGATTCCTCTGTACTTCTGTCTGCAGCACGATCTGCCTCAAATAGAGCCAATTTTATATCTCCAAATAAACCCATCAATAATTTCTTGTGATTGGAAAAGTCAAGTCCTTGTCCTCTGTGGCTTGGCCCAGCTGCCTGTCTCATTTCTCAGCATCTTTTAATTTCCCTGTGACACACTAGATCCTTGCAGTTCTCTTACTCTTAAGGCTGGTTTCTAACCCCTATATGTCCTGTGTGTTTTATGGAGATCAGCCTTCAGCCCCATTCACTGCCTCGTTATTTATTCTAGAGTAAGCTAACAGGAATATTACCACCCCTAGATGGCTTCTCTACTTACTCTAACACAAATGTACAGTTATCTTTCCAACTCAAAAAACATAGGCCTGCCTATATTTTGTGCCCCCAAACTATTTAGTGCATAGTTATCTCATTATATCATTTCAGCATTTTGGAAACACTAATTTATTCGTCAAATGACAAGCACCTACAACACTGTCTATTTCACTGTACACTTAAGAGGCAGGTAGAGGCCAAAAGTGCTTGAGCATTCATCCCCTAGAACACAGACCAACAGATAACAGTCACCAACCAACCTGTTTGGTAAGGGCTGTGAGCCAGTCTGTCCTGGATTTTTAAAAACAGGGTCTTATTATGTAGCTCAGGATGTCCTTAACTCATGGTCCTTTTGCCTCATCTTCTTTAATGTTGGGGTTAAAGCATGCACCATCATTTCATAATGCTCAAGAATATTTGTAATATTTGTAAATGCTTTTATAAAAGTCAAAGTTAAGATTTTTGTGCCATGTGAAAATTACATTAAATTCAAATTTCACTGCCCATAAATGACATTTTTGGAGGAAGTATTTTTTTGCTTTTGAATTTTTTTCTCTTACTGAAAGTAGATTTTTTTCTTACATAATATATCCTGATTATGGTTTCCCATAATCTTTCCAGTTTTTCCCTACATCCCCTCCCATCCAGATCCATCCCTCCTACTTCTTAGAAAACAAACAGGCTTCAAAGGAATAAAATGAAATGAAGCAAAAACTAACACATTGGAATAGGACAAAACAAACAAAAAGAACCCAAGAGAAGGCAGAAGAAACAGACTCATTCACAAACTCAGGAATCACATAAAAACACTAAACTGGAAGCCATAATATATATGAAAAGGATCTGTAGGGTAAAAAGAGAGAAGAAAAATATATAAATAAAAAGAATAAGATCAAATTAAAGGAAGAAAAAAAGAAAGGAAATGCCTTGGCACAATATTATGAGACAAGAAACCTTCAAAGATGCCATTGAGTTCACTTTCCTTTGGCCATCTACCACTATACTTTATGTATAATGAAAGAGAAGGTTATTGTTGTAGATATGAATATATAAGAGAGAGAACAGCCAGAGGTATCTGGATGAGACCAGTGCACAGTGCACAAAGTAGACTGAACATGGCCAGCAGCCTGGACCTGGCTATGTGAAAAGGAGCAGAGAGCACAGGCAGTAGGGGTGGGAGCAGGGGGCAGGGGGCATCGCAGCGTTATAAGGAGAATGAGTATCATGAGCCTCAGAAGTTTGGGGTAGGGGAGGAGGTGAGAAGGGCAAGATGCTGTCATGCATTTCGAAATGTGTAACAGGTACTTGTGATACTGAGGGAGCCTGGACGCCAGCATGAGCTTTAGATAGAAATTTGCCCCTTCTGCAGCAATAAGGGAAATGTCTCCTTTGGGTAAAGAGGAAGTGGGTTCACAAGTTTCCTAAGAAATGCTGGCTTCCGCCAGGCATAGTGGCACCTTTAATCCCAGCACTTGGGGGCAAAGGCAGGCTGTGAGTTCGAGGTCGGCCTGGTCAGCCAAGGCTACACAAAGAAACCCAGTCTTGAAAAAACAAACAAAAAAAACAAGAAAACACACACACACACACACAACAAAAACAAAAACACAAAGAAAGAAAAGAAGAAAGAAAGAAAGAAAGAAAGAAAGAAAGAAAGAAAGAAGAGAGGGGCATGGGAGGAAGGAAGGAAGGAAGGAAGGAAGGAAGGAAGGAAGGAAGGAAAGAAAGAAGGAAGAATGTTGGCTTTTATCTAACCACCATATATCCACCTATAGTCCATCCAGGTTGAGCATATATCAGGATATTTGGACTGCTTTTGGAGTTTGGCGAATTGGAGTTTCCTTTGGACCTGACACTGGGCATGCAGTCTGCCCTCAGAGTAGTTTCCCCGGTGAGACTCCCTTGTAGAAAACCAAATGTTCTTTTGTAAGTAGTTATCAACGGAAGATTGCTTCTGGGTTAGGCGTGAGGGCATGTGTTCACTTCTCCTTTCAGCCCTAGGATCCCATCTAGTGCAGACCTGTGCAGGCTCTGTGTGTGCTGCCTCAGTCTCGGTGAGTTCATATGTGCATGGACCTTGTGGATCCAGAGCATTCTGTGTTTTTGGTGTTCTCATCCCCCTCTGGCTCTTACACTTTTTCTGCCTCCTTTCCATGGGTTCCCTGAGCCCTGGGGTTTTTTTTTTTTTTAATTCATCTATATGCTGACAGTACCTGTAAGGTACTAGACTGTGTGTTTCCCAAGACTAAAGCCTTTGCTATGGAGTCATTTATAGAAAGAGTTTCCCAGCCTCTTCTGAAACTTCAGTTCACCTGACTGTTGCTATCCTACACCTTTAGATGAGATTTGACAGAAATTCAAATTAAGGCCAGCCAACAGTGCAGACTCTGCAGGAAATTTAAATACTCTAAGATAAACCTGTCGCTAGGCCAGACAGACACAATCAGCTTGGATGATCTCACTGGCTATTTACTGGTATAATTTGGAGGCAACTATAATAAAGTAAAAATAATACAACCTCAGAAGATGGAAAAATTTCTTGCCACTGCTAAAAGATTCTAACATCTCAAATGTCTGTACAGAAAAAGGTAGGTACTTCACGTACCAGTTTGTCAGTTCTTGGCTTTATATATCCTAATTCCAATTAAATAAATCAATATGTAATGTACACCGAGCTGACAGCCAAGTTATGAACACCAAGTTGGCTCACATGAAGAAGAATACAAAATGAATTTAAAATAAGCAAAACATTGGCATGTTAAGACCTTCTGCTAGACCAAAAAACTTGAATTTAGGGTACCATGGACACACTAGGCTCATGAATGGGGGGAAAAGGAAATTTTTTCTCTCAATTCCCTTCAGTGATCATTTCTTAAGCACCAATCTGAGTCCCAGGTGTAGGTGCTGAGAGCTGAGTACATTTGCCCTTCTCTAAATTCACAGAATAATGGAGAAGAGAAACCAGAGACACAACAGTTAGCTTTCTGGTTATAAAAGGCAGGGCTGGGGTTACTGCAGAGCAGCCCAGAAGATGGAAAAAGGCATATCTGGGAGGGGATAACAGAGCGTCAATAATTAAGGCAGCCAGCATCAGTCTTGAATTTGAGACAACAGGGTTACAGGAGAGAAAGGAAAGAAACAACAGCAAGCCATTTAGAAAGATACAAGGAGCTAATTACACAAGGCTACAACCTGCAAGAACCCCAATGGGAAAAGAAGGCAATGTACTGAGTGAATTGACTTTTAAAACCATTAACTCGAAGAAGGTGTCAAAGGAATGAGGTCAAAGTTCAAGTCTTTTGAGGACTGTGGGCCTGCAAACAACAGAGTCCCAATATCTTCCTAAGCCTTTATGAAAACATTCAAGTTCCAAGAGAAAAAGTACTTCCCTGCAGGGTAAAGGCCAGAATTGGTACCGAAATAGATGTTTCCTAAGGTGTTATCAGGCGATTAGAACCCAGCCAATTACTTGTGGTTATAGTCTTCAGCCCTGAGCTTATGCTTAGCTTCTGCAGCTATGGGGAAAGTGGAGCTGTGGGTTTTCTAACAAACACTGGTTGGTCCCAGGAAATCTGGAGAAGAATGACCACCTCTGATTCTCATTGTTAGTGTTTAAATCTGATGTGCCTTTTAGGGGCTCCTGTTTTGGGTGCATGCTCCCTGCAGTTGTAACTATGTTGAGAGTAACTTTCACCAGATGGGGCTAAGTGATGGGAAATAGGTCATAGGGGTGAGGCCTTTGAAGGTTATACCCACGTCTCTTTATATCCTGGTGGGCTATACTGTTTACATGATTCTGCCTGCATGGGCTGCTCTGTTCTGTCCTTGATACTATGATAAGCTGAAACGAAAGAAAAGGAAAGGAAAAGAAAAGAAAAGACCAGCTTTCTTCTCTTGTGTCAGGTTTTGCGGTCGGCATAATCAAAGATAATACAGTCAGCTCCAGCAGCAAGACAACAGAAGTGACGCCTGCCACAGACTCTTACTGCCTCACTGGGTTTTCTGCATCTGGTTTTCAACATGGAAGACACATGGTTGACAATGGATCCTGTGACAGCTCAATTATGTTCACCTGGCTGTGATTTATTCTCAAGATCTATTTGCTTATATTCATTTCAACGTAATCATGGTAGAGGTAGTATTCTCCTATGGACTGTCCTACCATGTACTTCAGACATTAAGCAGGCCTGGTCCTGCAATCCTTGGTTGGAAGCAAGTTCCTTGTATGTCCCTCTCCTGTCTCTTGGCACCAGGCTCCTTCCAACTGACCTTGGGAATCTTTCACTGAGTTGGCATCACAGAGTTCCAAAGAGTGACTGCTCTTTCTTTGTCTTCGTGTCCTGTTACTGAGGCCTCCAGAATCCAAAGTGTAAAGGGTAATCTTCACTTCCAAATTACTGGGATTTGGAATCCCCTAGGAGACACACCTCTGGGTGTGTCTGTGAGGGTAAGTCCTGAGAGGTTATCTAGGGAGAAAAGACCCACTCTTACTATGGGAAGCATTATCTCACTGGCTGAGGTACTAGACTGAATCAAAAGGGAAGTAGAAAGTAAGCTGAGCACTAGCACTCATCTCTCAGCGACCTCAGGCTTTAAGCTCAGTGTCTTTTCCAAAACAGTGGACTGTATCTCTTCAAACAGTGAGCCAAACCAAAGAGTGAGCCAAAATAAACGGGACTTAAGGTACTCATCAGGTATTTTATCACAGCAATGAGAAAAGAACCTGATACAACCTATCTGATGAATTCAGCATCTTTAACCTGCATAACAGGGCCAATGCCACTTCTAATCCATCTGATCCACTTGACCATAAGAGGAAGGAACACTTTGGCCCCCAAAGAGCTGG
This sequence comes from Acomys russatus, assembly GCF_903995435.1. Taxonomy (NCBI): domain Eukaryota; kingdom Metazoa; phylum Chordata; class Mammalia; order Rodentia; family Muridae; genus Acomys; species Acomys russatus. Next base: position 53,436,546 of record NC_067137.1, on the reverse strand, counting down.
GTACAGACAAGTTACTAGGGCTAGAAAGAATTTTTTGAACTTCTCAAACTATGTAACATAGACTCACTTCTTTCACAGACAGGTCCTGGATAGGAGCTGCTTTTTTTTTTTTTTTTTTTTTTTTTTTTAAAACGAAAACCACCAACAGTTTTAAGAAATAAAAATAAACGGGGGGAAAAATAACTCATAGCATGTCACTATTCTGTTGTTTGCAACATCTTTTGCTAAGTCAAACTGACATTGGATAAGAACTGTTGTTAACCATTAAATTTCTATGCTAATTTGAATGACAAAAGGAACGTGTCACTTTGGTTAGATAATCTGAACTGTCAGCCAGCAGTCACTCTTGAACTTACATGAAAATGCATTAGTTCCAACAGACAACTGTGTTAATGGAGATGATAATTGCACTCACTGGGTGGTTTGCTTGTGTTGACAGAGGCGATTTTAATGTGAACTAGTCTGATCCCACATAATCCTTCGAGACATAAGAATAAACTACTGATGCCTCACAGGGAGAAATTATTTGTGAAAATATGGCTGAGATGAAACCGTATCATGATTTATTGTTCTTAAATGCTCAGGGAAATTAAATAAGATAGCTATAACAGTTCAAAAAAGATTGGATATCTAAGTCATTGTAAATACAACTTCTGGTTCAAAAGGACTTGAATTCTTTTATTCTATGCAAAGCAGTTAAGAAGCATTTCATCGGCAGATGATCCCTTACCTGTGTTCAGAATTGGAGCTAAATCTGGTGGCATATATCTATAATCCCAGCTACAGGAAGGCAGAGAGGCAGGAACATTGCAAGTTCAAATCCTCTCTGAGCTAGCATGAATTCAAGTTCAACCTGGGCAACATAGGGAACCACTATCTTAAACTAACAATTTTTTAAGGGCTATTGATGAAGCTGTGTGACATAGAGCTCCTGCAGCAAGCAGAGGCCCTGAGTTTCATCCCCTGCACCCAAACAAACAGCAACAACAAAGAACATAATAAAGAAAACTGTGCTACTGGCATGCCTACTGCTGATGCAAACCCTGGCTTTGGCCATAGTAAACTCACACTGTGGATACAACCTGTCATTTACTGGCTGCAGTTTGGGAGAAGCACCCTCTGCGTTTTATACCCTTTCCAGCTGGGCGAATGAGCAAAGTCTAAGTAGATTATTCCTTGAAACTACAGCCAGACTGATGAGGAAAACTATTCCACCTTCTAAGACTCTGAGCTCTCAGACACTGGAAAAGCTAGACTAGACATACCAGAAAGCACAGGCTTTTTTTTTTTTTTTTTTTATTCTTGTTACATCTCAATGTTTATCCCATCCCTTGTATCCTCCCATTCCTCCCCCCACAGCACAGGCTGGGATGAGCAGGGCTCTGAGGGTCCAGTGAACCCCTGAGCCAACAAGCTGCAACAGCAGTCAGCTTTGTACATTTCCACCCAACTAGTCTGAATTTTGTGTCTGCCATTTGTTAAGTAGTGAACACAGTGCATGGCAAACACTCAGAGAAGCAACGGGGGTTGGGGGTGGGGGCTGGGGAGTGGATGAGCCCTTACTCCTTTGTTTTTCTTCCAGGAGCTGGGACGTGAATCCTGGGGCCAGTGCAAGCTAGTCTCAACTATGGAGCCTCAGTCCCAGCCCTTTCTAATGCTCACCTAATGCAGAAGTCTCCTGTCTATACTCTCTTATAGTTTGTACTTGATTTAGGAATGCATGCCCACCTACCCTCTGCATTCAGTCTCACTGCATGGAGAGTAAGGGGAAATAGCAGGAACATTTTACCAAGAGTAAGAGCAGTATGCAACCATGGCCATCACCAATCAAAAGGTAACCCAAAGGACTGGGACATCAGCAGCCATGGAAAAGCAGGCAGGAAGAGCACTGGATCTGAGGGTGACAAAGTGGGTGATGACCCAGATCCTCATAGTGAAGGTGGCCTTGATCACAGTCCATCGCTGAGTCAGCTGAGACACTCTTCACTCCACTGTAGGACTCCATTTCTACCATCTAAGCCTCGGGGATGGGCAGCACTTGTTCGCTTATGTAAGATGAAAGACCACTGTTCTTTTATCTTTATTGAGGAAATTTAATTCTGTGTTTACACTGCTTTCTTTACTTCCTTTTCTTTCCTTCCGGTCCATTTCCTCCCTCTGCCCCCTCTTTCTTTCCTCATCTTCCCACCCTTCCCAGTAAAAACTTACTTGATACTGATACAGACTAGTCACACCATCCTATAAATGTCCCAGAAATGAAAGCAAAGCCAGCCTCCCTGATCGTTCAGGCTGTGCCAGGCTCTCTGGCATTCATGCCACAGAGGCCACTTCCCTATAGCACGTACACATTGCGTGCTGCCATTTATGAACTGACTTCCTTTCGAAGAGAAGCTGCTCTGTGTGCTTTATCACTTCCAGCCTCTTCACATTAATCTCACTGCTGCAGGATGATGGCCGGCTCCTCTCCAGAACATTCAGAAAACTATTAGATTAATGCCTAAGAAATACAGATTCATGTGGGAAATGCTGACAAACCAGATTTAAAGTCAGGTGAATACGCCATTAAAATATATCCTGACAAAATACCCAAAGATACACACAGTGGAGTGCATTACAAAGTCAAATTACTCAAATCAAAGATATTGCTTCCTGAGAGTTAAATTAAAAAGCATGTCTCCCAAAAAAAGAAGCCAGTAGGTTTACATGACGAGACTGGCCATTATCTCCATAGGAACAAGACTCGAAAACAGAAGCACAAATGCTGGAGCCACTGAAATCTGCAACACAAAATTCACCAGGATTTTTAACCTTGACAGAAGATTCCTAAGTAGGTCATAGCAAAGCTTGCGAAACATTTGACAGCATGAAATTGTGCTGGGTGACAATGTGCACATGAGCTTTGGAAGAGAAAGTCAGTATTTTCTTATTCCGACCAAACATCAGCTAAATTAAAATTACAAAATGTTTAAGAAGAGAGGGTACAAAAATACCCATTCAGACGCAGAAACTAAAAGCAGGCTAAGCCATCCTCAAGCGAAGGTGTTACTGCCATGAAGTTGGAAGTGCAAAGAGAATGGCTAGACACTCTAAATAGAATTAAGGAATTATTTATGTAAACATGCTGATTAAATTAAAAGCAGCCTGTCTCTCCTAATCCCATCCTTGGCTTCCCCCTGGGGCTGCCTGCTCTAGTTTGCACAGGGGCCTTTTGGAGCATCGCTGTTTCCTGAGAGACACCCAGGAGGATCTGTATCACTCTGAATTCCCATCTTCACCACTCAAGTGTTACAGTCAGATTCTTGTGCATTGTGCAGACACCATATAAACCAGAAAAAAAGACACTGCTGAAGAAGGAGCTTAGTGTTGTTTGTTCCCAGCCAAACCACTGAGATTACCCAACTCCCAGTGTTGCTGTCTTATTTTCCCCAATATGTCCCCTCAGGTAGAAAATAGGGGAGAACAGTGAAGGTAGGTGTGCCACTTTCAATACAGTTTCAAATTGACATTTAGAATGTCAACTGAACAACTTTTCCAAATACACTTACTATCAATGAGGAAAAATGTTCTAATAGTGAAGTGAGGGGAAAACAACAAACACAGGCTCCAGTATTCCAGACAGAGGCCCAGACTTTCTCCTTTACATCCCTCACAGGCGTCACTGCAATCATGCTGCCATCAATCACCAAATTTGTCTACTATTTTAGAAGTAACTCTGAGAAAACAATTCCCTGAGACATATTTTCTTAATTTCTTCCATTTTTATAATACATGTGTTCTTAGAAAAATTATCATAAAGCAATTAACTCTGAAGGCAATAATGATAAGGCCAGACAGATATTACAGAAACGCAAAGTTAGGCTAAGCTTCTTTGCTCTAAACTGGAGTAAACAGGCTAACTGAAACAAATATTAGAATGATCGTCTCTCTTTTTATCAGCTGCCTGAGGCTCAAGAAAGGGAAAAATTGGGGGAGGGGATCATAAAATTTTAAATTGATACAAGGATTTTTTTAAGTATTCTCAACCCCACCCCTGCAACAAACAATCAAGAAAAAGAAAAAAAGAACGAAAGAAAGAAAAAGAAAAACACTTTAAAGAGGGAGGGTAGCAGTAAATGCCCATGATTCTGGAGGTACACACCACGCTTTGCTAATGAACGCAGCAATGCCCTTGAACTTCCTCCTGATCTCATTCCCACCCTGGCTTATCCTGAAGTTCCTATGTGATGACTGGCCACCTCCATGTACACCTGAAGTTTCCCCTTCTCCCTGTTCGCCGCCTTTGTTTGTGGGGTTAGCCTCTTTCCTGACAGGCAGGGTATTGCTGCTTGATCTGCTTTTGGCATGAAGTTATGAAAACTGAACTGCGAAGAAAAAGGATGAAGAGAGCCCATCTGTTTTCCAACGTTCATACTTGTTACCCCAAGTAATTCAATTCTTGGAAGCCTGAGCCATCCATCACTTCCCTACTGAAAAATAAGACCACTCTTCATCCTTAAAGAGAAAGAGACAAACAACAGACAGACAGACACAAATCAGCCTAAAAGAGGTAGGCACATGGAAATATCCCTTCAGGCCCTCAACAACCAAGGCTTTAGTGTGTATTACAGTGTTTAATCTTGTAGAAAAAATCTAGATAAAGAAGTCTTGAACAGGGCATTTACTTAAAAATCATGCAACAGGCTGCTGTCAACTCCTGCACTCTGCTACTGAATTTCTAGGCTTCTTCTAAAAATCTCTTTTTCAATTTAGGGCTTAATATTTTTACTTGTATGCACACATTTGTTATTGAGGGAACATGAGTGGGAGAATAAAGAGAAAATATAAAAAGATGGATCATTTGATGAACTGAAAAAAAGTTTTGTAAGCATCAGCATAATAACAATGAAACCAAACAATTACTGAATCTATTTCCCCACATGACTAATTGAAAAAAAAAGAGGAAGAAGAAAAGAAAAACTCAGTTAGGAGCTGAAATCTGGTAAGGAGATTGCTCACTTGGTAAAAGGGCACAAAGACGCACGTCTAAACCCTAGAACCCATGTTTTAAAAAAAGCCAGGCACAGTATCACTCATATGTAACCAGTACTGGGGAGGCACACAGATGAATCCCAGGAGCTGGTTGGCTAGAAAATCAGGTCTTGAGAAAAGAATAGATGGCATTCGAAGGACACTGAAGATTGTCCTCTGGCCTTCACATGTGCACTGACAGACACATCAAAACACACAGATTCACACACACACACACACACACACACACACACACACACACACACACACACAAACTATATTTAAAGGAATTGAATAAGGAAAAGAAAACTGTACAATGTCTTAAAAATGAACAGTTTGAGGGAAGGATTCAAATTCCAGCATAGCTCAGAATCCAGCACATGGACTCTGCACAATGCACAGTGATGAGGAAAAGGGTCAATTGATTAAACCTGAAATTGTCTCCTGTAAACTGTAAACCGCGGAGAAGCTGAACTGGAAGTTCCAGGGAGCGGGTTGTACCCCTGAGACTAAATGGCAGAGTTTCCCAAGGTGTATTACATGAGATACAAGACAGCAAACTGATTTGAGTCAGGCCAAGTTATTGGTGGCAATGTGGACTGGGCAGGGAAGGAGCTATATTTTTTAAAAGAAAAGGCAGGTTGGGGCAGAATAGTTACACCTCATTTGTGCCCTACACTAAATGGGCAAGAGAATTTCTATGATGTCCATGCGAAACTTGTAAAATCTCAGACATACCAGTCTGGCTAAACACCCAGGGCTCTCAGAAAAGGCTGTACTCAGAGGCAGCTGAGTTCTCTCGCTATTTATCTTCTTAGATCAAGAGCTACGTGCTGAAGGTGACAGGCAGCCTGTAAGCTGAAGGTGGGGATCTAGAAACAAAATAACCCCAAAGAAATCAGAAACAGAAGTTAACTCACTTCTACTTGATCAGGTCAAAGAAGCACTTTGTAGAGAAAGTGGTCCACATTACAGAGGGATGGAGAACAAAGAACAACTTTAAAAATGTACTAAAACACAATAGATGGGCGGGAACAGGAGGCCAAAGACTAAGGTGGAGCCAGGAGTGAAAGGGAGATGGCTTTCAGATCCCAGCAAACTTCCTGAAGCTGCACATAACACTCACAGTTTACAAACTAAAGCTGAAATGGGGGAAATAGAACAAAAAGACCAAAGTGAGAGGAGACTGTCAAAATCAGCAAGCATGCAAATAGAAATATAGGGTGCAGGTAAGTAACAAACTGGAGAAAAACGAGGTGAGAGGATGTGAAATTCACTGAGTGCTGCAGAGAAAAGGCATGAAAGTGATGTGTACAGAAAATAACCAAATGTCAAGATGCTTGATTTTTTTTTTTACAGACTTAATTCACTTATTTTTTTTCTTGTATAAAAACACTTATGTGTAGTCACAGCTGGAGCCTCGGTTCTCTGAAGAGACTCTGGTGTAGATTTTCACAAGATGATCAGTTAATAGCCAATAAGGAGACTTGGTGAATACTGTCTTTTTCCAGAGGTCTGGGGTCAGGTAGCTGTAGGTCTTGGAGATAGCACTGAAGGTGGCCTTGGCAAAATTGCCCAGAGTGGCAGTGCAGCCTCTAGCTGATATGCAGTAGTCATCAATACCAGCCATCCTCAGTAGCTTCTTGGGCACAGGAGCAGAGATGATGCTAGTGCCTTTGGGGGCAGGAATGAGATGCACCAAAACAGAGCTATAGTGGCCTATCATCTTGCACAGAACAGTGTGTAGCTTGCCATACTTGTTTCCCCAGTAGACTCTCCGCACTGGGAAAAATGGAAAGCTTGACCAAGATGATGGCCCCTAGGATGGCAGTGGCTATTTCCTTGAAGAACTTGACACCAAGACCAATGTGACCTTTGCAGTCTCCAATAGTGACAAGCCTTGAACCCGGCCCACTGGCCAGTCCATGTCTGCTTCTGCACTGGCATGACCTTTAGAACCTCATCCTTTAGGGATGCACCCAGGAAAAAGTCAATAATCTTGGATTCCTTAATGGCAGGGAGAACAGGTAGATCTCCTCCAAGGACTCGATCTTCATGTCCTTAACTATGCAGCCCAGCTTGGTGACAGGAATCCATTCCCTGTCTTAGGCTTTACCTCCATAAGCTCCATGGCCCCTAAGGCCAGTCCTCCACTGGATCTGAGGAAGCCTCCTAACCCTGCCCTCCCCTACTCTGGGGGGATGGGAGGGGGAAATGCTGCAGTGGCATCATCCACCATTTGGTGTTTAGAAGAAGAAGAAAAAGAAGGAGGAGGAGGAGGAGAAGGAGAAGGAGAAGGAGAAGGAGAAGAAGAAGAAGAAGAAGAAGAAGAAGAAGAAGAAGAAGAAGAAGAAGAAGAAGAAGAAGAAAAGAAAGAAGAAGAAGAAAAGAAAGAAGAAGAAGAAAGAAAGAAGAAAAGAAAAAAGATGCTTTCTATTCTCAAACCAGCACACATATGTGTGTGTACATGGGTATGAGTGCACATACATATGAACCCCCGAGTGCTGGGATTAAGGCGTGCACCACCATGCCCAGCTTTATTATATAAATAAAGAATTGACATTGCAGATCAAAACAACACAGTAGGTAGGCAATAAAGAAAACAGACGCAATTAAAAAGAAATAAAACTATGGTTTGATTAAATCATTGAGCATAAGAATGGAACAGTCTTCAGGCATCTGGCATAAAAATCAAGGTCATCTGCTAGATGGAGAATGCCTTAAAAATGAACTTAGGGGGGAAAATGAACTTAGGCTGATTAGAGAAATCTTGACAATGATATTCAATGTCACCAGACAGTAGGACCATCCATGCCTTTAGAACAAGAAACAAATGACCCAAGAATACTACATCCAGCTACATAACACTGTGAACATCAAAGCAAAAGGCAAGCATTTGTAAATGATTAACAATGCAGGAAAGAAAATTCACAAGTCTTCCCCGAGGGGGGGGGGGGGAACAATCCGAAAAAAGCACTTGACAATAAAATCTGGATAAACAAGAGATAAGTCAGAACAAACAACCTCAACACAGAAAAGTGGTGGCAAAAGATCCGTGGTGAGCACAGGAACTAATTAAATATAAAACTAAGACTAAACAACCGGATGGCTATGGCTAAACAACACAGAATGAATGTTATGAAATCTGGGAAAAGACACATGGATACATGCTCCACGGAGAGAGCACAAGCCTTCTGGTTTTATTACTGAGAGATAATACACTATGCAATATCTAATATATGTATTTCGTGTGTCTTAAAGTTTTTATATTGGCATACAGATATAGATGATAAAGTACACAGATCATAAGTGTATAGTTAAATGTGGTTGACAAATATATGCATTATCACTTAATTCTTCCCCAATTTAGAGCTAAAATGTAGCTGGATGACTGCCCCTTTCTGTTCAGTCTTCCTCCCACCACCCCAGAGGCAAGCACATTGCTATCACCATAGATAAATTGCCTCTTCTTGAACGCCATGTGAGTGGATTCTACCGCATACACAGCCACCTCTCAGCATCTGTGATAAAATTGTTCTGGGACAATAAGATGTCAAATCAGAAGATGCGAACGTTCCCAATAAAAACAATGGCAGAATATTTATATTTAACCTTTGCACAGTCTCATACACTTTTAAGCATCTCTGGTTATTTATAAGGCCTAGTACCACATAAGTGTCAAGTGTGATATGTTGCCTATAGGATAATAGCAAGAAAGCAAAGCCCTGTACATGCTCTCTATATATGAAATTTCTTTGCTGGTGTTTTCTGTGTTTGGCTTAATTCACAGATATGGAAGATGCAGATACAGAGTCTATTTGTCTCTTTTTATGCAATGCAATGATGTGAACTCCATCTGTGTTGTCATATATCAACAGTCTCTTTTCTATTTCTAGATATGATTCCAGTCTGCATATTTATATAAAGTGCTTCTAAGTATTTGGTTTAGATGTAAATCTCAATTTTTTAAAACTTGTTATCTATTCTTTGTGAATTTCACATTACACCACTCACCTCCCTATCCCTTCATATCCTCCCTCTACTGCCAGGGGTTGGTCTGCTGCACATGTATTCAGATGCTGATTTCTGTGCCCCCGGATCTGGTTACAGTCCAGACATGGGCACTGTCATTTCTGTAAAGAATCTCCAGTATCAATGTTGTATAAACACTGCTCTCCAATTATCTCTGCTTGGTTAATAAATAAGCTGAGCAGCCTTTGACCGGGCAGAGGAGGTAGGAAGTCTGGACTTCTGTTCCCAGTCTAGGGGTCTCAGGTAGGGACCACAAAGTAGGAGGCAAAGAAGGAAAGGGTAGAGAAAGGACTCTGCTGGCCACGAGGGCTGACCTGTTGGAGCAGAACCAGCCTAGGCGGGAGCAATGTGGCAGGTCATTTGGGACATGTGGGAAGTAGCCAAACTAGCACAGAGGGTTAGAATAGATGACTATCTACCCAGTTCTAATGCTTCAAAGCTTGTTTAATAAATGTAATAGGTCTCTGTGTCATTATTGGGAGCTAGAGTGGGTGACTTAGAAAAAGGTCCCCTAAATTATACCGTATCTTTACAGTCCACCCTTGCAACCTTCCCACATAAAAGAAAAAAAAAAAACAATAAAGATAGTAACAAAAACAACAAAAATCTCACCATGGAAGCTGTGGTGTGTCATAGTGGGTCACACAGTACATCCCTTTTGCCCAAACTGCTTGCCTTTCAAATGCTCAGTGCAATTGGTCAGCTTCAAAGCCTCTGGCTTCTTCTACCCTATCAATACTGAATCCTCACCAGGACTCCTGTAGGATATTCTGTTGTTGTTCTGTAGCTTTGGCTTTGCAGGACCCCCTACCAGCCCCTTCACACACTCCAGCAGTTCATAGGTGGGGTAGATGTTGGGGTGGCCCAACTCAGAGCCCTGAATCTGGGCCTGGGTGGAAGCTTAGTTGGCCAGCCCTCCAGCTCTCCTGTGCCTGTGCCACCAGGGCGAGCTCTCTCACTTTGCCCAGGAGAGGGTGGGGCCAGCTGTCCCACTTTGAGATTTAGGGGGAAGTAAATATTTTTACAGTAATTTTATTTGGCTTTTGGAGACAGGGTCCTTCTATATAGACTAGACTGGCCTTAAACTCACAATCCTTCTGTCTTAATTTCCAAGATGCTTGGCCTATAAATATACATTACCCTATCTGTCCTGAAGTTTAAACATCTTGCACAAATCTTGTTTGTATATATGACCTCTAATTACTTTGGACAAATGTGAGCAAAATATTGGATCAGCAGACAAGAAATAAGTCCGTATAGTACCAGATGTTCCACATTCTCATATGAGCCATATATTTTTAGTGTTTTTAATTGCAGACATTAAAATGTGTATGGTGGTAATGTAACAATGGTTCCAACCTTTCCATAATACCTTTATCTCTTTGTCTTTTCCTTCAAGACAGCGTTTCAGAAATCAATGGCCTCATGGGCCAGGGAGAAAACTCCCTAGTTAAGTGCTTGCTTAGTAGGCATTAGGCCCTTTGGCTCAATCATCAGCGTAAAAAGGAAAGGAAAAGAAAAAGAAGGAAAGAGAAAGAAAAGTAGAGAGATGGTTTAATAGCGAGCATCTGTCCAAAATTCAAAAGTCCCTCCCCTTCCCTTCTAGGAATTCCGTGGTTCCAGGGTTCCCAGTGCTCTGGCATTATGTTTGCTCCCTTGTCTCTCCTTTTATCCTTCTCCTAGCTCTGAATATAAAGAGACTGACACTCCCCAAAGAACAACATTTTATTTAAATTGGTAAGATTTTGGAGATGATTTGTGCCTTCTCTGTATTTCTCTGTGTGCCTATCAGTTCATAAAACAACATATTTTACAATTAAAAAGATTTATGAATCTGTGTATTGTTTGGTGGGCATGAGAAAGTATTCTAAATTATACATTCATTAAAAAAACTCTGATGGTAATTTAAAGGGCATTTGAAAAATTAGTTAGCAGGCATATTGATTGATATTTTTGGAACATTTGACTTCTCAAACAGTCTGTAGGAAGGAACAGTGGAAAGGTCTGGGAGATGACAAATACTACTGTTCTCTTGTCACATAACTGTATTAGGACCAAAAAGCATTCCAAGCTAGATTAAAAAAAAGAAAAGAAAAAAGATGAGTTTAGGGTTGCTGTATTGTCACCTCAATGCACCTGTATCTGTGGAGTTACAATGGTCCTCAAGGCAGGCTACCCTCTAGAGCAGTAGTTCTCAATCTGTGGGTTAGGAATGAACCCTTTGGGGGCATCAAACAACCCTTTCACAGGAGTTGCCTAAGACCATCAGAAAACATAGATATTTACATTATGATTCATAACAGCAGTAAAAATAACAGTTATGAAGTAGCAACGACATGAAGCTCCACAACTAGAAGACCTGAATTAAAGGGCCACATCATTAGCAAGGTTGACCACCAGCACTCTAAGCTTATGCAGTAGAAAGCAACAGCAAGAGATCAAGGCTCCCCAGAATCATCACACACACTGAATATGTACTTCAAGCGCATTCCAAGCCAAAGTATGAGTGACGTCTAGAAGCCATTTCCATCTCTCACTATTATTTCTGTGGAAAGATGCTACCCGATTACTGATAGTGGAGTAAATTTGGCCATAATTCTTACAGATAAGGTTTATACTTACACACTAAATGCATACATATACACACTAGAGTACATACACATGCCTTAAAATGACAAAATGCATGAAGGGTCTGTCCTTGTCACCTTTAAGCCATGGATTCAGGAGTTCTTACTATTTTTCTCTTCCTTTCATAGTTTTTTTCTTTTTATTGAAAATACATTTTTTTTTTCTCACGTAATATACTCCTTCTCTCCTCCTCCCAGTTCCTCCTCATCTCCTCTCCTATCTGGATCCACTCCCTTTTGGTCTCTCATTTGAAAACCAGCAGGCTTCGAAGGTATAATACTAAAATATAGTAAGGTAAAATAAAAACTAACATATCGGAATAGAACAAAAACAAACAAGCAAACAAATGAGTCCATGAAGCCTATGAATTGGAGCAGGGGGTGGGGTGGGGAGACAAATGCCCCATCCCTAACCTAGAAGCTATCACCAATTGATAACTACTTGCAAATCAAAATGTACTTTCTCACTGGGGAAACAAATTACTTTAAGGGTAGGCTGCATGCCCAAAAGTAGATGGCCAACACAAAATGAATGTGAGGACATCTTTGGAAGTTCCTGGTCCTGTGATATTGTGTCATGGTTTTACTTTTCCCATTTTTAACAATGAGCAAGTAGAATTTTTGATAAAACAATGAATAATACATCTGTTTGGACTGAGATGCAGCATCTACTCAAAGCCACCCATTGATAAATCTTAAACTCTTTTGCCTGGCTCAACAGAGAAACACTGATGTGTTCTGCTGACAACAATACTTCCAGAATCTGATCAGCCCATCCCTTGTGACAGGTGAGCCAGAGGATGCCCAACCATGCTGATGCTATGGTAATCTAAAGTATGAACAAGGCTTCTCAGGAGAGGTAAGGCCCTGAAGAGCACCTGCTAGAGCAGATAATAAACTTAGAACGTACGGTTTCTTCTGACTGCAAGGATACGGGGCAGAGAGCAAAGGAGGTCATCATAGATTTATGTATTAGCTCACATTTTTAACCAGTGTGAGGCACAATTTAGATATCAAAATACATTGTAAGTCAACTTGTCAATTTCAGATGAAGGCAGGTTCTTTGATAAACTGTCCACTCCATAGATTATAAATAACTCCAAAAATGGTAGTAGGTAATTTTCACAAATCACATAGCTACCATGTAACATTAAACCAGGACATAAAACTTTCAACTTCTTGTGCCAAAACTAATTCTGTTTCTAACCTATTGTCCCATGTTTATTCCACTCCACCATGACGTGAAGCAGGAACAAACAGGCATTTTAGTTAGACATTTTAGTTTTTGTTCGGCTGTTAACTTCCAGTTTGTCAGACACTTCCCATTTCTGAGTTTCCTTTCCTCATCTATAAAATGAACAGGCTTACAAGATTTCCATAACCTTACCAGCCATAAATGCCTTTTTTCCCCCTTATGTTTGTTTGTTTTTCGAGGCATAGTTTCTCTGTGTAGCCCGGGCTGTTCTGGATTCACTTTGTAGACCAGGCTGGTCTTGAACTCACAAAGATTCACCTGCCTCTGCCTCCCTGAGTGCTGGGCATAAATGACTATTTAAAAATAAAAAGAGCCTGACTTAGACTCCAGAGTGTTTGCTCTCTTTCACTCCACATAGCCTGCCTTTAGGTGACTCAAGCTTACCTCATTGGACTGAGAATGCCAATCCATTGACTCAAGGCAACATAGTGCCCTCCAGTTCCCTGACAGAATGGAAACAAGAGCAGGCACAAGAGTGATAAAGTCACCATCTCTGGGGATGTTTAGACATCGTTTTAGTGACCCTTGTTCCACTTCCTGGATCTGGCAGAAGTGTATGTGGTCCACAGACAGAATCAGTAACTCAGAAATGGAGGTGTTTTGCTCCCAGCACATGCCTTGCTGTTTTGAATGGGAAGATCATATCAAAGGCATGAACAAGACTAATTCATTGTGGACAGTGACAGAGTCAAGAAGCCACCAAATAATTGCCTAAAACGCATAGCAAGCACAATAAGAACAAAACCAACAAGCAAATAAACAAAACAAAACAACAAAAAAATACCTTTACAGATATATGGAGGTGGGAGGTGGGAGGGGTGGAGGTGGGAGAGGGGTGGTGACTAGAAACTAGTACTGAATGGAAACTCTGTATATCCCCTCAGGGGGAATAGAGCTGAAGGTGCACACAGTATGTACAGGACTCACTGCTCTGTCTAAATGGCCATGCTTTCTGCATGACCAATCAGCACTGGATAAGACTAACTCTCTTGGCTCATCCCAAGTTTTGCCAGGCATATCAGGCAGAGAGGGAGAAATCCATCCATGTTCCCTGACTTACTGCACTTACTCCTTCAGTTACAGCAAGCATATCTTCCTTTTTAGACTTGTGACTGTGGAAAACAGTCTATAGACATACGATGGCTTGTCGCCTTAAGTTTAAGCCCTCAGGGTCCCAACTAGCCAAGTAAGAAACCTTCACATTCATAGGGCACTAGAGAGAAAAGGGATTTTTGAGGCAAATGCTACTCTGCCTGGAGGAACAAATCTTATAGAAAACTCAAAGGAATCAAATTGCTTAACTTCCTCTCTGTAGGAAGTTACAGATATTTAAAGGAATTCAAATACGCATCTGTCAAAGCATCCTCTGGCATGCAATAAAGAGTTCCAGAAATGCAGATCCACAAAAAAACAATGTGAGGGAAACCAACCAATGTAAAGTGGCTCAGAACTAATACAGAAGAACATAACACCAGCCCTTGGGACCAGAGACCTGCTGATTCCTAGAGCAAGCTGGCCAGGAAACAACAGTTGTGGCTGTTCTCTGGCCTCTACGCATACTCACACACATATCCACAAAGAGCTGCACACAGATTAGTGCACATCCTCCCAACAAACACTTGTGAACACACGAAACATACACAACACACACACACACCACACACACACACACACACACCACACCAAAGACATTGGAAAAGAATGTTTATTCTGTATGTTCAAAAGTTAGAAATTGTACATAAATAATACCAGATAGATTTAAAACCAAATTTCAAGATAAGAAAATGCCCTGTGAGGCCCAGGATAATGGCTCAGTGTATAAATCCCTTTCCATGCAAGCATGAGAATCTAAGTTCAAATCTCCACAACCTGCATAACATTGAACAATGAACATCAAAAGACCTTGTTTCAAAAAAGGTGGAGAGTAGAGACAAATAGTTCAAGGTTATCCTTTAATCACACACGCACTAGTTCATACATGCAGCCACATACATAAACACACAAACACATACACACAGTCCGTGAGGCAGGAGGCCACAGAAGAAGAAGAACATAAATGAGAGAGATGGCTTGGTGGGTAAGGGCATTGGTTGCCAAGGCTGACAACCTGAGTGGATCCTCAAGGTCCACATGGGAGAAGGAGAGAATCAACTCCTGCTCATTGTCCTCTGACCACCACTAATGCATCATGGTAGGTTCTGGTGTACATGCATGCACACATGCAAATAAACGTTTAAAAAAAAAGTAATCATATTGATAACCATATTATATGCAAATGATTCTATTTACCAAAATTTAAAGCAAGGAATTGGCCCAGTGATATAAAATGACAATCCCAAATACATGCTGTCTATAAGAAACGCATATCATATATGAAAGACAAGAAAAGTTAACACGGTAATACCAAGCAAAAGAAAGCTGAAACAGCTTTATTAATATATCAGCAAAGCAGAGTTTAGACAATCAACCATCAATATGGGCACAAGATCAGGACACAATGATAGACCATCAATCAAGAACACCTAACAATCCTAAGCATTCTGTATCAAATAATAGCACTAAAGTATGTCTAATAATAGTTATAGCAAATCTGTGTGCTGCCGGAGAGTGGTGCTAGAAGCCTAAAGACTTCAATCTAAAGACTAACGGGAATGGAGTGCGGATCAGTGGTGTAACAGTCTTTATCAGGAGTTAGGCTGCATTCAGGCTTAGCATACACACATACACACACACACACACACACACACACACACACACACACACACACCTGAAAAGATTGTCTATGTCACTTTTCTATTGCTGTGATAAAACACCACAAGCAAAGGAAACTTAGGGGAAGAGGAGTTTATGAATCCAGTGAAATAACAGTCTATAGTGGTGCAGAGGCATGGCAGCAAACGGCAAGTGTGGAGGCAGGAGCAGAAAGCTTAGAGTATCTCAAATGCAAGCACAAAGCAAGAGCCAGGGCCCTGGAAGCAGTGCAAGGCTCTTCTTCATCTTAATGAACTAAGAAAGAGTAAAGGTAGTCACTGACACAAATTTCAACAGTAGTGCTAATAAATATCCTTTATTTAAAAATTTTTATTAGTATTTACTTTATGTGTATGGGTGGCTCACCTGCATGTCTATCTGTGTGCCAGGTATGTGCATGATCCCTGTGGAGGCTGGGTAAGAGCATCAAATCTCCAAGAACAGGAGGAGTTAAGGAAGTTTGTGAGCACCCATGTGGGTGCTGGGAATCAAATCGGGGTCCTCCAGAAGAGCAGTCAATTACCTTAACGGCTGAGCTAGCTCGCTAGTCCCCTAGTCATACACATGTTAGAATTCAGGGGCAAGTCAGTGGACAGGAAGAGCTCTAGCTACCGAACCATGGCCTCACTGTTTAGCATTAGGAAAATGCTGTCATTTTTATTGACCTAAAAGTATATATTATACTGTGTACCGTATAATTGTCAGGTAATACTGCCAAAACTGTCCATCTATCTGCTGTCTTGTTTACTTTAACATATTAAACTTAGCATTCTTTAATTATCACACTATATAAACAAATCAATGAGTTATGAAAATATTATGTGATAGGGCAATATAGCCTATCAGCACATAGTCCTAAAAGTGAGTGCAATCATTAAAACAGCAACAACAACAACAACAAAAGTGGATATGGCAGCCCATGTCCTACTGTTGTACAACACAGGGCTTCTCTCACACAAACAGTGGGTAGGAAACCAAAGAAACAAAGTCCAATGTCAGGACCTACTGCTACCGTGGAAGGTAGGCTAGTAGAAGGATGCTACGAGAGGCCCACAGCTCCACACACACACAGGTCGTTCCTCTTAGACAGAGACTTACCAATGACACTAAATTACAGGTTTTTCTCAAGTGGCTTCTTTTATTGATGAGAAGAAAAAAGCTAGGCAGATCGAAGGAATTAGGTGACACCTTCAGTGCTAATTTTTGCAATGAGATATCTAAAATGATTGCTGTCATTTCAGAGAACCCATTAATAGGTCAAAAGGAGATCAGAGAAAAGAATGACATTTTCTAATAATAAAAAATTTAATTTGCTCTTGGCTGCAAATATATTTTTCAATAAAAGCCCAGGAAAGGAATCTCTGTAGCTACTCAGATGGTACAATATTATAATACAAGATGATTTTATATGACTATGAAAAATATTTTAGCATGTTTATAGAAACTCTGGAGAAAATACTCTTAAATCTTCCCAAGACTATTCTAATTTACTTCCTGGAAAATAAAAATTTAGTTAAAATGTTTACGAAAGATTGAAATAAACAATTAGACAGACAGCTACCTGTTTTTATAGATCTGTGTTTCCAGGCTTTTATATACTGATGTGTACACAGCTAGATATACATGTGTATACATGCAAACATATGCACACACACAGACATAAATGTACACACAAAGACATATACACCTAGACACACACACACATCATACCTTTTAATATCCAAATCCTAAAAGTCTTCTCACAAAAAGCCACATAAATACAAGTAAAATTGCATTTGGTAAAATTCCGGGCTGTTATTCAACATTCCTTTCTATTTTCTCTTCTTTTGGGCAAATAATACATTACAGATGTCTCATGCTGGGTTTCTTGGGGACTCACAGAATTGGGCTAGCTCAGGAAGGGACGGCCAGACTTTGGCTGAGTCAGACTGCTTCCTAAACACCCATTTGCCACCTCAATCACTACATTCTTTGGTAGTGCCATATACATGGTCCTGAACGGTAATACAGAAATCTCTATGGCATCCTCCTCAAACATCCACCCACCCACCCACAGTAACGCTAGAAGATGATGGACTTGTGTGGCCCATCCCACCCACCACTCTCCTTTGACGTGTCCCTGATTTAGTCACACCCCTCCCTAATATGATGTTTATACTTTGCTCTTAATTCTTCCCTCAACATTCTCATGTTAGTTTTACAAACTGAGGCGCAAGAAAATTTGCATAATTCGCATCAAATATAAAGTTAACTTGTTTTGACATTAACTGGCAGAACACCCATATGATTTCAATTTTTAGTTCTGCTTCTAATTTATCAAATTCACAGAAGTTAACACAAAAAAGTAGGAAGCCAGTTAAACGCTGTATTTTGCTCTACTCAGTATTTATTCATTTTAATTATTATTACTTCAAAGAACTCAGATATAATGTAGCTCAATTTTCTTAACTGTTCAAAGCCTGGAACTAATAAAAGCACTAACTCTTTCTGTCCAGGCATCACTCAGGAAAGGTTATGGCAGGTCATACAGCTTACTAATTATAGTACAATATTTGGCTACATTCAAGACCCCAGGGTGCTGTTTATATCCTACTCCTCAGATCAGGTTCAAAGGTTTGAAGTTCAAGGGAAGGACAAGGAAGGTACCACAGCCTTCAATCAGCAGACTGCATTACAACACTTAAACCCACAGGCAAGCAAAAGACCCCTTGCCCACATTTCCTGGCTTACCGGGTATGTGCGTCTTTACCAAGACCTTTTTTTTTTTTTTTTTTTTTAATTTATTTAAAGTCATGTCACTCCCTTCTACATTCTGTTTGTTGCTTTATAGATTTTTAGAGGTAATGCTGACCCTCCTCAGAAAATCTACATAACCCTATGAAGGTTATCACCTAGCTTAATTATAAAGTATCACAAAGCCTAGTGATAACAATATAACAACTAAGTAACCGATATAGGACTCTTTCCAAAGATCTGTCAAGGTTCAACAGAAAAGATGAGGCTTTCCTTTGAACATTGCTTGCAGTAGTGCTTTCTTTCCCACTCTGTGGAATGCATGGTAGACTACAAAACCAACCCAGCACCAGCTCCTCAGGAAGAGGCTTCCTCATCAGTGCCACCATCATCAGCCAGTTAGCACAGAAAGTAACAGCAGAGAGGCATGAGGTGTCAAATGCAGATGAAATCAGCTCCAGGAAAACTGTGTGCCTGGGAGAGGCCAAGCAATGTAGAGGTAGTCCCCAGCTTCTCCTCCTCCCACCCGTGATGCCTCAGAGTGGGTCCTACCTAGCTAGCACTTGTCGGAGGAAAGCAGGAATTAAACCACACACTTGTTTGCCTCATTGGCAACAATGAGGCAGAGAAAGCAAGGACTTGTTCAACGCTGGGCCTGGAACTACAAAGCCATGTCTTCTTGGATAAAAGCTGCTTAATACTGTTTTCCAATTTCAAAATGCAGAGATCTATCACCACACCTCTGCGAATTTCCACATATCGTTACCACAACTGACTCCAAATTCTAGAGAAAATGACCCCACATATCCAAACATTAAAATCCTGACCACTGAGCCATTATCAATCCAAGATCATGACTGTGTTAACCAGCTTTGAGTTAAAATCAAAACTTCTAATGTTTCTTTTCTAAATGAAGCTCTAGAGTGGAAACAGCTAACCCCAAATCCTACAGCATAATGAAATACAATTATGGATTTTTCAGTTCTGATGGGGAGAAATAATGTTTTCATTAATGTTAAATTTATTAACCTCTAGTCTCAAATCCTTTTAATTAAGAAAAAGTTGTTTGCTAACTTTCATTAACTTATTTCTCATTTATTGAGAAGCTTTCTTCCAGAAAAACCACATTAATTTATGAACAACAATAAATTATGTCTGGCTTTATTTTTAAAGCCCTTGTACTCATTCCAAGAATAATTCATTTAAGGTGCATTTAATATAGGAACTTAACTTTTAATGTTTTTAATTTAAAAGAGAAATAATTAAAGGAATATGAAGAAAAGCATACAAGTGCAAAAGCAGGTGAAATCAAAGTATGCCTGGCACACTAAATACATTCAATGTACTTCTACATATTGCAGACCGTCAGACACATCTAGCTTTCAATATTTGCTAAAGAAAGGAATTGAGAGCCATGTGGGCACTGACAAGCGTTTCATGGCCCAAAGAGAAAAACTAAGGGCTAGTAGGGGAGAGGTAGAATAACACTTGATGCCAAGATCAGAGCGTAGCCTTCCTTCCACGTGTAGAAATACAGAATGTACAGGTGGAAAGGGACCAGGCAGGTGCGATCACGTAGGGCTGCTCCCCACCAGCCTTCCAGAGGAGCCACTGCTCTGGAGTTTACATCACCAGCCTCTCCTGAAAATGTTCCGGGCAGAAGGGGGAATCTGCAGCTTGCATGCTCTTCCATTTCCCTTCTTCCTTCCTTCCTTCTCTTCTCCTTTTCCTCGCTCCCCCTTCCTATCTATTTATTTATTTTTGATGTGACTGAACTCACAGCTTCTGGAAACCACTGAGCTACACTATATTATCTATGGTATATAGATATATATAGTATATAGTATATATAGATTTATTACATGTATCTATATATAGAGAGATCTTTATATATCTAGATATATGTATATACATACACACATATAGATATATGTAATGTATCTATACATATATATTTCTATCTATATATTACATATATCTATATATAAATAGATAATCTAGTAAACATATTTCAGGTATTCAAATTTTCCTCACCAGGCTGGCATGTGTTAAATACATTTGCCACCAAGTCTAATCACTCAAGTTCAACCCCCGGATCCATACTGGCGAAGGAGAGAACTGACTCATAGAGAGAACTGACCTCCACATGCTCACCATGGTAGATTCATGCACATGCGCCCACACACACACACCCCTAAATAAATGTAAAAATAATAATTTTTAATATATTAAGCCTAAAAATAATTTTCACTCCCTAGAAGGTTTGCTGTACGAATTGTCCCCTGTGCATTCCTTTCATTACCAGTGTGAAGGCTCAGGGAAGGGCAGAGGCAACCCCAGGGAACAGTTCACACTCATTGTTTCACTTTAGTATATTGTGAAAACCCACAGTGCACCTGGGCTTGGCTTACTGGATTTCCAAATAAGGTTATCTCGGTTCACTAACCTCATTTACACAACAGAGTGAGGGCTTTGAAAGATCTCCAGCAGGAAATGTGGACCAAAGATAACACTAATAATGTAAACATGTGCAAACAAATAAAGAGCTGTAAAGCTGACACTCAGATGTTTTGACTTTCATCATGCATATGTTATTGGTAAAAGTGGAACACTTCATCAGATGTAAAAAGAGACAACATAATAAATTATACAGAAATGTTCTAGATGATCAAGACTATTTCAAATAACCATTATCAGAGATGAAGAATCCAGTGTTAGAGATCAGCTTTAAAAAAAAAAAATCAAAATTATCTAGGTTAAAACTCAACAAACTTTATACTTTAAAATGATTCTAAGTTGTTATACACAAACAATAATAATGAAACCAAAGGTAAGGTCCTTGGAAAAGCACCTTCTAATCTGTCTCAAAGACTTATGTTAAGGTTAAAATTATTAAGCATATTTAAGCAGCATGACTCCCAGTGTGACTGGGAGTTTTATATCACTAATGAAAAGTGAAGTGTTTTTCGTTTTGGTTGTTGCTGGTGTTGCTGCTGCAGGCCTTTGGTTTTTGGGGGGGTTGTGCTTTGTTTTGTTTTTGTTTTCTTCTTTTGTTTTGTTTTTCGAGACATGGTTTCTCTGTAGTCCTTGCTGTCCTAAAACTTGACCAGGCTGGCCTGGAACTCAGAGATCCGCCTGCTTCGGCGCCCAAGTGCTAGGATTAAAGGCATGCACTATCAAGCCCAGCTAAGTGAATTTATTTAGTTAATCTCATTCAATGATACAGATTGTGAATAAAATACATATACCAGGAAAGTGTATCCCCATTTTCTGCCACTGTAATTTCACTGAAATAGGAGACTTTAGGAATTGTATAAAGGAGCTGTTGGAAATTACTCACATAGAAACTTGCACAGAGCACATTCTTATAAGGATGATGGGCACCTGAGCTCTCTCTAAGATTCCTGTGTCTTTTTTCTGTCTTGGCAAATGTGGCTTATGACGTACAGGTCTTGGTAACTATGCAGTCTCATAAACCATTAAAACATCTATTATGAGGAACAGCAAACACTGCTCTCTTTACTCCCAGAAGGACTCAAAAGCACTACAAAACAATGGCATAAGATGATATGCCTAAATGATCTTTTAATGTGAATTATTTTTGCATAATCACATTAATTTGTGACCTTTCATCTCAATCACCTTGTTTGATGAAAATCCCTGATATCTTTTCAGGTCTCTCTAATGCTCACTCTCCTGCCTGCAGCCCCCATAGACTAAATCTGTCACCTGCTCCCTGTTTTATTAACTCAGCCATGAATACATTAACTATTGAGTCCCTGAAGCAAAGGCCACATGTAGCCAATTCTCAGTGGCGCATTTAGACCAACGCCTTAACTGTGGGTTTGTCTATTGTATTGCATGAGTCAGGGCCAGATGATCAGCCAGAAGAAAATAAAGTAACCTCGAAAGGAGATGGACGAGATGGAGAAAAGCAGGAACAAAATCTGGGGGTGGGTTTAATGGGAGTCTACTGAAAGTAAAATCATAAAGCAAAGAAAACGCAAGTCTATTTCTTCTTCTTGTATCTCCACCATCACACTGCCCTGAAATCTGGTCTTCTGCAAACGGGAAAGTGAGGGCAGAAAGACACAGTGACAGAATCTGGAGGGAGGAGAAGCAGCCCAACTCCACTCAAAGGATGAATGGGGCTTCCTACTCTGATCTGGCCTAAATTTCAGAATACGTCGAAGACCATGATATTTAGCCACCCAATCAGATGGGTTGAGAACTTTAATGCAACGAATATAAAAATCATTACCACAGAATTAGAAGTCTACATTTTTTCATGTATTGAAGGTGTGATAATCTTCTTATGTTTCTTCATTTTCACTTAAATAGCAAAAGTTACATATAATCATCTCAGCAACCTCTGATATAACTCCTGAGGATTCTAGACAAACAGCCCTTACTACCCAAACATATGTCCTTAAACAATTCTCTGAATGACTAATTTAATAACATTTTAGTAATATAAGAATTGATTTATAACTTCAGAAAAGCATATGAAAAGAAACAACAGAATGCATGTCATGGCATATTGATAAATATTTACAGAAATAGTTTCCACTGGCTTTGCCTATTACTTTGAGAGAGCTTCCTTTCCAAGCAGCAATGCACTAACCTTTCTCAATACACACTTAAAAGCACAACTCTTTTTCTCAAAATCCACAGCAACTGTATTAGTTAATTTTGTGTCACTGGGGCAGGACAAAGACACCTTCAGAGAAGAAAGGCTTATCCCGCTTCCGTTTTAGAGGCCTTGGGTTCATCACAGTGGAGAATGGCTCTATCCTTAGTGGAAGGTCCTTGAGCTTGAGTTGGAAGCTATTCATATGAAGGTGGACTTGGGGAAAGGGAAAAAGCAGGCCCAGCATGGAGTGAACGAGGTGCTACAACCTTCAACTCCCTCCTACTTCCACCAGCTAGGTGCCAGCTCCCAAAGGCTCTACAACCTCACTGAGAAGCACCGCCCTCCAGGGAGCAGGCATTCAAAATTGTGAGCCTGCAAGGGATATTTTAGATTCAAACCTTGATGGTAATTCTGAAGATGCTACATGTAAAAAGCTGTGAAAGATTTTTCAGTAAATGCAAGAAAAAAAATGAAGAAAACTTTAGGATCTTGGGAAGAATTAAGCTCATACCCTAGATGGTAGCTAGAAGAACTGCCAGGTTGACGCAGCAATGACACGTTTAACAATTTATGTGAGGGACCTTACACTTAGGGAAAGAGAAAGTCCACCACAGAGAGCTGCTAGCTCCCTCAGAGCGCACTACCCGTACGCAGCACCGTGAAGGAAAAACAATGGATGTACATTCATTCCAGATTTTTAAACCCCTTTAAGGCCAAAGGCAAAAAAATCTAACAAGAGAAGAATGGCCCAGTTTAGCATTTGAGAAAAATGCAAGCCCTTGT
The DNA here is from genome assembly GCF_903995435.1 of Acomys russatus. Lineage (NCBI taxonomy): Eukaryota > Metazoa > Chordata > Mammalia > Rodentia > Muridae > Acomys > Acomys russatus. Next base: position 53,412,725 of record NC_067137.1, on the reverse strand, counting down.
GACAATGAGACACCACACCACCTCCATTAGGATGGCTATCACCCCAATGGCAAAAGAAAAGCAAGTTAGGATGGGGCAAGTGCACTGTTGACAGGATCCTAGCATTAAGCTAACCATGGAAAGGAGCATGGCAGCACCTTGGCATCTTAAAAATAAAATCAGCACGTAGTCCAGCAGTTCCAGTTAGGAATTGAAAGCAGGGTCTCAGAGATACCAATGCACACCCATGGACACTGCACCCACACACACAGCGTCATGCAGAGGAACTATACTTTGGAAGCAGCAGAGGTTGTCTATAAATAGATGAACGGCTGAGCAAAATGTCATCCAGACATACAATGGAATTATTATTCTGCCTCAAAAAATTACCGGCAGGATACTGGTGGTGCACGCCTTTAATCCCAGCACTCGGGAGGAAGAGGCAAGGAGATCTTTTTTCAGTTCAAGGTCTACAGAGTGAGTTCCAGTATAGCCAAAGCTATGCACAGGGAAACCGTCTCAAAAAAGGCAAAACAACAGCAACAACAAAATAAACAACAAAAACCTCACATATACACCATGTACGAATCTTGAAATTCAAGAAAACAAGCCTTTCTTACACTATGACTCTATGAAAAGTCAAAGGGCAGCTGTCTAGGCTGAGGGCAGGGGAGTAGGAAGTTGATAACCTGGGAACCAGTGTCAGTTTTGCAAGGGAAGGCAAGCTGGATGGTGGGAAAATCTGAATTTAACACCACTGACTTGCGTACTTCAAGATGGTTGATGTCACATTGCATGCTAGTTTGCAAAACACCAAACAAAGAAAGGAACATGTATGGGAAAAATTAATCCCATCTATCCTATTTTATCCCTTTTCACATTTGTGGGATTGTGTGGTGTACCTGTGTGTACATACATGTGCCCAAGTCTGCTTTTCACTTCTTACAGTCCTTTATTTCACATGATGTGTATTTCTTAACTATAAAGTGGAGATGATGGAGTTAAAACATTGTTCTCCCCACCTGTGAGAGAAGAAGAAGGCAGAGGGAAATCTGCACTTGTAGTAATAGACACTCTGGCTGAACTCAAGGCTCAACAGAAGGCCTAAACTTGGGAAGTGTGATCTCCTGCTGCCGAGGCTTGCCCAGCTCTGAAAGACATCACAGGTGGGCACATCAGCGGCCTGCTGGACATCATGAGTCCAGTGCTCTAACATACAGAGTTGTCATGAGAAGAGCCACACTGGAAGTGTACACAGGATACAAGCTCCCATTCACAAGTAGCCTAAGACAGGCCCAGGAATAATATCCCATGAAAGCTTCCTGGTGTCTCCCACACAAGCCTTCCATCTAATACAGAATAAGGGTTACCACACATAGCAATTGCTTTACAGGCTGTCTCTGGCTGTCTTTTTAAAAAAAAAAAAAATTGTTTCCTTTGAAAAGAATTATAATTGCAACTGATTCATAGCAGCCTTTCCTGAATTCTACTTCGTGGAATCACAGTCTGGGAGGGCGTTAAACATGTTCCACACAAGCAAAAACTGTGTATATGATTATTTTAAATGTCACCAGGTTTCTTCTCTGGAGATGTTTCCACAGTGTTTGTTATGTTAATCTACACTGGGTATCTCCCATAGGGGACCAAAGTGATGGTGGCAGTGCTGCAGGAGAGGAGAGGTTTGTGGACACTACACTCAAACCAGGTCAGCACTGTGCCATTCTTTAAAACAGATGCTATCTTATTTGGTTTTCAACAAACCCAAGCAGTCAGTACAATTATACACCATGTACATGAAAAAAGTCTGTGATGGAGCAGAGACACCACAGTACTTTTTTTTCCACCCATTCATCTTTCCTGCATTCACCACCCATCATTCACCCATCATTCATTCACCCATCATTCATTCACCCATCATTCATTCACCCATCATTCATTCACCCATCATTCACCCATCATTCACCCAGTCACCTATCCATCCAACCACCCTCCCATCAATCCAGTGAACTAGTGAACACTGTAGGACATGTCTAACCACCAGTACTATAGCCTGGTAATAATATTGATAACCACAGGCATCTTTTCCTTTACAGAATGTGTGTTTTTAAGTGTCAGTCTTTCATGAGCAGAACGAAGAGTATAACAAATGTCTCTTCTGCCCTTGTAATGACACTTTGTGTAAATCAAAGCAGATTTTAAAGGACAAGACTAGAATCTAAATAACGGAGGAAAAAGCACTTTAAATTTTCATCAATTTGAAGAGACATTTTCATCTTAAGTTATAAAATCATGCTAATTTCTTAAATTTTATAACCCAGAGGGAAGACAGTTGTCAATGTTAAGACATTCAGTTGGTGTTTTACATAGAATGTCTTGATGAATATACAGCAACGAATGGCCAATGAGATGTGCTAATATTGGTCCAGAGACATCTCCAGCCCCAAAACAGTAATATGACAAGAGAGCTTAGATGAGAGAGAGCTAAAGAAACTTATCTACAAATGCATGCATAGTAGAAGTATGTAGTCTGGTATTTCTGTGTCTCTCTTGACGGCACAAAAGATTTTCATTTCCTGTACTTCAGCAATGGGTATACACCTCCACATAGCATGCCTACACATACCTCCCCACTCCCAAAATATAGAGCAGTCTACCTTAGATAGACAAAAAGCACACAGAATGCTCCCAAAAATAACCACAGTGAAAAGAATAGCTTTAGAATCTTCCAGTCTGAAAAACCAAACATGAAAAAGATTGGTTCAAGAGGAGCCCCAAGATAGGAGCCCAGGGAATCGGAAAGGCAAAGCTGTGCTTCCTATATACCACCCCCTTTCCATAGCTTTCTACCATCCTTTTCTCATATAGAGGACCATAATAAAATGGAAGGCATTTACTGATAAGATTACTCGATGCTTGATCTTGCTTCTTGCATCAGAGCCATAACTTCTTTGATAGGACAATAGAAAGAACCCCTGTTTGTTTTATTATTTGCCAAGACAGGCCTTGGGCAATACAAAAGGCCCTGAGTATCCTGACCATCACGCATATGACATGGGTGTGCACAGCAAAGCTTTGGTTTTTCTTTTAGTCAGAGGCAGAGACTGTCTGTGGCATCTCCTTATCCTGTCGAACCTTTCCAGGCTTCCCTTGTAGCTGTTGTGAAGCCCGGCACCTTTTGATTCGACTTCGTGGAACCCGGGCACCTACTTTGCCACCAGAGGCAACAGCAGGGATGTGGATTTGGGGGATGAACACGGTGGGAACTACAGAGCTGGCAGGAGAGGCTGTGTGGTTCTGGGGCTGGCTGCAGCAGCGAGTCTCTTGTCAGACTAATACTGTGGGAGTGGTGCTCGGAAATGTTCGTGGAACTCTAGCCTACAGAATGTTTCTGCAGCCTTCCACAGAGTCTGTAAACTAAGTAATATCTCACAATAAATCCTACTTAAGGCAGCAAGGGTAGAATTTACTGTCAGCACCAGAGAACCTGGCAACACGGGACTCTAGAAAAGTAGGCAGTTAAAGGTCCTGACCAGTGGAGCAAACATTCCCAAAGCCTCCCTCTTGTGGCACTGGAATCAGCAGACTACACCACTCTCTGTTTGGGGTTGTCTAATAGCAGTAAAGGAAAAAATGTACTAAAGGTTTTCTATGTGGCCCCAATAACAGCGGAACAGGCTTTGTCCTGTTAGACTAGAAACTATAATGAGTGGGAAGAATGATGAGAAGAGCACTACTATAGCCCCAGGTGCAGACCATTAAAACACATACGATGGCGTCTACACTCCCAGCACCTCAGAACGGGTATCCGACGGTTAAGCCTTTGCACATGTGACTAATTTAAAATGAGGACCCACATCAAACCTACCTGATGTCCTTCTGCAGTGAGTAAATTTGGAGACAGAAGTGGTATGTGTACAAAAACAGCAGACTGTCAGAGAACACAGGAAAAACACTACCATCTATAAGTGTATTAGAAAGGTGGTGGTGTACAACTTTAATCCCAGCACTCAGGAGACAGAGGCAGGCAGATCTCTGTGAGTTTGAGGCCAGCATGGCTAAAATAGGGACTTCAGGACAGCCAAGGCTCCATAGTACATTTCTCTTTTATTCTGCTCTGTGATATCTCGTATGGCAGCTCGAGCCCCCTAGCATAGCAGCATGGAGGGTATTCTTTGGAACCCCCCTACTTCATTCTGTGAGCAGCAGCAGGAGTACTTAGATAACTGGTAGGTGAAATTTGAATTCATCCGTGTACCATTTTAGTCACACTGCAGGCAATGCCACCTCAAGTCATGAATCACGCCATGCTTCTCTTATCAGGATATCTTTGTGTCATTCTCCTGCCTGAATTTTCTTTCCTGCACTGTGATTGTTAATCCTGATTCTCATCTTGGCAGGATTTAGAATCACCAAGAAAACACCTATTGGTATGTGTATGAGGTTGGTTATAGGAAGGTTTATTTGAATAAGAGATCCACCCAGAAAATCAACACATCATCCCAAGAGCTGGGGGCCATGACTAAATAAAAGGGTAAAAAATGAGCTGAGCATCATTAATCATCTCTCTCTGGCTAAGGATGTGATATGACCAGCTGCCTCAAGATCATCCAGCCACACCTACTGGAAGACAAAGTAAATGCCTTTTTTTTTTCTGATATTGATTTAGTAAGGCCTTTTATGAAAGCAACATGAAATAAACTGATAGGTGTATTCTTCACGTGCTTGTTTTTCTTACCTTAGAAACTGAGAAGTGTCTTTCTACAAGATTATCTTCCCTCGGTGCTATACAAACTGATGATGACAATTTCCATTATTATTTCTAAATACACAAAGACTGGTTCTTTGTTGTTGGGTTTTCTCTGTCAAGTTTGATGTTGGAGGAGGAGTGTTGTTTTGTTTGTTTGTGTGTTTTGTTTGTTTGAAGTGCTAAGACTCAAACCCAGGGCTTTGGGCATAGCAGGCAAGTATTCTACTATTGAGTGTTACACCCCCAGTCTCCATAATCACTTTCATTTACTTGATACTTCTTGCCTAGGAAAAACGTGAACTTCATGAGTCAGGATAACAGGTCATCACTGTACTGCCACAGTACAGCATGGTGTCTGGTTCACTGAGTAGCCAACAGATAACTGATGAGTAAAATTAGCCCTAAAAGTCTATGCTACTAAATGGCTATCCACTGACTAGAGAGATGCCGTAGGGAGCTTTGGCCATAGGTTCCAGTCAAAAGATTCTAATTTAACTGGGCTAGTATGACAGCAGGTATGTATATAGCTGGATTTAATCTAGGTACACTAGATGAAATGTAAAGTTCATTTCAACACTAGTTCATCTAGCTCAACTGGTGAGCTACAAGTTGAGTGAGAGACAAGGAGAAGGAAGACACCTGATATCAGCCCTCTGGTGTCCACATTCATGGAAACACAAGTGCAGGTACACCAGCATATACACACATAGATGGGTACAGTTCTGTCCCTATGGAGAACCTCCACTCATCCAAGCTGGCTATCTCCATGTAGTGGATTCATATACAACTTCATAACCCTTCTTGTACCTCGTTTACACCAATGTCATCCAGTGAATATTATTACCATGATAATTGAAGATCAGTCACATTTACTTGGTGAAAAAAATATAAGTTGGTACTCTAGATCCAAACTGGAAACTCTCATACCACCCCGCCCTCAACATCCTAACATCAAAGAATTAATCAGGAGCCTTCAAGCCAATTCTTTCTACATTTGTTGACCAAAGCAACAGAAGGCACCCTGGAATGGGACAGGAAATGCATCTACCAGAATGGTGTTCCCAGAGGTGTAACATTGGCTAATCTTGATAGATCACAAAACATATTGAGAGAGAAAAGAAAGTCTTCTATATTCTCACTGGGTACTGAGAGGAAGGAAAAAATGTACTCTGTAAGTGACACAGCAGAATACTAGGACTGCTGCCTATTTCAAAACAGCATAACTTGTAGGAAACTTGCAGAAATGAGTTTGCTGCCAGCTCCTCCAGAACTGATAGCTTTGACTTGTATCCAGTTCCTCTGGGAGAGAAAAACTCCTCAGGCAAAGTGGGTGTACAGAACATGCTTTGAAAGGCTACCACTTAACTCCCCAGGGAACTCTCTAGCAGTTACCATGTCACTGCCGTGGAAAACGACAGCAGACACCTATGTGGACGGACTTGGGCTGTTTGTTGTTATTAGCAATTTGTGGGGATCAATATTTAACAACTTAGACTGCAGTGCAAGTACACCAGGGTGGTGTCGCGTTCACCCCTGCATCCCTGGTACTCTTGCAGTGCTCTGCACTGGGAGCTCATACTGTGGCACAATTAATGGTCCCAGGATCTTTCTTGTATCTCCCAGACAGAAAGAGACATGCTTCCTTTATCAACAAATGATACATTAGGGAATTGTTGCTTTGATGAGCTAACACAAAAGTAAGCAGCTGGAACAATTAAATTCAACCAAAAAGAGAAGTATCGATGAATAATATCACGAGGGTGATTTCCCCGCATCTATTCTCTAATTCCTACCCAAATGTGCCTCCCTCAGAGGGGCAAACTGCCTGACATTTAAAACATACTGCAGTACCTTCAGTAAGGACTAGCTGTGCCGAGTACCACGTCATTTGACATTAGCACTACCAGACAATGAATGAAGGAAAGTTTTACCATCAGATGAATGATGCTCCATATGCTTATTCTGAGAATGAGTCATCTTTGGCTGTGTAAGCTGAATACATTATAAAATCTCCACCTTTGGTCCATTTCTCCTTTAAGCTCATGCAACTATAATTAAACATGCACTCTTTGCCTTCAAGGGACACTCAGCCTAATGAGAGGAGTCACACAGTGCTGTAATTAAAAGGCAGGACTTTACAGTAAGAATGATTTCCTTGACTGCCAATTCTAACACTTCTTGGAAGATTTAGGGAAAATTGTTTTCGCCTTTCCTTATGTGTGAAATGAGGAAAATGGCAGCTACCCATCTCACAGGGTTGCTGGGAGAATTGAGTGGAGTGATATCCATATAATACAGAATAATTTTTTGTGATGATACCTTTTCCTGCTTCTGTTGTCAATGATGGTTATGCAAAGACAGAGCATATGTACACTGAAGCCAGAGCACAGACCAAGAGAAGCCAGCTCAGTGTTGTATAGCAGAGAAAGGACACCCACCTAGAAAACTTCTAATGGGAGAGCAAAGGGTGGAAACCAAAGACAGCAAAGGGAAGCTGAGGGTAAATGAGAGAGGGTAGGAAGGTGTCTTTGGAAAGAATTTCTGTCTCTCTGGCTGGTTGGTTGTTTTCTATGTGTAGGGTTCCCTGTTTGAAACAGGGTCTCACTATGTAGCCCTGGATCTCCAGGAACTTGCTATGTAGACCAGACTTGCCTTAAACTCGGAGATCTGCCTGCCTCACCTCCTAAGTTCTGAGGTGCCTCCATCTCCAGCCTTTGATAGGAATTTTGATCTTTGCTGTAGTAATGGTGATCCACTAAAAGATTTGAAGCAACTGTGCAAGAAGAAGTTAATTTTAATGGCAGCGTGGACAGCGAGCTGGATAAGAAAGAAATGAAGATGCCACTAAGAGCAACAACACAGCAGTGGGCAAAAGCCAGAAAATCATCCACTGAGAGCAATCTGAAGTTGACTCAAGCATTCTACATACCAGCACACAGGACAACAGAGGTATGCAACGACTTCAACATCTCATAAGTAAGTGATGACATAAGAGACTGACAGTCCTTACAGGAAGTGATGCACTTCTGAGCAAAAAGCCTAAGAGTGAGTTCCAAGGACGTAGAATTTTAGAAGGAAATTAAGTTGGCAGAATCCAAGTGGTTGAATGTATATACTCCTCAGACAAAGATCAGAAGACTATATGAAGTCATGGGCTATCTTAACAGTGCTTTATTAAAATGAGCAACTAAAAATACAAACACATCAAAATCTTGAGCCCCAGTTCACAGCAGGAAATGAACACAAAGAAGTATCCCCCAAAACACTGTCAGAATGAAAAGCCAATGTCTTGGGCTTTGTTAGCCCAACCCATATCCCTTCCAGCTAACAGTCTCTGGAGAATTATGAGTTCATTCAGTGGACAGACAACTTAAAAATTAACCAGCATAGCATAGACTAAAGGAGCATAAGGTAAGAAGTACCCATTGAAGTGTCTAAAGCCTTGTACCTACCCAACTACATCCTCTTCCTCTCTGAAAGCAAGAAAAACCTTCAGGCAAAGGCTTATGGGAGCCGCTGGAAGAAAAAGGTTCAATGTACAGCATTCCTCATAACCATGTGGCAGAAAGGAAAACCAATGCATTCTAGATAACAGAAAAAAAAGCACTGGTTGCGATATGATTTTTCCTTAAACACAGTCCATGTCAGAGCTCTGTTTCAAACACATCTAGCACTCCTGTCCATCTCCAGTGATGACAATGACTGTGACAAGTATTACACAGTGCTTTTCTACTATCCCAAACAATCACTTCATTCTCCCTCTGTCTGTTTTTCTCCTGGCTAGCAGTCTTTAGTATTTCCAGGTCAGGGACTTCTTCCTCTTGTATGTGCACTAAACATTCCAAAATATCTGGCAAATATTGACTGAAGAAAAGCAAAAATGAGGGAGGGAAAGAAGGGGAGAAAACCAAGGAGAACAAGTAAGAAGGGAGGAAGAGACAAAAGAATTTACCTAGTACCATTAAAGTCAAGAGTATGAAAATGTGAAATTTAACTACCCTTGATTGAAATTGCCAATATTTATCGTCTTATGATTCTTGTTCTCTCTGGCCGATACGACACTATTTCAATAGGAATGCCACATACACTAAGCATGACACCTTATACAGTTCTCAGTCCTTTCTAAAAGATTGCTGTACAATCCTTTCACCTATTTTCTAGCTGAGAAATATCTTCAGTGGATTCTTGGTGTAAATTCTCAATATTAAATTTCCCTATAAATTCTTCTCTTCTTGCTTGCATATTACTGGCCCTAGGAGCAAATGCTACAAGGGCAGTAGCATGTGTGTTGGCTAGGCGGCTAGTGAGTTTACATTTGTCTCCTGTCAAAACTGCACAGAATCTTATCTCTTCAATTAGGTGAATGGGTTAGGGCAATTAAATCTCAGATAATACCTTTTTATACATGTCTCTCATGTCTGTCTCTTACGTTTCTTCCCTCCTGCCTCTCTCTGAAATAGAGTTTCATGTGGCCGAGGGCTGGCCCTAAATACACTGTATAGCTGAGGATGATCTTTAACTTCTGATACTCTGAACACAACTTTACAGGAATTTCGTGACTGTTATAGTCTGAAAATCAATATGTATACCTTGACCATGATAAACTGGCTTTACTACAAACCAATATGAAAATTAGTGCTTGAATCATTACTGGCTCCAATACCACAAAAACATCTTCTATTTCCTTTCTCATAAGCTCAGTAAAATAGTTTCTATTTCCTTTCCAGAGTTCCAAAAAGAAAAAAAATGCAGTTCCCTCTAACTACAAAGAGATGACATCTTTTGAAATTCTCTTATAGAGTTGGGGAAAACCTACCTAGTAAAACAGTGTGGGAATATGGCAAGTAAGTCAACAATCATTCTTTTTTCATGGGCCCTTTACTACATACTGGGCATTATGCAGGCCTTGGGATCCATGATCCATTCTCATTTGATAAAAGATCTTATGTGTTGTATAATTCAGAATGTTTCCAGGCTTTGAAAAGTAGCTTAGCTGGGTGCAATGGTACACTTCTGTAATCCTAGCACTTGGGGAGGCAGAGGCAGGCAGATCTCTGAGTTCAAGGCCAGTCTGGTCTACAAAGCAAGTAAGTTCAGGACAGCGAAGGCTACACAAAGAAACCCTGTCTCAAAGAAAGAAAAAGAAAATTAGTTTAAATATCATGTGTTTTCAAGCTTCTCAGGTCTACCTGGGTCAGTATCCAGCCATGATTTATGCTTCTGAAGCAATGCATATACGTGTGAATACTGTGTGTATTGGTTAGATTTTTGTAAAATGAGATATAAAAAGATATATATGTTATATACAGACTTGGGAATGACAAATAAATCAGGTACAATTCTTATACAGAGCAGCTAAACATGGGGATTCTTATGGAACCTCTGTATTGGTCTCTAAGCCATTGTATATCGATCAGCTTTAAATCTACTGTCTCCTTCAGTACTAGCCTGGCAACCTATTTCAGCCCTGCCAACTGCTATTCTCAATATGGCCTTAGGGAGTGTGGGGCAGTGGAGGGAAAGGCGGCCTGTCTACTGCGCAGTCTGTCTCTGACTTCATTGCCCCCAACTATTCAGGTAATGCTTCTTACAGGGCAGCAACACTCCCTCCAACTGCAATTCAGTCTAGTATCCTGACTCATAACACCAGCCCAACTGTACCCTAACTGCCATTCTGAAACCTTGGCACTACAATGCAAGCCCATCCCTGCTCAATGGCCTGATCCCAACTTCCCAACTTCCCAGTGACCTTCTTCATTCAGCTACAGTAGCACCTGCTGCACAGAAGCCTGCTCCAGTTTTCTAGTTCCAGGAACTGTCTACGTTCTCATAACACACCCTGTTCCCCCACAGTTCCAACATCCTTGATGTTTTAAGAGAATTCTTCTATCCTTGCGTGCTTCCTAGGGATCACTTTTCTATCCAGTTAGCCATTATTTATATTGAGGTAACCTGCACAAATAAGTGGGAAAGGTTTGGCTCCACCTAATACACTAAATGTAATATGGCATATTAAATATGAATATACAGATTAAGAAGTGAGATCATACTAACAGAGAACCAGAGAAAGTATGGAAGAGCCAGAGGCTGAACCATCTCCTTACATGGTAAGAAGGGACTGACCTAGAAAAAAATAAGGAGACAATCTGTTAGGAAACAAACACTTCTGATTGACTAAGAAATGGAAAGCCTGGCCTGGCCATAAAAGGGATTTTTGCAGGGGAGGGAAAGCAGTGCTAGAGCAGGGACAATTCCCCAGTGCTAGAAGAGGCTAGCAAGCTAGGCTTGGGAAGACAGTGCACTGGGGATTGTAGAAGATACAGGGTAAGGACAGCAAGGGCATAGACAAAGCTTCACCTCTGATAACTGGGATCATCTAGAGGTAAATTTAGATACAATTCACTAACTACATCAGAAATAAGTACAAATTCTCTCCCAGTCTTTGGGACATACTTGTTGACAGAATGATGGCATTTATTTTAGTTCACCTCACAAAACAGCATGACAACATCAACATCTAAATCAATGGCTTATCAGAAAAAAAGACATCTACTCAGATATAACCATCAACCCCAAAACACTCCAGGGCACCCACAAAACTTATCATAGTGAAAACATAAACAGAACTAAATTCTCTTTATTTAAACAAATGAAACAGTTCCTTAGGTGGGCATGACTAAAACATTAATAAAGTTCCATCCCTAAAGAACTGTCAAAGCAGCACTTGGGAGGCACCGGCAGGCAGATCTCTGTGAGTTCGAGCCCAGCCTGGTCTACAAAGTGAGTCCAGGACAGCAGGGCTCTGTTACACAGAGAAACCCTGTCTTGGGGAGCTGGGGGGAGGGGGGGAGAACTGCCAAAGCAATGCAGTCACCACTGATTTCTCAACTCTATTGCCATGGATCTTTAGATGACTTGAAGTTTTAATGCAATCATCTTTGTGTCCTTGCACTCTTTCATCTACTCTCTTAAATTAAATCATAAAATTTTACTTTGACAAAGGGAAAAGTCTGACACTTCTTTGTTGGAGGTTGATCAGGTGCTATGTATTTTGATGCTAATTACTGGCCCCCAAGTTGCTCCATGTATACCTGTCTTTGCTGTATAAACCTTACTCTACTTATTTAAAGTTGATTAGTTAATAAAAAGGAAAAAAAACCTACACATAGGCAGGGCACAAATGAAATACTCCTGGAAAAGGTTCAGGGGCTTCCAGAAGACAAGGATCTTGGGTGACACAGGTTGTTGGAGGAGAAAGGAAGAAAGGAGCAGTGATGGGTTAGCATGGAGAAGAGACACCGCTGGCTGTATCAGCGAGCATGGAGGAAAGCGGCCAAGAATAAGCAAGTATTTATGGAATTATGGATGGGAGGTAGCCCAGATAGACATGATGAAGGCAGTGGCATGGGATAGAGGCTGGGAGACAATGGAAGGTAGCTTAGGATGTAATATCTGCCATGCCCCAAGTGAAATAAGGCTGTTCTAAAATCTATCAAGTGTCTGTGTCTTTATTGATTGTGAAAGCAGGATGGATAATGTGGCCATACTAACTTTAAGCATAATAATATGCATTAATTAGGCCATACTTTAAATTCAGCAACACTTCAATATTCTCCTAGATTTTCTCGCAGTGAAGAAAAGGCCCTTTTAAATAGCTTTAGGTCTCCGCATATGAAACACTGCAATTAATTCTACACACAATTACATCACTTAATTAGAACTGTTCTTGGTAATTTATTGGTGAACTGTGAAATTTTACTTTTAATACAATGGAAATAGGGACAGTGCTTTGTTTACAGTGGCTATGCAATAAATATCTGCTTATTTGACTAAGAAAGAACATTGAACATCTTTAAACCATTCCAGAATATTATTTATTAACTCTGGATCTGGACAATCACAGTTAATTAAGACAAATTAGATTTGGCAAAAGGGTTAAATGTTTTTTAATCCATTTTCATATTAAATGGTCAATTTATGAACAGCTAAGAAGAGCTCAGGACACCTTGGCATACTTCCACAGATTAGTTGGTGATCAAAGGCATCTGGCTTTAAAAAAAATTATTATTTATGGAATTCCACTTGGTATTTTCAAAACATGTTTTGCAATATTTGGATATTCTCCAAGTGGCTTACTTAATTCACATTTCTTCAAACACTCATTTGATTTGGAAGTCTGGTTATTTCTCTTTTACGGGTTTCACACGGATACTAAGTTCTCTGTAAGACATGTTCAGAGTTCTCTTTTTTAATTGAAAAAAATTTTTTAATTATATAGCTCAAAATTTACCTTAGAACTTTCAATTTGTGGTGCCTCGGATTCTAAACATAAATAAGGTAGCTGAGCATTAAACATTGCACAGGATGAGATTTTTGAGGAAGTAATATAACATTCAACCAAGGGATAACTAGCACTGTGCGGATGCTATGTGTCAGCATTATTTCTCACAGTAGGAACCAGGCATAGATAGCATTCTTTGGAGATTCTCTGTACCAAGAAAGATTTTAAGAATGAATGGCAAGTCGGGTGGTAAAGAGGGTTGGCTTGCTTGATTTTATTCAGTAGTTACATGTTTTTGAAAGGAAGGATCACATGGAATGGAACTGAATGGAACTGAAATAACACATTTTTCTTTTATATTTCTTAAAATATTATTTTAAATATTCATGGAAACTAAAATATGTTTAAAATATATATTTCTTATAAGACAAAATTATGAATTGGTTCTCCTGTGTCCTTAAGAGTAATAGGAAAGGTATTAAGAAAGGGTCTTTCACTCATACATGATTCATACACACTCCATAATAAGCCACAGCACCACACATTTTAGAGTCCTAAGTGAGAGTTTTAAATAACACTTTACTGTATCTTCAAAGAGACTTACGTTTTATGCATGTCTGTGTTTTAACATGCCAGTTACTTATCTGCAGTAGCAGAACAATAGTCTATGCTGAATGTTGACAACAAAAAGCTTTGAATAATACTTATAATTTTTGCTTAATGCTCTCAATTATTTTATAAAATGCTATACATTTGAATACCGTTGGGGTAAAAGAAAGTTAATGAGCAAATTTAAAGTATGATAATATGTTTATTTCAATGAAACACTGCCAAAGCAACAACTATAAGGACATACACATGGGCGCGCGCGCGCACACACACACACACATACACACACACAATGACTTATGAATAGGAAATAAGACTCAATAGAATTGTTGGGAATTAGCAAAAGAACAGAACTTAACAGGTCATTGGGAAGAAAATGCCTCAACAAAGCTGCAAGCTTCTTTCCCAAAGACTGGATAGTGGAGCAGTGTGTCCACAAAGTTACAATTCTACAAGATGCCCACCATCAGCTAACTAGAGGGCCATTAAAGCCAGCCTGATTTGCAAAACAGAAATGATAAACTCACCTATTATATCTCTTATGGCTACTGTGAGAAGGGAAAACCAAAAAGAAACAGTTGACCCTTCATATAACTAGCCTAAACAGGCACTGACTGTTAATCACCAGGATTACTTTCCACAGTCTCCAGAGGGCACATTTAAGAGCCAAAAGCAGAACAGATAAGAAACCATATGCTCAACAGAAACTGTAAGTCCTTCTTTCTCATTTCCAAGATTCCTTGTGTTCACTTCTAATTGAACATACCTGCAGGGACTCTTGTTAGACTAGTCTTTAAATTCATATCATTCCTCATTTAAATCAGTATCTGTCAGGGGAACTAATGTTAGGGCAAAATTTTCAAACATTATTTGTTAAAAAAAAAAAAAAGAGAAAGAAAGAAAGAAAAAAAGAATCAGTACTCTAATTTGCCATTAGGGAAACACAAATTAATAGACTTCCTGAAAAGTAAGACTGCCAGAAAAACTGCATGGTATACAACTAAATACAAATTCCAAATGAAACCATCAATACGGTTTGTTGTTGTTGTTTTCATTTCTGTTTTTGCTTTTTTTATTGGTTTCTTTCAAGACAGGAATTCTTTGTGTAGCCTTGGTTGTCCAAGACTCACTTGTATACCAGACTGACCTCAAACTCACAGAGATTCCCTGCCTCTGCCTCCTGAGTGCTGGGATTATAAGTGTGTGCTGCCACACCAGGCCCACCAACAAGTTTTTAATATGTTTCAAATGTTACATGGGACATACTTAGAAACTGTTTGTTGCTGACCTGAAATTAAATTGTAACTGGTACCCCACACGTTTCTTTGCTAAATATAGCAATTCTACCTAACAGAGCAAATTCAACATCATGAGAAATGTTTTTCTATAAACAAATTTTTGATCTTTGATTTCATTTAGATTGTTTTCTTGTATTGACAGGAACATGTCATGACTATGACAATTTTCATTTAAAAACATTTCAGAAATTCTTCCATGACACATAATTTAGTCATGTCTCAATTTCCTGTGCCTGATGAAGTTGCTCAAGAAGAGGTCACATGCAGTTATGTACTCGTGGCAACATGCAGGAACTCCAGTTCCCATTTGGCCTCAGGCAGACAGGCCTTATGGTAGACTTTTGTTTTCACCTCTGGAAGAAACAGATGACACAGTTCCTCCGTTCCAGAGAACAGTTACACAACCGCTATAGACAAATCTGTCAAGGAATCAAATCATGTCATTTTTCTCAGCCTCTATAATCACAGTCACCATCACTAGAAAATAGTGAGCTGGCCCTCGAGTGGCATGGCGACAGCAAGGTACTTCACTGTTTCAAAAATATTTATGTTTGCGCCATTAAACATCTGTGGGGTGTAAGGGATATGAGTGAGTGTAAGTCACTCCAGCTGTTTAACATCATAAAAGAAAGCTTTAGCACATGGAGGCCTGCAGATATGCATTTCGAGCTAGTCCATCAAGTAACCCACAGGTAGCAGGCAATGATGACTGAGGGAAAAAAGGGTAAATCAGGTAACAAAGACACTTGGGACATAAGTGGGAAGACACCAAAGAAGAGCTGAAACACAAAGTAGGAAACCTGCACCGAGGAAAGGCAAGTCTTGTAGACAAGTGAAGGAAGTGAGCAGGTTCCAGACCCACACAGTACAGAGTCAAGCTATATTACAATGACTCAGTCCCTTGGTCTCCAGGAGACAACTGCTTCTCAGAGTTAATCCCAGCGTACAGCCAGAAACACCGCAATTCATGCAAATGGTCTGAACACTGCAGAAACCCCAGAGTTTCTGATTATCCTGGTTGTGAACCAGGGTGGCTACAATTCTAGATCCCAGGGAGAGCAGAAGATCCCCAGGGAAATTGAAAAAGCAAAATACAGCTGGATATATTCTATCTAGCTGAGCAGAGCCAATCACCCAACCCAAGGGGTACTCTAAACCCAGTTAAGGAAATTTGTTATGTCTTGAGGTTCTTTCCAACTTATTTTTTATTTCTTTCTAATTGTATTAACAACTTCCATTTTTTTTCTTTCTAGTCTTGATTCTTGCCCCCCTTATCCACCCCTGCCCCAGACTCAGGGTCTTGCTACTGATTAGCCCAGGTTGATCTGGATCACTCATTCTGGGTTTCAACTTCACAGCCCTGCTCGGCTCCGCCTCCCAAGTCCTGGGATTAAAGGCGTGAGCCTCATAACTGGCCTACTTCAAGTGTTTTATGGATGTTAGTAAGGATAAACTTATTAGCAGCTCTAATCCTGAATATAATATTCCATACAAAGCTCATATTTAATAAATAATACACAGCTGGTTTTTTTAGGGGACCAGAAAGAAATTTGGTGATAAAATATGGGGATTCAATAATGAAAAATGAAGTCTATTCAAAGATCACAACCCACAATGCCAAGACTAAGAGTCAGGGATGACAGAAAAGTGGGACAATGCAAGCCAACAAACATCACTTAAAGACGGTACACTACATCTAGGATGGAAATCCCTGCTAGTGGAACCGTGTTGAGTGAAATCTCAGACACCTAATACTAGACCTGGGAGTAAGTATAAAGTATAGTGATGCCAGTGGGCAAAATATCAGCCACTGCTGTGGTCCATGTGTGGGTCTGAATGCCCGACTAGGGTCAGGTAAGGATCAGAATAAGTGTCCAGAAGGCCTAGGAAAGAAAGAAGCAGAGGTGGGATTTCTGTGGTTCAATTAGACTTTTCATCCCCTGAGGGTTGGGGGAGAAAATAGGATTGGAAAGCCCTAGGCAGGCTGGGATTTCCCATCAGATCAAACAACATAATTGTTCCCTATCACAAATTCTTTTTCCTTCCTGTATGTAACTCAGGGTAGGCATTATTAAATTAAACCCTTGACTAATGGAGATGAGGAGGCACTTATGGGCAGTGATGACCTCACTTCCTCCTCTCACATTACATTACATTTAATGCATCTTGGCTTATAGATCACGAACTGAAAAAGGAGAAGAGAGAGAGAAACAGTTACTGCCACAACATCTGGCAAGACATGTCATATCAAAGCAACTATGTGAAATCAGTAGTGCTTCACATTCAACAAAAAAAAATGTCATTTTTCTAAACATGGTAAAATCTGATCTATGTGACTTAGATAAAAATACATTTTGAATTAATTTTATTGTGGAATGAGTTAAAATAAAAAACTACTTGATTACTTTTGATTTATTGTAGAGATGCTTAGGTTAAAGAACACTGGGCCTGTGCTATAACAGATCAATATATATGAAATTAGCACTAATTATACATACCATTAATTATCTCCCAAAGAAATGTCATTTTACAATGTCCCTTTTCAATGGGACCACAACACTTGTCTTATTAACAGGCAGGCCCTCCTTCTATCAATTGCACTAAGGTAAAAACAAACTTCAATGCAGTTTATGTAAAGTGATTACATATTAGGAAATATAGCTTTTATGTTTATTTGACATTACTATAGCTGAAAATGATTTCATTCTATATGTGAATATCAGCATAAGCCCCTCAGGCTTCTGCATCTATCATGCCATTGTTTTATTTGTAAGCACCCAGAGATGGGGCCAATTTCCTCCTGACCATTTGGTGAGTTGCTTGTGAGTGGAAAGTTAAGAATCTGAAATCTAGGCTTTATAGTAAATCACATAAGCTGGTCACTATAACAAAATTGACCTCCAGCATTTACTTTTACACATTAACTCCTTACTTCTCAGGAATGTCTCAAGTTCCTGACAGCATCACTTACTTTCTGGAAATTAAAGATATGAAATGTCTTACCAAATTCTGCTTTAAAAAAAAAAAAAGTAAACAGAGCAAAGTGCACAGAAAGGTTAGTAAGAATATAAAATAGACCTGAGGAGAAGAACTTTATTCTGCAGCAGAAAACCCTAAGTCCTACATGGAACTTACATAGCCTCATCTGAACAGGAATCTGCCTCACCCCCATTCATGACATAAATCAATCAAGGAGAAGAAAGAATTGATTGTGGGGGAAATTAGAGCTATGAAGAACATAAAAGCCTGTTAGGTGATCATACCATTGACCCTGGTAATTACAGTACTGCTTCACATTTTTTCTGACACACCTTTATCGAAGCATACTTCCCTGTTCCGTTGATGTAAGGCTTAGTACCAACTTATTTTAACCAAAGAAGTAGAATTAGATTGGACTCGAACTGAAACATAGAATGTACTTGTGCCTCTGTCAATACGATTAGAAAAAAGTTCCCCCAGTCTGCTGCTGTCCTTTCCTATTGGGTTGGAGAATAGCTATCAATTCAGTGTAAAGACACAAAACCAGACTTGTGTGCAACCTAGAGCACACTGTCACACACCCAAACCCATTTTAACAAACCCAAGAATCTGCAGTGGCAGGGTAATGGTGAATCCAAAATACTTTAAGCTACTAAATTACGGGTTTGTTTGTACACAGCGGTAGCTAACTGATATGAAGAAGAAAAAAGGGAAGAGGTGTTAATATTGCCTTTGCATAAAAGGGCTACAATTTTAGCAAAATTCCTGTCCGAAGCTGTTGCAATATTAACGTGTAATATTTGAAGGAAGCAAGCTCTGGGGAACCGAAGATTCATTTACAAAAAGAATAACATTCCCAAACCATTGCTTGGCGAGTGTGGTGCACTACTCTTATAAGCTGCATCTCAAGACAAACACAAACACTCTCCCTTAAGTAAGGGTGGCTTAGCCTTGCAGGACAGTTGCACCAGACATGAAGTGAACATGCTCTCAAGGAAGGTTTCACACTACTGACAAGAAAGAAGTAACCACCACATGGAGTTGTGGGCTGGAAAATGTTTACTTCACTTCTCATGAAGAAACCAGTTTTTCAGGAACTTCCAAGACCTACATAACGAAACTGAAAGAAAAATCCTGTTTCCTGTCAAAAATCTCCCCTTGTGACTGCCCAGAGTGATAAAACAGGCACTAAAGGTCAGTGCCACAGCACTGTAGCAAACTTGTGCTGGGTGTTGTACCGCAGTCACGCAGCCAGCCACCGTGACAGGTGTTACCACCATGTGTACTTCAGAGAATGAAGACACTATGACGTAAAGAGTATGGGGTAGCAGGATGCATAGCTTGGAAGCTGTTAAGCAGGGGGCCATACACTGCCCAGTCCTCACTGGTCATCACAAACACTCTTGAAGGTCTCACCACAAAGCCACACTCTCATCTTTTCTCCTCAAAATGAGAGATCTAGCATGCTGAAATCTGAAGAGGCGTACAGGTTCACCCTCCCTTGAAGCATTTTCTTGAAGTACGTCTTCAGGGGCTTCAGAGAATTTCAAATGCCCTTCTGCAATCAGTAAAAATAACATACGTAGCTGACCACATCTTGATGGAACTGCACTAAAAAGACATAGAGGTCAAAGTGGCACAGTAATTGGCACAACAAGAACAACGATGGCAATGGATTAATACATCTAATATCTGAAAATTTGTGAGTTCATGATTATACTAGGGGGTGTCCTAGTGTCCTTACTGGAGGATGCTAGGACAAAGGCATATTACTCCCAAAGTTATAAATCAGAAGAAAGAACCAAGAAGCATCCTGTCTCACCTGCATAAAATATAGTTTACTGAAATCAGGCATTAGACAGAGGTTCTTTGTTACAGAATTCTTAAAAATAAATGAAGAAAAAAAAGCATGGCTTTCTAATTCCCAAGAGAAATAGCACACCTTTCCATGATCATCAATGGATATGATATCCATTAGGGGAAAACTTATGGAAACCTTTGCAACAGATCCTGCTGAGAACACTTGAGGGTAATACCATCTGTCAATCATTGAATAAGGGAAAACAAGAAATTAGTCATCAATAAAGGGAGCTCAAAGGTCACAGGACCACATAACTCAAAAGAAGAAAAAGCCACAGTTGTTAAATATAATATCCAACTCCCGAGAAACGCAGGATATAGAAAAACAAATAGAAGTGCAATCGTAAGTACTAAAAAGGCGATCAGCCTAGTCGTTCCTACACCAGAGTCCATTTCATCAGCAAATCAATAGTATGGGGGAGGGAGCCCAGAACACTAGAAAGATGGGCAATAATACAACAAGGGAGTTAAGAAATCTGAATTACCAACATAATGTGTACACTTGGGTTGGATCCTTAATAGGCAGGAAATAGCTGCAGAAACACATCTCAGAAAAAAAATTTAAATAGACTGGCTGCTAGACAATACTAATGTTTTAAATCCTTTACAATGTTTGGTGAGATGACAGTGTGGTAACTAGGTTTAAAGGATAATTCTCTTTGAGATTATTCTTCATGCACATTATATATATATATATACATACTATAATTGAGGTATTGTACCCATATAACCCATTATAATGCAAGGTTTACTTCCAATACTTTGAAAGTGCTATTGCAGGCTGTTTAGGATAAATAAGTTATACAAGTTAATTGTCAGTTGACCAAATGATGGTCATGTCAATTACTAGTCTACTTTTATCACAAGAATATACATCTTAGGAGGAACAGATAGATATGATTCTACAGAAAGATAAGGTAAAATAGAAAAGGCCTTCAAAAACCTCAGAGACATGCAGAATATGGCATTTAAACATCCTTTGATTATTTTAAAGATTCATTAACAATAAGAGAGGTTACTGTCAACACCTATCCTAACTCAAAGAGGATGATGAGCATCAAAGAATCTCCTTATGAAGATGGCTTCAAATGTGGCAAACAAGCCACTGGGGAAAATGTTCTCATACCTACCATAGACAGAATTCTGCTTAAAAAAGGACAAGCTTGGATGCAGGCAGTGTCAACGGTCAAACTCTGCCAAGACAGAGTAAGCAAGTGCTCAGTAGTTCCTACCTCACACATATGTCTGTCAGATAGACTGGGCCAGAAGGCTGAAGAAGATGTTCCAACGTTATAGAGAGTTTTGGGTGACTAATCAGGTAGCAAACTGTCTCTGCCATCTTCTCATTTGGAAAGTTACTAACCTGCACTCTTGGCATACTCAGGTAATCAAGTTTACTCCTTCTCCAGTTTCTGATGGGGCTGAAGACCAGGTAGCTTAGTTTTACAATGAGGCTTAGTTGTTTAGGGGTTAAGATGTTTTAGGTCTAGATATATGTTTTAAGTTGATAATCACAAGATATGATGGAGATTTATTTACATTCAGAATTTTAGACACACCAAGATAGAAAAGATGTTTTCTTCAAGGCTGTCAAATACAAATAGCCAAAACACTAAAAATGTAGCATTTATATAAATCCTGATTTTGTCATGGTTCTTCTTGCTATAGGTAGGTTATTGTATGTATGTGTAATAATATAAATGTATATGTAAAAAATTTAAAAATGTTTAATTAATTTAAAAAATAATTAATTGGGGGGGAAAAGATCATTCTCATATCTGCTTGTGAGTTAATGGCATAACATCTAGAATTTGCCAACAAGTCCTTCACTAGAAGGAAAATAAACATGAATGTAGTTGAGTAATACAATTTTTAACAGTGGATTAATTCCTGAATCCCATAAAATGCATGGAAACACTTGATACTATTTCTGTGTATATTTATGAACAAATTTCACATTAAAATAAAAATAGACATCCAGAAAATCTACCCTATGCAGTCAAAGACCCTATATGTCTAGTCTCCTTTTCCTGTTACAGTGATTTAAAAAAAAAATGACCAAAAACAAGTTAAGAGGGCAAAATTTTTTTTTTATCTTACAACTCCAAGGTCAACCCCGAGGGATGTCAGGACAGGAACTCAAGGCAGAAACCTGGTGGCAGGAACCGAAGCAGAGACTATGGAGGAAAATGGCTTGCTCCATGGCTTGCTCAGCATGCTTTCGCAGGACCACCTACCAAGAAGTGGACCGGAAAACAGTGATCTGGGCCCTCCCATATTAATCATTAATCAGAAAAATACTTCCCACATTTCCCCAACAAGCCACCAGTGCAATGAAGCAATTCCTCACTTTAGGTTTCCTCTTCCCAGGTGATTATAGTTTGTCTCAAATTGACAAAAACCAACCAGCATAAATATCTAAGGACCTCTGGTACCACATCAGTGCCAGCCTTTCTCTCCTTGTTCCTGTTCTTTTTAGATTACAGTGTTGCATAAAGAACTTAGCTTGGGAGGGACTGTTTTCTATCACAAGCATCAGTGAGACCACAATTTGAAACTGTTAGAACTGACAGCACCAAAATTCATTTAATAAATACTTATGGAATCACTTCCCTTTCCTTACTCATGAAACCCAAGGCTGTGCATACAACCCAAGTCCTTCCTGCTGTAACAGGGTTTGCTAAAAACCTGACCAATGCTAGGCTCCCATAACAGAAGAGATAAGGATTTAGTAACGGAGACTGCTTTCCAAATCAACTCTCTGGCACACAAAATGTCAATAAAATCCAGCCACAAAGTCACATCCAATTGATCGTGACTGGGCTTCTGCTGAGCCAAGGCCATCTTGCCCCAGCACACTGAATGCGAATGCTGAAACACAGGCAACAGGACCGTGCCACACTGCTTCCCACCCTTAGTACCAGGGAGGGGGAAGCCAAAGAGCCCAGAAGGACCGGCAATGACAAACTCCACCGAGGGAGGAAAATAAGAAGAGGAGGCAGACAGGGAAGTGATAAAAAAAAAATGAATGAGATGTTAGTTAACAACACTGCATGCTGAGCCCCCCAGGTAAAGAGGGGGAAATGTCAACAACACAATGAAATCCCTCTGGATTCTGGCTCTGCCTTCTGTGGCACAGACATGGAGGTTCACCACACTGGGGCTGTAATCAACTCTTTCATTTTTTCAAGTCTTAAGATGTTGGTTTAGATGCTGTTTAAAGTGATGGATGCAAAGTCAGTTTTGTAATGAAGTTTTGTGTTTTTGTTTCTTAAAGATTTACTTTTTTATTATGTATACAGTGTTCTGTCTACATGTATACCTGCAGGCTGGAAGAGGGCATCAGATTACATTATACAAAATTGTGAGCCACCATGTGGTAGCTGGGAATTGAACTCAGGACCTTTGGAAGAGCAGGCAGTGCTCTTAACCACTGAGCAATCTCTCCAGCCCTATATTGAAGTTTTAATACATGGTCTTTCTTTAAGTACAGACATTCAGGAAGAGTTAGGAGGCATAGGCAATTCTAGGTAATACAGATTACTTGATGATACAAAATTACCAAACATTTCACAATGTAACTCTTGGTTCTGAAATATCTCTTTATGGTTTTTTAAAAGGTTAGTTGCTATAGACTAAATCTTGTATCTACTGAATATTTAATAGAGTCTCTCAAGGTCTGTCTTTTGAAAAACATAGAGGTTCCTTATTTGCATACATAATACATACACGAGTGGAAATTACCATGTTCTTAGTGAAAACTCTCCAAATGCATGTCAAATGATTCTCTTTTCTGTTACTATAATGAAATGTCTTAGGCTAGATGCTTAATAAAGGAAGGGTTTCACTTACCTCATATGTGTGGCTTCAAGGCTAAGCACAGGCGCTGCCTTGGATCTGGGAGCAAACTCATGCCGGATAATAACACAACCATGGAGTGTGTGACAGGGAAAGATTACAAGCTAAGGGACTGAGATCCCACTACAACAAGCTCAATCTTTTCAAAGGGCCATGCCCCCAAACCTAACAGTATCTTACACATCCCACTATTGCTTAACCTCACCATACGAAGGACCAGTCTTCCAAAATATTTACTTTTGGGGAAAGTGTTCAGCCTATTTAAACCCAAGTGTGATGGCACATGTCTGTTATCTCAATATTCTGGAGACAGAGGCAGGATCATGCCCTAAGATCAAGCCAGCCTGGGCTACAACAGTGAGTGAGTCCCAGGCTAGCCTGAAACTTTTATAAAGCAAGACTCTACCTCAAGATAAATTAATTAATAAGAATAGAATAGAAAAAACAAAACAAAACAATAAAACCCCAGCAAAATCAAGAGAACAAGCTAACTCATTGGGTATATGTGTCATATTAAAAAAGAAATACAGTATCATGACTAAGGCAGTTACTAGTTCCTCTCATATTTTCTATGTCTATGTGAAAGAGAATAACAAGGAAATATGACTTTGCATAAATTTTGAGTTCTTTGGCAGTTTCCTACTCATTTAGTTTCCTATCCCCAAGACTGTCTGACTGAGGCAGGATAGCCTGCTGGATAACACCAAGGATTCTGGAGTGGGACAGCTTGAGACTATTTTTTCACTCTACCAGTGTTGCTCTGTGACCTTATGGGGGTAAGGGCACAGGCATGCACATGTCAAGGCAAGTATCTGAAGGTCAGAGAACACTCTTCAGATGCTGGCCCTCACCTTTCCATCTTGTTTTAGGTCAAGCTCCAAGGTCTCCTCCCTGGGTAAGCCAGAGTAGTTGCACCAAAAGCCTCTGGATGTGATGAAATCACAGATGTGTGTGTGTGTGTGTGTGTGTGTGTGTGTGTGTGTGTGTGTGTCTGTGCACACGTGCTAGTACATGGATAGGTTTTACAGATCTGAACTCGCAATCAGTCTGTGCCACAAGGGCTTCTATCCACTAAGAATCTGCTTAGCCCTCTAGGAAGATTCTTCCACTTCTGTGTGTCAGTTTCCATGACTGTGAAATATGGATATTATTAATACCGACCACACAAAGTATTGAAAGGGTTAAATGGTACCTCTTTAATATGCATATAGTAAGGATGTGACTGCTGCTCCATGCTGTCAGGGTGGAAGAGATACTAGATTTCAAAGTCTTGATTCCAAGAAAACAGAAAAATGTACAAAATATATCTAATAACTTTATGAGGATTATTTGTTTCTAATGACAACATTTTGGATACACCATTAAATTAAGCATCAGAATTAGTTTTATTTGTTCATGTTTACTTAGCTTAAAAAATAGAAAGGTTATGGTGAGTCTCGTTTTACTTCTCTTAGATAAAGTAGCTCTAGAAGGCTAACCCTTACAGGCAGAGCTCCCCACCTTGCCTCCTCTCAGGGCTGTTAATTGTTTTTCTTAAAGTAAGAAAACTTTGCTATATCTGATCAGTACAGTAAATTGCATCATGTATTCTGCTTTGATCTTCAGACATTGAATTCCCACTGACCAACACACTCATACACACACACACACACACACACACACACACACACACACACACCAGCACCACCACCACCAACAACAACACACTCAGATTTTCAATTTTTACAAACATTTTAGATACAGTATTTTCAAGAGTATGAAGTTTAATATCAATGATGTTAACTTATATTCATAGCTCTTTCCAAGGTATTCAATAATAAATACTAAAACCTAAGTTGGTGTTGAATACCTTTCCCTAACCCTAATATTTGAAAACTAATGTCAGACAGTCCCAGATCCAGGCACATGAACTCAACCCAAAAGCTGAGGATATTCTTAAGAGCCATCTAGACATTCTAACTTAGTCTTTCCAGGATGTCTTAATTTCAGTGTCAAAGTGGAGACAATGAATCTATCATGTAAGTAAATGCATAATTATCATGATAAGTGTTGTAAAAGAAATGACAGGATGTATTACAGGTTCTACAAGATAAAAAATAAAATATAAATTATGATATAAAATTTGAACTCTGACAATTTAGCTGATGCTAATTATATTTTATGATCTTGGGAAGGAGTAATCATATAATTTAAGCATAGGCATATAACTTGGTAGTAGAAAGCTTGTCTAGCATGTGTAGTGCCACAGGTTGGGGATCCAACAATGTGAGGAGGGAAACACAAACTACAATGCATAGTTTAGACACCTGCAGATAAGAAAGTTCAGATTTATTACTTCAAATTCTACTATTTCTCTTATATAAACATGTTTTCATAAGGGAGATCTAAATAAAAATTTCAACTCTAACACCCCAAAAATATTTATTCTAGTCTATTCCTGAAATAATTTATCTCTCTGCATATATTAGTCATCTTTTAAAATAATGGAAGAGAAGAAAGATCCCCTCTGGTCTCTTTAAAACTGAAAATAGTTCTGTAAACTGTATCAAAGGCAGATTTGTTAGGTTTTGAAATGAAGGTTAAATACACATGCTCATTTGGAAAGATTAGGCAGATTATTTTCCATGGAAAAAAAAGTGAATAACATATTTCAATTCCAGAAACTGTATTCTGAGTCAGCTATACACGCAGTGCCTGGAGCAGAGCGTTCATCAACAGGCCCCAAGTGACAGTTACATTGTGACCACTGTGAGGACTTTCAGCACTCCTGATGGACTGTTCACTCAAGTCATTGTTCTACACATAAAGCAAAGCATTGCGGCTCAAAGAACTAGCAGTGACAGGTGTCAGAACTGTCGCCAAACTCCAAGCTAGGACTCCCCAAACCATCAGGCACACACTCACCAAACACCCTCATCCAAGAACCTAGCGTACTGAAATCTGCAGGCTCAAGAAAACCCACTTAGGTAAAGCTCTCAATGATAAAGGAAGGGCTGTTGGTTTTAGATTTTTTTGAAAGGAGGGCTAGGTATGGTGGTACAGGACTGTAACCCAGAGGCTGAGGCTGAACTCACTGTCAGTCTGAGCTCCAAAATGAGATTTTATCAGAAGAGAGAGAGAGAGAGAGAGAGAGAGAGAGAGAGAGAGAGAGAGAGAGAAGAAGGAGGAGGAGGAGGAGGAGGAGGAGGAGGAGGAGGAGGAAGAGGAGGAGGAGAGAAAGAAGTGATAGAAAAAAAGAAAAAACCACCAAGGAATTTTCACTGGTACCCCAATTAGTTATTCATGTGGTTTCACAGATTTAATTCTAAGCCCAAAGTTCTAGACAACTACTTTGTGGACAAAATTAGGATACAACACATCATAAAGATCCCAGCACGTCCTCAGAAAATAAAAATGGCTATTATGTGACTTGGACTTTCATTTTACTTCTACTAGAAAAAGTAGCTCTAGGACATTAAGCCTTAAAACCAGAGCTGCAATGTGCGCAACACACACACACACACACACACACACACACACACACACACACACACACACACACTCGCTTTTAATACCAGGTACTAGAAAGATTTTCATGGATTGGGGAAGTAGGTCAAGGAGGCCTTCTGCACTCATTCTTGGACCTGTCTTAATTCCAGAAACAGGTACAGTCCACCTATAATGACTGAACTGAAAGGCTTGTACTCTTCAAAGCTCCCTCCTGGAATAAATGTTCTTACTGCATGGGCACTGCCAAGAGAGACTGATTCACTGATGAATGGTCACAACTTCCCACACATTCAGCTTTGGATCTCCATGCTGAAGCAGCATGTAAGACTCCACCTGGGGAGAAAAAAAACCCAAAAAACAAAACTCAAGACACCCAGCAATTTCACAACACAGAAAGAGCAAATGATATTCTCACTACACTGCTTAGGTCTCTGTTCACTCGGATAGGCAAATTTGACTCCATCAGAGCTACGAGTTAAGAATGACTGTGCTCCTGAAATTTGAAATTAATGTTGAGCCACTATACTCTGTTTTATTGTGTAAGCATCAAGGACTGAAAGCAACCAACATATGAAACATTCCATCATCTTCCTATCTGCTCCTAAGCATTCACCTTTTTCTAGCCATCCATGTTAGGACGTTGCCCTGCCTTCTGTATGGGATATTCTCACCGTCTCACAAAATACCCAAACGTGCACAGTGGTGTTCTCTTCAAAATACTAAAAAGACCTTTAAATGCCTGGGTTCCTGGGTTCAGGACCACATTGCACCTTACTCCCAGTATCCTTCACCCTTATACCAAAGGTGGTTGTCCTAACTTTGTGTAATAAGGAAGATGCTAGGACCATGGAGAACCATTTCTTGGCCTGGTGCCACACCACAAATACTCATGGCCTGCCGGCTGTTCATCTCCCATAAAGCACAGTTGCCACACTGGCTTGTCTTCTGCCAAGAAATAAATCGGTTCCTACCATGGAGTAAGCCCCAATTTAAAGGTGTTCACATTAAAATTTTTAATGGCCTCAACAACCTCGTGGGATGTTTTTAACCAATATTTTATTGCATATAAAAGCGTTAGTGTTGATTATATGTCCATAAATCAGCTTCCCACAGAGTTGGCAATGTGCATTACATCTGCTGTCAAGCACTGAGGAACTCTGGACAACAAAGGGACAGCCTTTGCCTAACTGGGAAGAGCAAGTTTCTGAGTCTGTCCTTGGACCTGCGTGTTCTTGGAGTTTGGGCCTGAACCATCAGGTCTCCTCAGAGCAGTGTCTAAAAGAGCTCAAGTGAAAACCAGCTTCACCAAAGGCTATTATAGTGTGAACCTGCTAGAGATGACCCTGCTTCACAGAGGTGGCAATTTGCATTAAACTCTTCTTCCTTTCTCTTTAGCATGCCCAACAGGCAGCAGGTAGATCAGAGAGCCATAATCACAGTTTCAGTTTTGAAATTACCCTGTCCTCTTTCCCCGGGAAGGTAGAATGAAAAGCAGAGGCAGTAGGCCCTGGGCACCAGTAAATTACACCTCCGCACACCTCAGGGTGTCAGGGGGCCTTCGTTTTGCTCTCAGCAGGCGTCCAGGAGAAGAACCAGCAGAATACAGAAGCCTCCATGTGCCTGGAAACTGGGTGTTCTGGGGAATCCAAGTGCCCTTTATCAACATGGGATTTGCCTTCTTTTTCCTCATATATGGGCATCTTCGTGGAAGATTTAGGAGCATGTAGAGATAATTGCATCAGGAGTTAGAGGAGAAAGTAAGGCAAACAAGGCAGAGATGTGTTGCTGCATTCTCAAAGAGACAGATTGTCACACTGTTGTCTGAAAGGACAGAAGCAAGAACTGGATTACTCTGAAACTATGTCATGGTCTCCTGGTCATGAGTAAATAGTAAGTGGCATCTATTACTTGTGCCTTCTTCCAATGCCCCCCCCTACTTCCCATTCCCTACAGATCACTATCCCTGTTAATACTGCAATTAATTCTCTCTGGACAATTAACTTTTTTAAAGTATCATTTAAGCGGGCCTATAAATCATCATTAATAAACTCCTCATGAAAATGATCTACTTTCTAATAGTGTCAATTAAATTGACCATCTTCCAATGATTAAAGGGAAACTAGGTTTCTGTGGCTGTCAGCACACTGGTGTCTAGGGGTTGCTTCACACACCAGTCAAAGAGACAGACTTAAACAGGAATGTTTGCAAATACCTCTGCAGTACAGCTGGAAGCCAGCAAAAATACTGCTTGTTTTGAATGTAAAAGGGTTTACAGCAAAATTACCTTTTGGTAAGGACACGGCTACTATAATATATCACCCCAAACAATCCAGGGTGTCCATTCCAATCCTTAAGGAACAGAATGTATTGTCCCTGTCTAAAATAAATACAATTCTCTGTAAAACAGGATTTTAAAACTTCTATTGAAAATTATAATAAATTGATCTGCCAGGTCTATATAAAGAATATAATCTTTTTTTTTAAAGTGTGGCTCTATGACATATAAGAGAAAATGAAAGGAGCTAAAGTGTAATAAAATTTTAAGAAACAGTATGTGCAGTTATCAACTTAGGAATGCACACTGAGTCTGGAGAGTCTAAGGCTAACACTGTCTTGCCCCAGAGAAAGCAGAAGAGCGTGGTGAAATAGCATGGACAACCTGGCACACGGTTGTGTTGAAATATATGTCAACAGCTTCGTCCATCCATTTGCCTGTGGTCTTTCCCTTAAGAATAACTTCTCATTCATCTCCCCTCAAATAAGACAACGTCTACTTCAATACTTTAAATCATTAGTCATCACAGGGAAAACGGAGCAGTGATAATCAGATCATGACCCGGCTTCCAGGAGTTCCATTTCTGACATGGTGGCAAGCCTTCCAGTATAGAACTGGAATGTGAGAAACAGAACTGAATTTTAGCAAGCCTCCTCTTCTCAATCGATAGTTTCATCAAGTGGAGATCATCTCGGACTATAAAACATTTCCCAACAACTGAGTTTACATCTCAAGAATCTCTAGGTGATCTCAGTCCTGAGAGTTGCAGGAGGATGTTTTTCAAATCAGACTAACTTTAGCTATTGCTAACTTGAAAGACAGAATCATAACAACCGTCCAGTAAAATAAGGTGTATGCCTAACGGATAAAGGACTTTTATCCCATGTGATAGGAGATGATAAGTGCTGCAACAGGAAGATGCTGTGAAGCTGAGAGCTGACCAAGGTGTAGAGTTTACACTTTGACTACACACCAGGAGCCTTCACAGAGCAACAAGGCTGCGAGCAGAGCCGGGAGCAGCCTTGGAAAGTGTTCTGTTACACAATCTTTTCAATGACTGAGCTTCTTTATCTTATGTAGCAGGTGAGCATATTAGAGTCAACAGCAGGCACTCCAACTGAGCTAAGACCATACCCTTAAAAATCACCAAGGACAAACAACTATTGTCACCTAAGGGAAAAACAGGAGATGATGAAGGTTTTCAGTTTCTACAAGAAGTATTGTGATTTTTTTTGAAATAAAAGAAGAAATTATAAACAGAGATACATAAGGGTTTTGAACCTCAAAAATTTAATCAAAAGACAGAATATGTAGCTAGATGGCCCTTGATATTTGTTGTGGGGAGAGGATACAGCCAACACTGACAGAGCCTTCCTTGTCCTGGTAAGGATGACTAGGAAACTGCTGCTTCCTCCCCAGACCGTGCTGCCAACTTCAAACACTTTTATTAAGTTCCATGACATGAGGGGAGACAAAGCAAAAGCGAGAACTTTCAGAAAAGCAAACTAGGAGAAAACATGTCCCCAAATTCTTAAGAAAACTGAAGTTAGGCATACCCCAAATTGGGAAAGAGGGAAATGTAGATACCGTAAAGTCTCTCTGAAGTAAATGCTTTCACTATATAAAACTGTGTGGAGAATATTTTAGGTTGTCACCATCCCACCTGGCATCATGTACTAATTGTACCGTACTATATGGCCCTGCAGTTGAGTCAGGGTCAAATTTCACTCACCTCTGTGTCAGGATACAAAGCATCACTTTATGCACAGCTTATACTGGATAAACACCTAACACCTTTAAACCCTCCCCACTAGCCAAGACACTGTTAAATGTCAATGAGATGCTGCAAATAAATGAGATTTGCTGTCAGCCAGACTCAAAGCCAAAAATAGCACAGATTAGCCAAGATTCAAGTGAGGTTATAAGCCAAAAGAGCATAGCAGTGGCAACTGAACACTGTGGCAATGGGACAGAAGGGACACAGGTCCCTCAGTGTGTCATCTCCTCAGCAAGAAGCATCAAGGCTGCATCAGAGACTGAGAGGCAGGACTCCAAGGCAGAGCTTCAGTCTGGGAACTGTGACAGGGGCAGCAAGAAGGATGAAGGGACTGTCCAGAGAAAGCAGGGCTCCAGTGTACAGAAGCACAATACATGGAGCACACAGGAATGGATCACGAGACCCGGTTACCACCAAAGTACCAGCCTGGCTCAGGGACGAGAGACGCTGAGAAAGCAGGACCTAATGGGCAAATTGGAGAAAGGAGGCGGGAGGCACCAGGTCTCAAGCCATCAAATAAGGCGCCTGAAACTTTCTTGGCTAGGAAAAGGATTTCTTCCACCGAGAAGATCTGAACACAAAAAGCTTTTAAAGCCGTGGTTCTCAATCCTCCTAAGGCTGTGACCCTTCAGTGCATTGCCTCATGGTGTGGTGACCCACAACCATAAAACTATTTTGTCGCCCTTCATAACTGTAATTTGGTTACTGTTGTGAATCATCATGTAAATATCTGATATGTGACTCCCAAGGAGGTTGCTTGCCACAGGTTGAGAGCAGCTGCTTTAACGGCTTCCAGCCTTTTCCACAGGCCTCGGATGTTCCCTGTGTACATCCAATAGGTTTCAAATAATACCTTTTTAGCTACATGCTTACCAGTGAATCCTTTTGCTATTCTGATTGACATTGCTCACAACGACCACACAAGTGTATATGTAAATAGAGGTTTCCAAAAGTCACTTCTAGGCCTTTGGTGAATTTTAAACAGTCTAAGAAGCACTTTCATAATACTAAAAAAAGAGAAAATGTAAGATAAATGCAGATTCTTAAAGCACAGTGCTTTTGTGTGTAGCCTAAGAAGGCAAATCAATGAGCCCACAGCACTATCAGCAGAGGCAAGTCCTGATGAGCTCTGGGCTCCCATATCTAAGGAGGACCACTTACTGGCTCCTCTTTAATAGTGACTCCTTATTCTCTCTAAAAGGAGAAAATGGTTTATTGTGTGCCTTAACACAATTGATAATTCTGCATCTATTTGTTTACTCAATGATGGTCTGTCCCTAATACTTCATAGTAAAGTCCCATAAGGTCAGAGAAGTTAAAATTGCGTCTTCCCCTCAGTAGCTCTCATTGCACACAGCAGCATTTGTTAAGCTGGTAGATCAAGTACTGAGATCATGAATAAATTGAGTTTTGCTTTAGGTTCCCAGACCTCATTATATACATATATCATTCAAAATAAGGTGTCCTTTCAGTTAACCAAATCTATCAAAAAAAACCCAAACAAAAAACAAAAAGAATGAAAAATTACAACACCTCCTAAAAACAAAACAAAACAAAATAAGCAACTAAACAAACATGAAGCTGATTCAGAAACTCGAATGTATCCATACATAAAGAAAATAGATACAATAAATAGCTAAAAGGACATGACAGGAGAAACAAGAAGACACTCTCACATTTATAAATGCATTTGTTGATATCTGAACCCACTGACATACACTAATGTCATAACTCTAGGGAAACTATACATTTTTATAGTTTTCAATTTTTAAGCTTAAATGTATGTTAAAATAATGAATAGATTTTATTTCTGTAGAATGATTGCATAAATCAAATTCTGATGTATATTTTCAAAACAAAGACTCATAAGTAGTATTTTATTCTCTTAATGCTCAAAGTTATAATTTTATAATCACCTTTATTTTTAGACTGAAATATTTTAACAAAAATAAATGTTGGCAATAAAGAGGGCCTGTTTCAAACTCACATATGCCAACCATCAGAACTCCTCCTAATTACCCACAAGGCATATAAAGCCTTAAGCAGTTCGTATTCTTGCCCTTGCAAGTACCATTCTGGTACTAGAAACCATGAGAAACAACAGCAGAAGTGAGATAACCTCAAGGAAAGCTAATCTGAGGAGTACTCTTTTGAGGTGTGTGGTACTGCCCTGAGCTTCAGTGGAGAATAGAAATGCATTTGGGTCCACAGTATGTCCATTCCTTTAAGGAAGAAGACAGAACAGCTATGAGCAAATGATCCATTTGACAGCAGAGAAGATCGCTATGGAAGCTTCCAGTTTCTTCCTTCCTACCACAACAGCCTGGAGAACTACAACTAACATTCATGGAAGAGCCTTAAGACCCATGCCCACACCTTGGGAAACACTCTTTCCAGTTCCCAAAACCGGTCATGTCAATACACTTAGCTTTGCTGGACTCAACATCCAGAACTGTGTAAATCAAAACTGTCTGTTCACCTCTAGCTCCTCTACTGGACTCAACGTGCAGAAAACTCAAGAACCTTACCAAATCGCTCCCAAATCTCAGGTGAAACATAAGCCACACATTCTAATGGCTACCAAAGGCAAGGATGGCATCAGAAACTGTGAACAATAAAAACATGGAGGCAGCAAGATGGCTGAGAGCTTTGCACCAAGCCTGACAGCTTGAATTTGACTCCGAGATCTCACACGGTAGAAGAAATAAACGGACGCCCACAAGTTGTTCTCTCACCTCCATATATGCACTATGGCACAAATGCACTGCTACATGAAAACAACATGTTACAAAATAAATAAGTAGCTGGATGTGGTAATGCAGGCCTTTAATCTCGGCACTCAGAGAGGCAGAGGCAGGCAGATCTATATGAGCTCAAGGCCAGCCTGGTCTACAGGACAGCCAGGGCTACACAGAGAAGCCCTGTCATAAAAAATTAAATGAATAAATAAATAAATAGTAAAAAAAAAATTTTAAGTTTTTTAAAATTGTGATGCATATGGTGCTTTGTCCCTGCATTATGTCTATGTATCACATACATGCTTGGTGCCCACAAAGGCCACCAAGGGTAGTGGTTCCTGAGACTGGAGTTGGATGGTAGTGAGCTGTCATCTGAGTGCTAGGAATCAAACCTGGAACCTATAAAAAAAAAAAAAAAAAAAGAACCCAGTGCTTTTAATAACAGCCATCTCTCCAGCTCCTAAATAAATAAAATTTTACAATAAATAAATGGCTGCATATCTGGATAAACCAATGCATGGGGCTGAAAGGATGGCTCAGTAGGTAAAGCACTCATGTGCAAACATACAGATCTGAATTTAGATGCCCAGAACTCTAAAGCCAGGCATGACACCACGTGTATCTAAGCCAAGGCTGAAGAGAAAGAGACAAGTGAATCTCTGGAAGTCACTGACCAGCCAGTCTGGCTGAATCCATGAGTTCCAGGTTCAGTGAGAGACTCTGTATCAAAAGATAAGGTAGAAAGCAATCAAAAAGGCCAACCAATAGCTACTCCAGCTTCCACATATGCGCACAGACACGCATACACGCACATACACACACACACACACCATGTGAACGAAAAGAAGCACTCAGAACAAATTCCTCTATAAGGAATGGCTCATATCCCATACTCTGACCTTTGAATTCAGGCTTCAATTACTAAGTGCACTGACAACACTGAGAAGTTTCAAGGGATGGGGCAGCCGTCTATTGTCAGAAGCTTCTAGAAACTAAATTTCAGACTGATACATAGAAGGATGGGAGAGGACACACAGAGTAGAAAGAAGTACACTTTGAATATCTTCCGTTTAATTAATTTATTTATTTTAATTGAAACAGAATCTCGTGTAGGACAGAATGGCCATGAACTCCTCGTCCTCCTGCCTTCTCCTTCCAATTAGAAGCACAACTTGTTTTATTTTAAATTCATTTATTTAATTCATTTTACATCCTGATTGCAGCCCCCTCACTCTTCTCCGCCCAGTCCCACTCTCCTACCCTCTTCCCATCTCCCCCCTTCTCTTCTCTTCAGAAAAGGGGAGTCCCACTAACGCCAACCCACCGCACCACATCAAGTCCCATCAAGAATAAGTGCACCCTCTTCCACTGAAGCCAGACATGGCAGCCCAGCTAAAGGAAAGTGATCCAAAAGCAGGCAACAGAGTCCAAGTCAGAGACAACCCCTGCTCCACTTGCTATGAGACCCACATGAAGATGAAGCTGCCCATCAGATAAATATGCGTCAGGGGCTTAGGTCCTGTCCATGCATATGAGCACTACTTCTAAAGATGAGAATTATTATGCTAAGCAATCCACACACACACACATCAGTCATCTACTTAGAATTAACAAGCAATTTTATCACAGGCAGACACACCACCGACATAAATTCTGCTACACTGTACCAGGGTAAAGGCATGGTGATTTACTATATATTTCACATGCTAGTTAAGAAATTCACCCATAATATATATCATTTAAGAGGTCTTTTGAATCAGGCAACAGTGACCCACACTATGCCATAGCTCGAGTTCCAAAGAGTGAGACATACGCCATAAAAAGCAAGGCTCGATTTTACACATGATGGCTTAGCATCAAGCACTTATATGTCAAAAGATAAATGGGACCAATAAAAGGCCTTATTACAACGGCTATCAACAGACATAAAAAAAAAGCATGACCCAGTGCCAACTTCCCAAAGCAATTCTCTCAGTTTAATTTGATATTTATTGTTTTATGATTTTTCACATGATGAAATCCCTCACAATGCTGCTTTTGGTATTTTTAAACTCCAGAACAGTACTTTTTCCAGCCATAATAGCTTTACCTTTTTTTTTTTTTTAAAGCCAGAAAAAGCATTCATATTCCTCTTGCCCTTAAATATAATCTGCCGCCTTATTCCGGAACTTTGGCTCTCTATACGCGAGGACCAAGTGTTCTTGCTGTCTTCTTTGCCTCAGTCCTCTTCAACCCATCCTTTAATGATAGTGACCCAGGGCTTTCCTGAGATTCAGGAGCCCTTTCTGCCTACAGATCTCTCCTCTGCTCCTGGCTCCTCTACAGCTTGCTCATCACTCTGTGAACTGCTTGTGTATCATCTGGTGAGCAGGTGACTGAGAAATTGATAAGCGACTGAAGAGGGGACAAGAAAATAGGGTGTAATGCACAAAGCCTGAGAACAGACAGCACAGTCATTAAGAGGTAAGAGTCCAGAGAAAAGTGCCAGGATTCAAGTGTCAGCACCCCACTGTCTAGGATGGTGGCCTTGGGAGAAAGGTTGTGACAGAAAGGTTTGTGTGTCTTCCAAATGCACATGGTGACTGCATGCCTCAGCTGTGGCATTATGGTTCCTGGTGGGTTGTCTTGTCAACTTGACACAAACTAGAGCTATCTGGAAAGAGAAACCTCAATTGAGAAAAATGCTTCCATCCTACTACCTAGAGGCAAATCCGACAGGCATTTTCTTGACTAATGATTGATGTGGACACCTCAGCCAAGTGGGGTTCTGCCATCCGCAGGCAGGTAGAGCTGGGTTATAAGAAAGCAGGCAGAGAAGGAACAAAATTAATTACCTGAATACACAGGGGGTGCAAGTTAGTCCTTCTCAAGTCTTTGGTGGGGTTGAAGGCCAGATAGTTTAGTTTCGCAAATAAGCTTAGTTGTTTAGGGGTTGGGATGTTTTTAGGTCTAGACAGATGTTTTAAGTTGATGATGACGAGATGTGATAGATATTGATTTACATTCGGAATTTTGAATGCACGAAGATAGGAAAGATGTTTTCTTCAGGACTGTCAAACACAAATAGCCAAACACTAAGAATATAACATTTATATAATTCCTTATCGTTTCATGGTTCTTCTTGCTGGGGGTGGTTTATTGTACATATGTGTAATGATATAGATGTATATGTGAAAAATTAAAAGGTATTTAATAAAAAATGAAACGAAAAGAAAGAAAGAAAGAAAGGAAGGAAGGAAGGAAGGAAGGAAGAAAGAAAGAAAGAAAGAAAGAAAGAAAGAGAAAGAAAGCAGGCAGAGCAAGCCACATAGAGCAAGCCAGGATGCTGAGTTCTTCCATCGTCTCTGCTCCCATTCCTGCCTCAAGGTCCTACCTTGAGTTCTTGCCCTGATGTCCTTTGATGATGGTCTACAACTATGAGCTAAAATAAAGTATTTCCTTCCCAGCTACTTTTGTCATGGTCTTCATCACAACAGAAAGGAAACTAAGACAGTTACATAGTGTATTTGCAGGAGATGCGATCTTCATGCATAGGAACGCTTACCATGCGAGATGGCATAGAGAGGGAACTATCTACAAACCAAGACATTGGCCCTTACCAGACACTAAATTTGCCGGTACCTTTTCCATGTCCCAGAAATACTTGCTGCTTAAGCTACCCAGACTATGGCATTTTTGTTACAGCAACATAATTAAAGTACAGCAGGTCATAAGGAATAACTGAGCTAACACATGTCCCCACACTAAGGAAGATGATTTTATACATACCAAACATTCTCGGTGTCAGAGATTAACATTTATGAATGGATAAGCCATTTGAAACACCCAATCACGTTAATGAAAACTATAAGTTATTAATAAAATACAAAGCTTAAAAGTATTTTAGAATTTTCTACAAACCCACACAGATGCCCATGGCCCCGGCTCTAGTTATATTGACTTAGGTACATGTCTGCGTTCATCTAGTACTGCATATATTCCACTTAACTAAAAAGTCATACTAGCCAGGTGGCCCAATGGGTAAAGGCATCTGCTGCTAACCCTGACCACCTGAGTTTGATCCCCAGGACCCACCTTGGCAAGGAGAGAACTGACTCTCATAAGTTGTCATCTGATATCTACATGGATACACACATAATAATAATAATAATAATAATAATAATAATAATAATAATAATAATAATAATAATAATAATAATAATAAAATTTAAATATATAAAATACATGAAAATCTCATTTCTAATTTTATTAATTCCACTTATTTTCTGCTTTAAGTAACAGGAGAGTAATATGTTGTGTTTAGTTTTATTCTGAATTCTCAAATCATGATCTCAAATCTTGGAGAGAAAATAGAAAATCAGAAGAAGGCTGGGGTGGGGGTGGAGTCAAGGTTCACAAGTACTGGAGAGAGAACAGGAACTTGAGTCCACAGGAGAAATCCTAACCACATGTTCAGAGTCCCCTCCCGCCTCTAGCGGGGCCCCAGCCTTCTCAAGCCAGCGGAAAACCACAGTCTGGTTTCCTGGGCTGGGCAGAAACCCAATTCACTCAAAAGGAAGCAGAACTACAGTGTATTTTATCTGTCCATTAAAAAGTTCAGACTTGAGGTAGTATGGGCTGAGGAAAGGTGATACACATAAAAAAATTTCAGAGTTACATATCATACTTGGGGCATCAGAGGAAGACAGAAAAGACAGAAAGACAAATGGACAGAAAGCAGGGAATGGGTGGACTAGACTCCTGTCCAAAGAAGCTGCAGCACCCTGAAGCTCAGTGTGGTTTTACAGAGAGCTGAACAGGGAGGTGGGTTATTACAATCAGAGAAGGAAGAGGCAGAGATTATGGTAGATCAAAGTGACCGGTTTAGTGAATCTCCATAGGAGCAGTCCCTGTAGCGGGAACCTGAGGTGGACATTTTATGCAAATGCTGTCAACACTCATACTTGGTCCCCTGAGGAAGGCTTCACCATCCCTCTGAGCCTTAGGGAGTTGGGTTGGGGATGGCAGTGGCAAGAGCTCTGCCATTCCTTCATGGATCTGAGGCCTTGGGGTTCTTGACATGGCTGTGTCCCTGCCAACAGCACACATTTATTTATTCAGGACTTCACTCACTCAGGGCTTCCTCCACTCCCTATAGTCATAAAAGGGTTCAAGAAGAGCACTCTGAACCATCTTTTCTTTTCTGTGAGGCCCGTGACCCTATCCTGCCCATGGGCATGAGACTGAGCACTCACCTGTAGGAGGTACTTCACCCTCAACAGAACTTCATCTACAATGACCCCCAGCAACTCTGCGGTCCCCCACCTTACTCTTCACTCTTTTCTCCTTGCTGAGAACAGTGTGTCACAGGCTCTGCAAAGACATTCATTCTGATTTTTCCTACAATAGTGGTCATTAGTGAACAGCGTTAGGTAAAGTTAATGCTTCCTCCGTCTCAGAATAGGACGTCTACAAAAGACGTGGTACTGCTACTGTGCGTTCTGAACCAGAAATGGTAGCACATGGCATTACCACCGAATTACTTCTATGTATACCACCAAAAAGAACGTCTCATTAAGTAGCCATAACCTCTCTATTAGCAAAGTTATCATTAAAAGAGGCACCTCTGTAGCAAGAGGGTGAAAACAGCAGCAACAACAACAAACAACTTCAAGCCTTTCCAGCTTTTCTGAGTGGAACCGCAAGCCTCGACTGAGGCAAATTAGCTCTCTGCAAGGAAAGCATCAAAACTGAAAAGTAACGCTGGCTTCTCCCAGGTTCTCAGAATTGGAATTGGGAACTACTGCCCTGCATTCACCGTTCCCTCTATTGCGACAAAGAGCATAACTTGACTACACAAGTACAGGATATTTTTCATCAGAAGGAAAATACTTAAATGATCTACTGTGTTTTAAATTTGTAGTAAAAAATGTAGAAGGGATATAAAAATAAATAAATAAAATAAGGCAAGAGTTTTCAAAGTATTATGACATAGGTAGGAAAAATAGATTATACAGAATAGCATAGAATCCTCCCAATGCTCAGTGGTAATTTTGGCCATAAGCAATAAATGGCTCAACCCAATGAGAACAGTAACACTAGGGGTTGGCAGGTACAATGGTAACTGCTCCAACAAGAAAGATACCTAAATGCATCACTTTACATTATCCCCAAAGGACTACTAGTATAGGATGATGTTGGGAATCAATAAAAAAAAAAAAAATAAGGAAATATGAGTCATCGTGAGAAACATGCCAGCAACTCCAGTGGGAGATTATATCAATTAGCACAAGTCTTAAGTCATCTTAGGAGGTGATCTGAGATGTGTTCAAATTAATAAATAGGTTACAAAATACTAAGTACATGTCCTCAGTAATTAACTTTATTTACTTCCAGCCTTACCCTAAATAAAATTGGGGAAATTAACAATAAAGAAGCCACAGAACTACTCATAAAATATAAATGTAAAAAAGCAATGAAAATTAAACATTCTTTCACAACAAAAAGTAGACACCATGACAGAAAGCTGGGTAACGAGACCGCTGTAATTTTAATCATATTTCAATCATCAGTAATCATTTTAAAGTTAAAGTTAACTTAATAATCATGAGTGCAAAAATTATAATGTAAGCATTATAGCTATTGACTAAGTTTCAAGTTGGACTCTATGCTTCCTTGAAGCTGAGGCCGGGAGCCACCAAACTCTAAAGGAAACCTCTTATGTGGATTCTTTTTTCATCTAAACCATGGGGACACATATGACATATGCAATGAACTCTACAACAGACTGTGTCTGGCAGGTTCTAGTGTAGCTTTCAGCTAAAGGGAAAGTAACATTCAACCAGGGAAATGGGAAGTCCAGTGCAATCAGAGTAACACACGTCTAGGTTAGAATGAATACAGGCCTTTCCGGCACACAACACTAAATGCCTCTTTCTCTTTGGGAACCCTTCTGATAAAAAGCTGTTTGTCAAAAAGTTAAGCAGGTCCTCTGATCGCGGTGTCTACCAACTGGTATTCTCAATTGCTATGAGGACAGCTTTCAACACAATCACCAGATATGAACCTCACCAAGGTTGAGACATTTAACTAGACTTTTCGAGGTCAAGCATGTGCATGGTGGCATGCAGAAAGAGATGGGTAATGCCAGGCATTCTTTATCATGCATAGCAAAGATTCAGGACAAGACAGGGGCCATTTTCTTTTTTTAAAAATATATTTTATTAATTTATTCATATTATATCTCAATTGTTATCCCATCCCTTGTAACCTCCCATTCCTCCCTCCCTCTCATTTTCTCCTTACTCCCCTCCCCTATGACTGTGTATGAGGGGGACTTCTTCCCCCTGTGTATGCTCATAGGGTATCAAGTCTCTTCTTGGTAGCCTGCTATCCTTCCTCTGAGTGCCCTCAGGCCTCCCCATCCAGGGAACGTGATCAAATATGAGGCACCAGAGTATGTGTGAAAGTCATACCCCATACTTCACTCAACTGTGGAGAATGTCCTGTCCATTGGCTAGATCTGGGTAGGGATTTGAAGTTTACTGCATGTATTGTGACAAGGGCCATTTTCACAG
The DNA here is from genome assembly GCF_903995435.1 of Acomys russatus. Taxonomy (NCBI): domain Eukaryota; kingdom Metazoa; phylum Chordata; class Mammalia; order Rodentia; family Muridae; genus Acomys; species Acomys russatus. The sequence continues at coordinate 53,371,279 of NC_067137.1, read as the reverse complement.
GGAATATAAGTGATAGAGCACGTGGGCGTCTATGCAATAGTGGCTTGTAGAATTCAGAACGAGAGTTATCACATTCTTAACCTGGTCAGTGTCAGCTTCCTATCTCCAAGGATCATCCAATTCTGATGTCACCATCCCAGAAAGCAAAAGGAATTGGTTAGTGACACCCAGAAATGGCTTAATGTTTACCAATGGAATTCAGAAAACTAGATTTAGAAGGCTCTGACTTTCTTTCACCTTGAGTTCAGAAGAATGAGAAAAGATGTAGATACACAACCTCATGCATGCACACGCGCGCACGCATACACACACACACACACACACACACACACACACACACACGGGTAAAATGAACATTACTTAAGTCTGAAGGAAAAGAGAGGAACTTATTATTCTGGCAAGGTTTTGTTTAATAAATTACTTGGCAGTGTTTGGTCCAAGTCATAAAGTAATTTTAAGTACCATGTTTGTCCATAGATCATCTCCATAAAAATCTAATAACCACACTAAATTTTTAAGGAAATGATTTAATTGAAGTTAGATTCAACAGATATTTAGCAAGTATTTATTATGAACCATTACACTAGTATCTAACAGGCCCACTGAACATCACCCTGCCTTCAAATATCAGTGTAATACAGGACAGGAAAAGAGCAAAGAGTTGGGGGGAGGCTTGAAAAGCATAAAGTATCCATTATTTGGGACCTAGCTGTACCAACTCTCCCAATGTCTCACAATGGGGCCCTAATATCTTTGAATATGACTATCTTGAGACATAACCTCTCAAATGATAATTAGTGTTAAGTGAAGTTAAATTGAATGGGCACCAGCCCAGCCTGACTAGTGTTCTTTGAAGAAGGCAGACACTAAGACACATGTGCATAGGGAAAGCCATGTGAGCAAACAGGGAAGGCTGTTGTCTTCCAATCAAAGCCAGGTCTCAGACTCCAGAACAGCAAGAAAATACCATTATGTTGTTTAAGCCTCCCAGCACATGCTAATTTGTCACAGGCTACTTCAGTAACCCACTACTTCTACTCTGTAAAGAGCACCAAGGGATATGTTACTTCTGGAGTCACAGAAAAGGCCACCATAAGCCCAAATACACTGAGGCATGCAGGGAAGTGAAGTGGGGCAGGCAGGTGACAGAGTGAAGTGGACAAAGTCAAAATTCTGCTATAGGTTTCAGATGTTTTATGGTGAGCAATAAATGGTTCTGTATATGTGTATGTGTATTTTCTGAATGTATGCATGTTCTGTGTATACGTGCATGCACTTTGAGCATCCAGAGATCAAAGTCAGGTGTCTTCCTTAGTGATGCTCCCCTTCTTAAGTTTAACCAAGGCAGGAACTCCCAGTGAACCTGCAGCTCACTCATTTGGCTATTCCAGCTAGCCAGCATGCCCCAGGGATCCTGCCGCTGCCTCTAAGGAGTTGGCATTATTGGCACACAACCACATCTGCCCAGCATTTGTATGTGTGAGGTGGAGATCTGAACTCCATAGTCCTCACAGTTGTACAGCTATCTCTCCAGCCCCAGGAAATGGTTATTAAAGGGACTAAAGACAATAAGATGGGACAGTGAGATCTCAGCAGATTAAAGTTTTACTGCTTAAGCCTAAAGACCTGAGTTTAATCCCTGGAACGCACATTAAAAAGCTGTAGAGGGTGGTGTTCACATCTGTAATTCCAGCCCATATGTCATGATAAGAGGTGGAGAAGGGACAACTGCCCCCAAAATCAAGGGACAGTTAACCCAGGTTCTCAGAGATAACAAAACCAAGACAACAGAAGTGGCAGAAAAAAGCCTCAGCACACTGGAAGAAGAAAAGCAACTCCAGAAAGTTGTCCTCCAAACTACAAACATGTGCCTAAACACACACACACACACACACACACACACACACACACACAATTTTGTAAAAGGAAGAAGGAAGAAGGAGAAGGAGGAGGAGAAGGAAGAGGAGGAAGAAGAGGAGGAGGAGAAGAAGAAGAAGCCACCCAAGATAATTTGACTCTCAATCTGCAATATTACAATTCATGTTTCTAAACTCACATATATGCACAATTTTTAAAAGGAAGCAGAAAAAGAAGATAATGATTGCCCAAGATAATTTGACTCTCAATCATCTGCAATATTCCAGCTCTCTATAATCATAAAGCTTTGAAACTTTCTGAACTCAGAAACTTCAACCTTGTTGTATTTTCAGGGAATTTCAGATCACATAACAGTTCATACTAAAAAGGGGAAATGGTGGTTTCTTTAACTAGCAGAATCAGGGAGAGATTACATGTTGGGCCCTGGAGGATGGGTAGAATTCCTACCAGTAAAGATGAGGAAAGAATGGCAGAGGGGGTAAAAGCACTCTAGGCATGAACCAAGATCCCAGGGTAATGATGGCTAAGGCATTTAGAAAGGTTCTAGAGCAAAACGATGGGACTGTTAAAGCCAGCTTGACAAGAGCTTCAAATGTCAATGTAAGACATTAGTGCAGAAGTCGTTAGACGTATATAAAAGATAAATCATAAAGTGTCTACTTTTAAACACAAAACTAACTTTCTAACTATATATCAGCACTCTGTATAGGGGAAATGAAGCCACTAAACTCTCAGATTTTCTGAAAATATACACATAGGGATTTATAATCTGTTAAAATTAGCATAACATAAAACCTTTTTTGAGGTTACATACTCAGTATACATTGAAAGGTATTCCAGTGCACCCTAGTCTCAACCTGAAAGAACTTAGGGAAAAAATGTCAATTCCAAAAAGGGATACCAACTCTAATTCTAAAGTCCTACTCATTACATAACATTAAGTGTCATTAGCAATATCAGAGACATGAGCTTATAGGAACTGAATGAAATTTGACTGCTCTAAAAATGCTCATTTTTAGCCTGCTACACTCCACACTGCAAGTCAAGGAGACATTCATTGTGCCTCAGAATTGAAATCTTTGCCCCAATTAATAAACAAGACAGTTCAATATTTGATGCCATTAATTACACCATTTATTATTAGACCATTGAGGACACCGTTAGAAAGCCCTCCTCGAAACTAGACATTTATTTATACTACTTTAATTTGGAGACTTCAGTGAAACTTAGATAATTAAAGGGGTATTTAAAACTTGAATCATTAAAAGACCATTGTCCTAACACACTAAGTTTCCACAGATGTCAAAATAAACTAGAAGCCCATTTCACGATTTGACCTTTAATTGCATCCTTTGTATTTGTCAGAGACAAATGTCAGAACACCCACATGGTCGCTTCTCTGGGCCACTGGAAAGGGAGCAACTGCTAACAACCATGAAAATAGATTTTGTAATCTGCCTCCTCTGGATATAATCTGATGAATTTTAATTTGCAGTAAATAAATCCAGATGCCCCTTTTGTCTGAGTATTGTTAGTGAGTAGGAATATAGAATGACCAAATACTTGCAGTGTTTATATCAGTTATATTTGTTGGAGAAGGAGAGCAATAGCTATACAGAAAAGAAGAGGGAGAAAAATGTCCCTTGCCCAACCCGATGTCAAAGGAGGTGGCCTTGCCTCTCTTACTGGACTTTGTAGCAGAAACTTCCTTCCAGCAGGACTAGTACATCCCAATGTCAAACCTGAAGACTAAGGTTTCCTCCAAGTAACAGAGGTATAATACAGGCTAAACATGAGTGCTGCAGCTATGCACCCCGCCCCCCACCAGCCTCTTCCCAGTGTGACCAGCCATCTTCAGTAAGAACCATCTCCAACAGGATGAAAGCTTTCCTGGCTGTGTCTCTTCCCATCAGTGAAGACTCCAGAAGAGACCGCATGAAAGTCAGGGCAAACACAGGCTAACTTAGTTCCTCTGTAAGCCCCCAGTGAGACACAGAGAGGGAAGAAAATACATAGGAAGCTTAAAGTATAAAGTGCCAAACTGTCCCTTTGAAGAAAATGCTATCTAAAGTCAGGCAATACACCTCCCACATACATAACTAGCTTTCATGACAGTGACTCTTTGGCCACCTGCTCTCTCCAGGTAAAGGCATTGAACTAAAAATAAAGATGTATTGATTTTCTAAGAGTATTGAAAAGTAAGGGCCTCAGGTTTTAGAACAGGTTGCCGAGAAAGGAATCATTGGACCAAAGTTACATATTTGTGATTGACTTGGCTGCATTTCTGAACAGCTTTACTTTTTGCTGTTAAGCTGCAGGAAAACAATCCTGGAACAAAAGCACTGTGTTCAGAAGCAAAGGCATCAGTGAGTGCCCTCCCAGGGAAGTCTCAGAACTGTGCAACATGAATAGGAGCCTATTCTTGTCATAGATAACTTTCCAATAAAGGTGAAAATCTTTACACTCTGAACAATCTTTTCTACAAATATTAACACTTGCAGAATTAAATTATGGTTAAAATAAAAATTCAAACTTGTATAACCACTTTGGAAATTGATCTGGCTCTTTATCAGAAAATTGGGAATAGTACAACCTCAAGACCCAGCTATTCCACTCCTGGGCATATACCTGAAAGATGTTCTACCATACAACAAGGACATTGCTTAACTATGTTCATAGCATCCTTATTCATAATAGCCAGAACTTGGAAACAACCTAGATGTCCCTCAAGCTAAGAATGGATGAAGAAACTGTGGTACATTTACACAATGGAATACTATTTAGCTATCAAAAACAAGGGAATCTTGAAATTTGCAGGCAAATGGATAGAACTAGAAAAGATCATCCTGAGTGAGGTAACTGAGACCCAGAAAGACATGCATAGTATATACTCACTTATAAGTAGATATTAGCCCAACATAGATGTCCTCTGAGAGACTCCATCCAGCAGGGGATAGGGACAGATACTGGGACTTGCAGTTGGACTCTGGGTGAAGAGTTGTGAGTTGTATGGAAGAGTCAGAGGATGGAATGGAAGGACGAAGGGGGTGGGGGTTGTAAGGAGCTTTACAAGGAGACATGGAAGGGTGGCAGATCTAGACCCAGGGGGGCCTGCACAAATTGTTGCACCGACCAAGGACATTGCAAGCAGAGAACCTAGACCCCCTGTTCAGTTGTAGCCAGTGGTCAGCTCATTCTCCACATGGAGAAGGGGCCGGGAGAGCAGGGGACTGACTCTGACATGAACTCTGATGCCCACGATTTGATCACTGCCCCTTGGTGGAGAGGCCCTTTGGGAATACAGAGGAAAGGGATGCAGACTATCCAGATAAGATCTAATAGGCTGTGGTCAAATGGAGGGGGAGGAGGACCCCACCTGTCAGAAGTCTAGAGGAGGAGAATAGAGCAGAAAAGGGAGGGAGGGTAGGAACAGGACGATAAGAGTGAGGGGATGCATCAGGATGTAATGTGAATAAATTATAATAATAATAATATTTCAAGGAAATAAATATTTCATATAGACATGCACACAAGCTTGCATATAACCAATGACCTTCATTCCTCAGTAGATTGAGATTTGCATGACATATTTATAAGCGTACTACGTGCTCATCCATTTTGGAGTCTTCATCCTCAAAGACATGCCTGAATATGCCAAGAAATAAAACTAAATGAGTAAGTTATCTGTTTATCAGTACCACCACACTGGGCCTATTGAGGCAAGAATCACTTGCTGAATAAGAACTTCAGGCCATACTCATCAGCTGGTTGGCACAGAGTAAAAGCCAAAAGTGCCAGGGCCTTGTATGCGGATGGGAATGAGGCACATTGGGCAAACTCTGTGCCAAGGCAACGATGGCCTTGTTTTCAGAGAAGCTATCTTTGCTTAGGGTGACTCCCTACCTGCAGTCCTTTCAGATCAAAGTCTCTTCGTAATCATCAAAACTGTGCTAATTATTCTAGTTCAGGCACGTCTAGTCTCAGATCCCAGACTGGTGACCAGCTAGAAGGGTGGAAGAGTGGTATACTGAAGGAAGAGATGGGTGCACAGGGGCAATGTAGCTCATGCTCAGCTAGGAAATGCACTCCCACTTCCATCTGGTACCTCAACACACGCGCGCGCACACACACACACACACACACACACACACCTCTACAACAAGTTCTCAACTCTTCCTTTTGTTCAACTCCATCTACCAATCTACACTCTTCTGCAGCAGCTTCTGCAGTTCATTGCTTACTGTACCCTTAGGCAACATTTTAGGGGTTTCTTTTTTCTTTTCAGAAAAATTACATTCTCTGCCTGTTTGGACTGCAAGTCTTACGGCCCCCATCTAGCACTTGACACTGTGTTCAAGGACAGGTTGGGTTGTCACTTCCAGAGAGATGACTTAGTGCCCAGAAAACAGTTCTGCAAATAAGATTCTTAGAAGAAAACATGGACATTGAGTCTTCAAAAGTTATAGCACTACATATTTGACATGAACCCTGGTGCCCCAGATTTGATCACTTCCTCTTGGTGGGAGGCCTGGTGTGCACACAGAGGAAGGGGATGCAGGTTATCTGGATGAGACCTGATAGGTCATATGGTGGGGCAGGAAGTCCCCTTCTGTCAGAAGCCTAGGGGAGGGGAATAGGGCAGAACAGGGAGGGAGAGAACTGGGAAGATACAAGGGGATAACAACCAGGTTGCAATCTGAATAAATTATAATAAATTAAAATTTAAAAAATAAAAGAAATTTTTAAAAAACTATAAGAAACTAGGGCAGAGACCATGTTGAAAGGAGCCATTATTAGAGAATTTTCAGGGCAAAGTAGAGTGTTGGCCAATTCTAGCAAATTGTTTTGGGTTTTGGGTTTTGCTTTTGGGTTCTTTTTTTTTTTTTTTTTTTTTTTTTTTTTTTTTTTTTTTCCCAAGTACACAGAGATTTAAAAAAAAACAAAAAACAAAAAACAAAACATGAGGAATCTGTTTGGTGTCATAGTCACAATGAATAAAAACACTAGAAGTTATAGCTGTGCCACCACTAAACATCAGGGTTTGTTTGTTTGTTTGTTTGTTTGCAGAGTAAATAACACCTTAAGACTATGGTGAAGACGGTGCTGTTCTATGCATCTGTCTACCGAAGAGTCTCAAAAGACTTCTAGACCGTAATTTGAAAGTCACAATATATGCATGACCATTAACATTTACTTCTAAGCAATTCCCTGTCTGCAACCCATTTACTTCGCAGTTTCTATGACAATATGCTACCAGATTAACCTACAAAAGCAAAAGTTCAGGTTTCTAGCCCTCATACCCCAAGCAAAATATTTTTGGCCTTCCCCACTGAGAGCAAAGATCAGCTGCACCTTCTGCTACTCTTGTCCCTAACATGGTTGGCCTGCCTTTCATGCTGGCATCTGGATCTCGTTCACTCAAGTCCTACTGTCTAGTCACAGAGAACTTGGTTCTCCCAATAGGGTGTTGTGATTGTAATTCCCTCTGTTGGATGCACCTAAAAATACTGTCTCTCTTATAGCAGTGACTGCACATGAGACCAAGCCCCTCCCCAACAGGTCATTACATCAGAGTGGAGCAGGAACAGGAACAAGACTTTTCCAGAACTCACCAAGCAACACTCAGCAGAAGCAGTATGAGTCTATACCTAATGTTCACCTGGCTTCAGGAAAGCCTTCTGGAAGACTCCAGAAGCACAAAAGTGTTTCTTTCTTTGAAACTCACCCTCCATGGCTCTCACTTCTGTGCCTCACCTCATTTCTGTAGTAGATGTAAACTTGTTTTTGTTCTAATCCCAAGTATGGGATGCGAAACAGACTTGTGTGAGGGTGTGTGGTGCTTATCCACTGAAAACAGACTTGTGAGAGAACACATGGTGTTTGTCTACTAGAAGAGGAACTGCCTCTTGTGGGGGCATGGTCTTTGTCAGCTGATAAGCATCCTAGTACAGTCTCTGAGAGGGTGTGTGTGTGTGTGTGTGTGTGTGTGTGTGTGTGTGTGTGTGTGTGTGTGTGTATACCCCCCAAACCAGAGGCTTGGCTTTTTGGTTTTGGCATTGCTTCCTATCCTTTGGCTATTTATTGCTCTAGTTCAAGATGCTCCTAAAAAGAAATGCTCCAGAGAACACTTCGAGGTTCCAGGTTCTAGCTCCTGCTCTGGGTTCCTGCCCCTGCGGTTGCAGTCACCTTTGCTGAATTGCTGGTTCGCTGTTTAGCGGGTCTGCTGGAATGCTGACAACAAAGAATGGAATCGCTCCAAGGGAACTGAGTCTTAAAGGTCTAATTTTCTTGTACCCATTAACCTCTTTTCTCTTCTATCTTGGATAGGTAGGTTGAAAGGAAGGTATAAGCATTAAAGAACCCGAAATAAAGTAGGTTTGAAAAAGTTCAAAGCGTACACATTTCTGCTGTGCGCTGTTGGTCTTTCCTCTGAAATAGCTGCAAAGTCCTTGAATACCAGCTTGACTTACCCTTCACTCTACATTTACTAAGTACAGTGTCCTACCTAGGACACAGACTCAGCGCAAGCCTCTTACTTTTAAGTTGTGGCATAATATCTTGGTAATGTTAACATTTTAAGATTTAGTTTCAATTTGATATGTACATGAGTGCCTACATGTATGTATATACACCACCTGGGTGCCTGGTTCCCATGGGGTCCAGAAGAGGGTGTCAGATGCCCTGAAACTAGAATTACAGGTAGCTTCAGAATTCCCTGGAGTGCTGTGAACTGTTCAAGTCTTCTGCAGGAAGAACAAGTACTTTTAACCACTGAGCCATCTCTCTGCCTCAAAGGATAACATGTTAAAGTATACAACTCAGTTGTTGCAGAAATATCACCACTATCTATTGCTAGAAGTTTTTCGGTACTAAATGGAACTCTCACACCAGCTACCAACCTCCAGTCTATCTTTGTGCATTTATCTATTCTAGGCATGTTATATTTATGGAATGACATAACATGTGACTTTCTGTGTCTGGTTTACGGTCACTGCTCTCAGCGTTCACCCAAGTTCCAATACCTATCATTACTTCATTCCATTTTTTACATACAGGTATGGATCTTGGAATGAAAGCCAAGCCCTGTGCAGCTTTGTGCATGCTAGCCAACTGCTCAGGCTACATTCCCAAATCCAACAGCTAATTCCATTCCCACCCAAAATCAAAGCCTCAATTCTACTGGGTGGAAACATTTTCCTCATCTATTAATCCTCTTTAACAATAGATTATTATTTTATTGAAAATTGTCCATCTTATAACCAATCTCCAAAGAGAAGCACCTATTTGCCCAACCCACTTTCACAAAGAAAATGTGCCTCATGAACACAAAGATGAGATAGCTTACACATGCAAATGATTACAAACATCTCACTGTACCTGGCATTGAGAATGAGTCCAGGCTTCAGTTCAGTCTGTACTGGATTCATAGCTAAGGCAATGATGAACCTACTCTTCAGACCAATTAAATGATTTCCATTTATATATTTAAAATATCAAAGAGAACAAACAAAAATCAAAACAGTTTATTGTACAGTCAGTTTTCTATAATGCTTGTTTTAAAAAAAACAAATTTGTTCCAATGGAACTGATACAAAAGGAAATGATTTGTGCATAACACAAATTTCATGTTTGTTTAGCATGGCTTCCTCTGGGGGAAAAACACCAAGGAAACACACTCAGCTGAATCAAGCCTTGAAGAAACTCACAAAGTACACCTGCACACACATTAAAACACTGACTGGCATCTCTGTTCACTGCCTGTACTTGAAGCCACACTAATGCATGGGGTTAAAAGCCCTCCTTGGAGTAAATGCATATTAACTGTAGCATCTATATGCACTCCTTGGCCATTTAGTGTGTAAAGGATGCCATTACTTTCACTAGGTTCCTGTGTTTTCTTTTTAATGTATTGTTAAGTTCTTGAATGCAAGTCTCTACCTCCATTTTCCTCTTAGGCACTGCACTTTTGTACAGCACAGTGATGTGAAGAAATGCCTAAGTCGTGCTTCAACAAAACTGACATGGCACTTGTTTCAAAATAAAAGCTTAAGCCCAAGCCCATACTTCAAGCTCTGATTTCTTCTTTATGTTGGGTAAATCTTAGACATCATTATGTTCTTTAAGCTTCTCACCTTTCAACTCCCATTAAAACTTTTCTTCCTTGCTATTGCATAAGCAAACTCACAGCGCTTACCAAGCCCTTCCCACTGTCCACAAGCATCTCTCATCTGCTCGAAAATCTCCTATTTATATCACAACAGAACCACTGAAACCAGACAGAAGGAATCATTTCTCTAACCCCCTAGAGCTTACTTAGATTATATTCAGTTTCCTCTTCTTCACATTTTAGAGAATTTATAGGAAGCCTTAAGTAATTTATCATCAAAACTTAATTGGGCTGTTTCAACTGATAATCAAAGAGGGGCAGGAAGATTAACATGAAGAAGGGAGGTTTCAGATTAATTTAGGAAGCTATACACATTGTGATCAAGTGTACCACCAGAATAAAACTCATGCTTCCTAAACAACACTCTGACAAATAACCAAAGATAGAATCACCACTAGGGCTTCTCAGCTTGCTGCAGACTCCCCTTCACAGCTGGCTCCCCCAACGTAATGTATGATGCTAAGGCTATCTCCCTTGGAAGTCCTAATACAGCCACCCAGGACAGGACCGGACAGCAAACGCACGGATAGAGCTGCCCTGATCCGCATGACAAGGACAGAAGAAAGGAGGAACAACTGTCATCTCAGCCCTCTAGCCATCCTACTACCATGTCCCAGACTCTCCATCTCTTTTCCATAGAGCACCACCCCACCTTCTCCAAGTACCCGGAACACGCGCACAGTCTGCACAGCTTTCCCTCGAAATCTGAATACTTGGTTGCCTACAGACACTTGTTACCATCTCCCTCATTTCCCAAATGAAACTGCATCGATGTGAAAAGAGGGAGCGGGGACCAGGGTTAGTCACGTTAGCTTCACTTCCAACTACTATTAGTATTGGCGGTGAAATCACTCTCAGACAATAGGCAAGCAATTATGTAATTCCACAAAGGAACTTAAGCAAGACAGATAGGACATTCTTAGGGAAAACAAAACAAAACCAGAAGCCATCAAGCTGCAAGAAGTAGAAGACAGAAAAACAAGACATACATGGATGGAGGGAAGAGGCAGAAGAGAGAAAAAGGGAATTTGATTAACTATAGATTTTTGAAGCTTAATAGACACTTCCCCATTCATCTGACCCAAACCCAGTGCTGAAGCCCCTATTGTCACTGTCTTAAGATCCTAGGACATTCTTAGGATCTACAGTACTGGTGGTATCAAAGGCCTCAGGCACATTAAAGATTGTCCAAGAACCAAACATTTATCAGAACATTTAATACAGTAACATGGGTGCTCCATCCAAGCAAATGTATCCTGAACGTGCTTTAGAAATCTCTCTTTATAGTGAAGCAGAGAAGGCTCATGAGCAGGTCTCAGTTTGAAGGTTAGATATCATGAATGCTCAGGACATATGGATCCCTCTGTGGCCTTGAGGAAGTCCCTGGTATTCCTGAGCCTCAGCTTCCTTATCTATGAAAGGCCCTTCAAGATAATACCCATTTCATGGAGCTGCTATTGGGACATAAAAGGTCAGCTCAATTATGAGCTTACCCCCTTTGATTGGCTTATCTAGACCTTGTCATAAAGCCTATGTACAACTTTCACAATAACTAAACAAGTAAGAGCATGAGTTATAAAAAGTAAAATTTGGCTCTATAAATTTGTATTCCTAAGATCACGTGTCATCTGTTGGAGTTTAGGGACAAAACTATTAAGTAGTGATACTTGAAACTTAGGTTGTGATACCACAAAAGAGAATCCTGACCTCCAAATTTCATAAAATTTTAGTGAGGCTTAAACTCTGCCTGTATTAGTAATATAGACAAAGAGAAAAGAGTGTTTTTAATGTTTATATGCTCAAAAGAAGACACCAGTGCTGTACATTTCCTAGTCACACTAGAACTAAAGGAACACATCAAGAAACAACATATTCTGTGGTCACATATAAACTAAATAACCCTGACATGTCAACTAATAGCTGCTCAGACTCATGACACAGTTGAAACTTCTTCAAAAGCACATGTATAAATATGTGAATATGCTCCTGTGGGTGGCAGTTGTTTACAGGAGTACAGAGTATAACTGTGTTAGATAATTGCTATAGATATTCAAATATAGTATACCTACTGATGATATCTTGAAAGCAAGATTTCATGACCCTAAAAAGATTTCTTTGAAATTTCCTTTCTAATTTTAGAATAACTGAATATTTGGAGATATTTCTAGACACCAAAAGTTTGAAATATTCAGTTACCAAAATTAGATCACACCAGCCATTTTGGCTTCTAAGAGGCTGAAAAGTACCATTCTGATTTATTTTATTTTAATCTATTTCACTATATTCCATGAGAACATAGAATTCAGCATCAAGGGAATTCAACTAGGCACGAAGAAGGCATTCATTAACTAACAAGTATTAGCCAGTAGCTCTCACATATTGAATATCTACTATATGTCAAACACATCTCAATGCATTTGTATATGTTAACTCTCACAACAAAACTGTGAAAATTAATGATGCCCTTTCAACACATCTGAAGAAAATAAAGGAGAACATAGTCAGCCTGACTCCATCTCATGCCTTTTTTCACTTTTAAAAAGGATTTGTTCATTACATGTGTGCATTTCTACATTCAAGGGGTCTAGATCCAAGTTATCTTCTTCCTTCTAAGCACAACAGCTCTCCTCATTTCAATGAGATGTCTCGGGTCCCCACTGCTTCTCAGGGAGACCCACATTCACTCTCCATGAACGAGCACTCAGCGCAGCTTCCAACAAACCCATAGGAGCTAAGTGGCTTGTTTGCTGACCACTTAACACGAGTGAAGGTGTCACCTCTTGGCATCAAGTTCTTGAACTTGCAGAACCCTTCCTTCCAGACTTCCCACATGCATGGCTTACCATGCTCATTCAGAAGCTTTCCATCCTCTAATAGGAAAAAAAATACACAGGATGCCTTTGTCATTTAAAAGTCAGAGTTCAGGTGCATACACCTGCAGAGACAATAACTCTGATAGGATCACTCAGATACACAGACAGACACAGGTGTTCAGGGATTAGAAGTCCTTCCTCTGGTCTACCTCCATTTCTTGTTATCAAACATGTTTGGAGCTATGGTGGTCTAAAGGAAATTGGTCCCCATAGGCACAGAGGGAGTGGCACTATTAGGAGGTGTGGCCTTGTAGGAATAGGTGTGGCCTTATTGAAGGAAGTGTATCTCTAAGGGTGGGCTTTGAGGTTTCAGATGCTCACGCCAGAGGCAGTGTCTAGCTCTCTTCCTGCTGCCTACTGATCTGGATGTAGACCTCTCAGCTCTTTCTAGAGCACCATGTCAGCCTTCATGGGGCCATGCTTCCCACCATGATGATAATGAACTAAACCTCTGAAAGGTAAGCTAGTCCCAATTGAATGTTTCTTTACAAGAGTTGGCATGGTCATGGTGTCTCTTCACAGCAATAGAAACCCTAAGCCAGGAGCCCAGTGGTGTACAAAAACTGCTTATACCAAAAGACACTGTTGACCTTTCTAGTGTAAAACTCTAGTTGTGCCGAATTATAGTTAATCTCTAGTTACCATACCATAATATCATACAATATTCTTTTTTAATATAAAAACGCTCTATAAAGCTCTCCACAACTATACTTGGATCAACTTCTGTATCTGCTCCTGGCTACATTTACTTCTCAGAACTAAAAAACAAAACAAAACAAAACAAAAACCTGCAAACAATATTAACTTGTATTTCCCACACTTAATTTTCCCTTTGAATTCTACTTTATCTGAAATCAATATCATATTTGATTCTCATCTGCCAGGGTTAATAGATCCTATTCTGTCTTTTTCATCTTAATTTTAAAAGACCACTATGCTGTTTAATTGCAGTAAAAATAAATAAATAAATAAATAAATAAATAATATAAGCTTAGCCTTTAATAAATGTAGCTATGTAGCATGGGGATACATTGATGTGGAAGAGTTCCAAAACATTCTCATCTCACAAGTCAGAAAGTCATACCCACTGAGGAGACCCTTCCCCTTCACCAGCCTCTGGTAAGCCAAATCCCCTGGCTGTTCTGTGACTCCAGCTGCTCAGACGTAGGTGATTTTAATAAGACTGCCTCTGATGAGCAATACTTACTTGGATTTTTTTTTCTTTAAGTATCTAAATGTCCAGGTGAATCTGAGATAAGACATGTTTGCATTTATTTTTGTTTCATTTTGCCAGATGATTCTATTTTATTTTACTAGAAAAGGACTCATATATCTCAGGCTGGCTCCCTAGCAGAGAAAACAACCTTGAGCTCCTAATCTTTCTGCCTCTACTCCTTTAAGTACAGGTGTGCGCCACCACACTGCACTCTACTTTCATCCTTTTCTCTCTTTAATAGGGTGTGTGTGAGAGAGAGAGTGAGAGAGAGAGAGAGAGAGAGAGAGAGGGAGAGAGGGAGAGAGAGAGAGCGCTACTTCATTAAAGGTTACATATATGTTTACTTTTATCTATTTTATAATATAAATTTTGAAATGTCTTTATTTTATTAGTGGCTGGTTTTTAAGTTACAAAGCTCTCTTTATCTGCTTATGAAGTAAGGAACAAGATAACTTAGTGTTCTCATATGCAGAGGTAAGATGTACAGGACTTATCACCAAAGAGTAACGGCGAGGGATGACTGATGTTATTTGGACTCTAGATGAAAACAAGAGTAAAGTTAACTAACCTCCATACCCATCAGCCCTTTCCGTAATTCTGGAGTTTGGGTGGCAAGTCAACAAACCTCTTCCCACCACATGAAAAGAAAACCATTTTCTAAATGACTCCATGCAGAACGTCAACTAGTTCCTCAATAAGCTTTCCACTCATCCACGGATTACCTATAGTGAGCTTATATTCTGGACCCTGTACGCCCTCTATCTTATCTCTACTATGTCTTCCAGTTAGACACCAAGACAGAAAACAAACATAAGGAAGATAAGCTTTTAAAAAAACTAAATATGAACTAAATCTGCACAGAGGGACTCTATACAGACAGAAAATTGTCTAAACAGAGGTAACAGAAGGGCTATCTACAGATGTGGCTCCTCCACTGCTCTGCCCTGCCACTAACTATAATGTGAAGGTTATTGTGACAACTAGGCACTGTTTTCCTGACTATGGGGAGATGATGCTAAGTGATATCATAAACCAACACTCTATAATGCACTCGGGGAAGGACAGGAACGCAGAGGTCAACCGCAGATGTTGTTCCTCAAAAACTGTCCACTTTATTTTTTGAGACAAGCTGTCTCCCTAGAACCTGAGCATTACCAAGTAGGCTAGGCTGGCTAATCCGTGAGCCCCAGGGAGCCTTCTGTCTCTACCTACCCAGCAGTGGGATTCCAAGTGAACACTGCCATACCTGATTTTTCCAATGGAGCTAAGGATTGAACTCAGGTCCTTGGGCTTACCAACTGAGTACCTCCCAAACCCTATAACTTGTTTATATATATAGGACTAAATATAATATGAAAACTGCTTAAAATAGACTTAATATAAATCTTATTTTTAAGAAGTCACTATGAGATCTTTTATTACTCCCTCACCCCACAAATGAATAAATAAAATTTTAAGCACAGCAGTTAAATATCTTTTATTATTATTATTTAAAAAAAAACCCACATCCATTAAAGGAACTTATTTGCTAATACATTTGTATATAACTTGATCTTTTTTTCCGCTACATGTTTCCTAACTAATTTGCTTCACGTTTTAAACACGGGCTGCTCGTGAATTAGTGTGCTGAGAAGTGACACAGAGCATCACATACAGTAGACCTGAATGAGACATTCATATCAAATATGAGTTTGCAGTTCTAAACACTGAAGACCTTTCAGAAGGAAAAGTCACATGTGAGAAATATCGCAAACGGCTCCACATCGATGAGTTAACTCAGACCTCACTATGAAAACAACCAGCGTGAACATCTACAGCCTCACCACATTTGAAATTACAAATAATGCTGGATTACATCCTTTTAACAGTATGTCTCTGGGGAAGGGACATGCCGGTTCACTTCAGGTAACTGAAATATTGACTACTTCTTATGATATCTTCATGTTTTAAATTACAGTAGACAGAGAAAATCATATGTTTTAGAGACAATTCTCTCTCCACCAAGATGATCCAAAACGAGCCCCATCATGTCATTTACAGCAATTATCCTGCCTCTCAAAAAATCCAACCAGCTATTTAAAAAATACCAATGTAGTCAGTCTTGCTTCATGAAACACAAGGTCATTTTGTTTGAGTAGTTATTTTCAGGGGCCTCTAGAGAGAGCTTTGCAGTACCTCCTTGCAGGTTGTACACCACCACCCCCCAGGCATGCAGCAAAGCCTTCTGGGGTATCTAATGTAGAGCCACTGGCATCACATTTTACCATTCCAAAGCAATCTATAAGTTAAGGAAGAGGCATTAGTATGTGATGGAACAGAAAAACTGTCTGCATTATAACTCTGCCTCCTCAGGACATGTGTGTAGCCTGCACGGCGTAAATCAACTCTCCGAACTTTGGTTCCTGTCCTCTAACACAATGGGCACTGCGAGAGCATTTAAGCAGATCTCCTCTGATGCTTTCATGGCACACGCAGTTCATACATAGTGAGCGTGGCATTGTACTCAGTATGTTCACAATCAGTGTCAGCCTCACTATCACAGTTCTTATAGGATTATCAATGGGATTTTCTCTCTTCTACAAGATGAATGGAAGTATGAGATATTTCTAATCAACATGAAATTTAATTTGAAAAGATAATTGAGATCTTCAAGGACAGGCAATCTGTCATTTCTATCCATAACCCAGGACATGTTATTTATAACACTCAGAGAATTCAGCATTGTCCTTGCTACATTACAGACAAAACAAAGCCCAAATAAATGCCAGAGCTAAAATGGCTAGCTTCTCCTTACTTCCAGTTTCCCATCTTACTCCAGGTTGGCTTCTTAGTGTCTGATATTAGCAGTCTCTCACTAAATATCTGCTCATGCAGACACTGAGCAAGAGGCAGGAGAGAAGCCTTGGTGATGAAGGGTGTCTTGTGCTCCTGAAGAGCACCCATGTTTACTCCCAGCATCTCACTCATTACTACCTGTAACTCCAGCTCCAGGAGGCTCCAAAGCCTCTGCCCTCTGAGGGCACCCACACTCATGTGCACATATTCACATACACACACACACACACACACACACACACACACACACACACCATTAAATCTTTAAGAAAAAAATACTGAGCAACAGTAACAACAAAATAAACAGCATTATCTCACCAATGAGTATGTGTGCAGCCTTTGTATAGAAAGCCCAAGCTTATGGCTCAGCTTTTTAAAGCATCATTGTTAGACAAACAGCACAGCATACATATAATTAAGCAATTCCCTTGCTACCTCTTGGCAATGGAACACTCCAGCACTGCCCTTCCTGAATCCTAGAAGAGTCTGAACACCGCACCCTGACAGACCCCTCAGCACCTCAACCACTCAGCCTTCTCTAGTTAAACAGTGAAATGCAGAGTCACTATAGAAAGACGCTTGGCAGTTTCCATGACATGGAATGTGTGCTTTTGACCTAGGAATATAGTTGTAGGCATTTCTCTCACAGAATGAAAACTTATGTGCAACAAAAGTCTGCATATAAAAGTTTGTAACACCTTTACTTGTAACATCCCCAAATTACAAACAACCCAGATGTTCTCCTGTAAGAAAAAGGATCACCCGAACTCTGCCACACCTACAGTATGGAACGCCCAGAAAACAAAGGATTAAACTGTCTTCAACAGCTTGAATGAACTCAAGGCCTTATAGTTACTGGGGAGCAGGGGCGAATCTCCCAAGGTAATATGTAGCATAATCCACTTACATAACATTCATAAGATGACAACATTACAGAAATAGACAGTGGGCCAATATTCATCAGGAGTCAGAAATCAATAGAGGCATGGAGCTCCTGCAAAGAGTGCTATATTTTCTGATTGTTGTGGTGGTTATAGGAATCTATCTATGGGATGTGGCAGCCATACAAACTGACAGAAACAGAATGAGTAGTCTACTTTAACAGTCATGTATCAACACCGATGTCCTGGTTTGATATTCTACTACAATTACAAGATATCCTCACCAGGAGAGCTGGCCAAAGGACACATGAGCCTCTGATGGGCTAAGGAATCTCCTGTTCATGTACAATTATGCAAAAAGAAAGGAATGGGAGGGGAAGGAAGAGGAGAAATGGGGAGAGAGTCGCCATGCTACTTTTCAGCTCTACATGTAGAACACTACAAACGACAGGGACGAGTTCTTCCTTTGATGAGGCTGTGATTTCCATCAGTTTGTTCAGCCCACAAATAGGAGGAGAACCCATGTTACAGACCTCACAAATGAACAAAAGCAAACGCATGCACACACCCATAGGCTCGGGCTTTCAGGAAAGCCATTCTCCCAGCGTCAAGTCCTCAGGACTCTTTATCCGAAGTAACTAGGCTATGAATATATCCACACTTCAAAGCTCTTAATTCTCACTGGAAAGGTCAAGAGAGGCTTTATCCACCAAGGGAAATCCGAGTGGAGTTTGAAGGCTGAGTAAGAGGTCACCTGGCAGAACTAGAAAGAGTGTGCCAGCCAGGAAACCAGAGGAATAGATAGGCCTGAGCTCAGAGTGCTCCAAGAGCTGAGCTGGGAGTGTGGAGACAGTGTAACAGATCTAAAGGTGGTGAGGCCGCAAAAGAAGAAAATCTTGAAGGTGTCTAGAGCTCGCAGAGGGAGACGAGCCTTAAAGCTGAAGCAAAGGCAAACCCATGCTCCCCCATAAATGACAGAAAGTCTTAGCATCTCTTTATATTTTAAGATATCATCATTATTTCTCTTCCTCACAGGGATGTATTTTGGTTGTTAACGTAAACAGGACATAATGGTTCTAACATGCAAGAACAGTTGCATGTTTTGTCTTTCTGCCTAAGCAAAGCAGGAAGATTCTTTGAGAAAGTAGAATTAATGTAGTAATGAATTATGTCACTAGCCTGAGTATGACAGAAGTGCCAGGACAATCTCGTCAAGCATATTCCCCAAACATAACTGCTTTACATTCAACCTGCCCTTTCTCAAAACTAATCTGTAATCACAAAATAAATTTAAGCCATGTTTTTAATTTGATGAGTATGGAAAACAGTTACATGTTCAGAGTGTGTGTAAAAATATGTATCCTACCGAAAGGAACCAATAATTCTTGATTTAAATTTAACAGCCTTATTCACGGTGGCAATAAAATATTAATGACACTGCAAAGCTGAATTTACTCAGGCAGTAAGTCACAGTATCTGAAATACAGTCTTTATTTTATGTTGAGTCATTACAACAGTAAAACTTACCAAAAATAAATCCATTTGACTTCCAGTATTTTATACAATAAATTGAGCCATTTCTCCCAGTGTCAAGTTAGCTTTGAAATACATGGGCTTATAATAGTGAAAACCTACACAATATCAAAATGTAACCATCTGCCATAAATATGTCTTAAAACTAACAAATGCAATCCTGGTCCTTCTTGTGTTTGAGATGTCTTCTGTTCTTTGAGATAATCTAAAGCTCTCAGCATGAGATGAAGGCTGCATGCTGGACAAGATCAATTCCCTTTCAGCATTCAAGGTTGTTTTAAAATGTGCTGAGGCCCATGACTGATCAGTTTGAGTTGAACAAACAGAACAACCAAGTATATGCAATTGAGTGACGCCCTGGAGACCTGGGTAGGGCAAAAGAAACCAGTACATCAGAGGAATCAGGGGTGTTAAACAGACACAGGTCACTCTCCAGAATGAGGTGCTTAGTTGCCCACTGCTTTCTTAGACAAAGAAGAAAATCATCCAGTGTAAAGTGTGTGCTTCCTGAAAGTAGAAACTATGTTTGATCCCTCTTAGCATCTTCATTTGACTAAATGAATAATTGCTCGAATGAATGCAAGATACAACACAAGAACTAGCTAATATCCTATTAGTGCCATTTATTCACATATTTATCGCATCATTTATTAGGTGCCTAAAATGAGCCAAGTACCAATGAACAGAAAGAGAAAAAAGTAAAAATATAAAGAAAGGTTACATGCCATAATCCCTGCTCTTAAACATGTAACGGGGCAGCTGTAAACGCACAAGGCACAAGAAAAAGGGGAAGAAAAAGAACAAAGAAAAGCTGTAACAACCTTGTTGGGTTCAGCTGATTGAGTGGCATAGGGGTGAAAAGATATAAATCCCATCCTTGGAAAGAGGCCAGTGTCCCTATAGAGAAAGCATGCCAGATCTGGAGGTAAAGGGCCAAGGCAGACAAAAGACCCTTCATATGATTATTATCAGCATAGCCTGAGACACTGTCAGCATCTCATTTGGGAAAGATTTATTAATATCTCTGTTGAAGGCTAAGATAAAAAGGGGTGGGAGGCGGGGAGGGTGGCAGTTCTCAGACCATCAGCAAAGTGGTAGACTGCCATCCACAGCAGCATGTCACTTTGATGGGATCTCTTAAATCCCTGTAAACGGGCTCCCTGTTTGGGAGCTGTAGGTCATTTTCTCTACAGTCGCTTAGTAACTACAGAGAAGCTTGAAGAGGCTTCTGCGGCAGGGTTTCAAAGCCACAGCTCAGCTTGAACTCAGGCCCAACACAATTACAGAAGCACAGACTACCATCCCCAAAGGCTTTCTAGGTATCATGAACAAAGGAATGCAACGTAACCGGGAAGAGCCTGGGAGATAAACAGGACATTTGGCTACCCTGGATGTGTGGCCGCTCTCACACAGAATGTGATGTTAAAAATAGAAACAGTAAACATTCATGCAGAGATGGTATCTGGAAACAGCACAGGCCTGATGGCACCCCTGCCCCTGAAAACACCTTACAGGAAGAAGCTAGCAAGAGCAGGCATGTATGCTGTACATAGCAGGGCCGAGACACTATGTGAACTAGAGAGAAAAGGCCTTCATTCTAGCAAGTTCATCTCCATTCAATGTCACACTAATCAGCTAGGAGAACAGGACCCAGGCAGAACCCACTGAAGAACAGAATCTTTGCTAGCTTTAGAGCCACTAACATATGGTTTATTCTCCTTGAATACCTGGTCCACAGTTTAACACACTGGCCCTCCCTACAGGATTCACAAGTAAGGTCCTGATTTTGTAGGAAGTTACAGAATAATTGTGTGTAAACTGTACTTGACCATAATAGAAGCAAGAGATTTGAGATAATCTGAGTACAGATACCTTGGGATTCCAAATTCCAGGACCATGATGGGCCACCGCATTCTATACTTCAGCCCTCCTGGGATATTTGGTCCTCTGCCTGCCAAGACTAAATCAAAGACTTTTTGGATAAGGTAACATAGCTGCTTGGGTATTTCTGAGGGGAGTGACAGGCCACATTGATGACAGGTGGTCCTGTATGTGCCAGAGAGCCACATGGCTTCTCATAAAATGAGGCCTTCACTCGGTGTTGTTCTTTTCAGGAAAATGAGAACTGAAATAGAGGCCAGAACCGAGGAAGCTGTCTCTCTGTTTCCATCTCATAAATGTGTTTGTGATGAGCCTCCAAACAGTTCTACCAATAAGCCACACATTCTTCTTCTCCCTTACACTGATGCTCTCATATTTTCTACCTCCTTGCTTAAATGATAAAGAATATCGTATAAAAGGGTTGCTTGGAAGCCAGAGAGATGGCCCAGTATAAAAACAAAACAAAACAAAAACCCAGCAACACTTGCTACACAGTCAAGAGAACCACAGTTCAGATCCCCAGAACCCAACCAGATGCCAAGCAGGCATGGTGGCTGATCAGTAGGTAATTCCAGCAACAGGTGTCCATAGAACAAGCAAACTTATGGGTGACCTCTAAGTCCAATTGAGAGACCCTACCTCAATGAATAAGGTAGAAGAAGTGGTCAAGAAAGACTCCTAACACTAACCTCCACACACATGCTCACACATGCAAGTGAACCTGCAGTCACACATACATGTACCCACGCATATAAACACTCACACACACACATATATATATATACATATATATATACACATAAATAAAAGGGTTGCTTGGATGTATGCTTACAAAAAATAAGTATGGCTTGTGTGGAAGGGGGTATGTATGCTGGGAGGTTGTTAAGTGAATCAGTGTTAGTCAACCCGTGAGCCACCTATTATTAATGCTTCTTAAAATGGCTAGTGAAAAGAATGTAATGAAATATGATAGAATGAAATGGGAGCAGAATTTAACAGAGTACAGTGGCCTAGAATAGAATACAAAGGGAACACTGTAGTGACCTCACATTCTCAGGACTATTACTTGGTGACTCTGGGCCATGGTGAGAGGCCAGGGTGGTGTTAGAATGATATTTGGAAGAGGCAAATGCAACCTTTCTAATTAGGATGAATTCATGATGCATGCCACTGCTTCAGAAGCACTGCAGTTGCAACTGGACAAGTCCCAGCGACTTTGAAATTTACAGTTAAGTCAATAATGCTGGGAGGTGGATGTCAACTATGGACCTATACATCTCAGTGGATGTCTTTGTTTTGGGTTATGTGTTTGTTCCTTTGGAAGTTTGTGTCTGTTTGTTTGGGGAACAGAATCTCATTCTGTAGTCCTGGCTGCTCCAGAACTCACCAGGCTGTTCTCAGAACCGTGGCACTCATCCTGCTTCTGCCTCTCAAGTGGTGAGATTACAGTAATGAGCCACCATGCCTGGCAACCGTACACCTTTTAGAATAATCTACTCCATGGACATTAGAATGCCACAAGTTAACTTAGCCCTGTGAACTGCAGAAGGTATATAAGCTTGATTTTACTAACAATTTTAATAATGTTAATAGTTAAGAGATAAAATATCTTTTAAAAAGCAGATGAAGTAATTTCTAAATAAACAATAATTAATCTCATGTGTGTTATCGTACTCAGTAAGAAAATGTTCAACCTCAATAAGTCTCGCTTAATTTCCCAGAGCAGAAGTCACATTGTGACTAAATTGATATTCATCCCTGATTGGTCCAAAAATAGGATCAATCCTAAAACACATGTACAAAACAAATAAATAAAAACATTCTTTGATTAATTGTGTGTAATTTATTCTTTCTAAATCTCTGATCAGTTCAATTTTGCCTTAATTGAGAAATAATTCATTCTAATTAAGACATAACTATTCCAATTGGAGCTCCCTAATTTAATTGTTTTACAACACTAAATTAAAAGTGGGTTGACCTTTTCAAAAGTATATGATTTGAGTTTACTGACAAAAAAGTGCTGAATTATAAGTCATTTAAAAGTAGGAAAAACCATGGAAATAGGTTTTTATAAGATATTTAAGCTTGCTTCTTTCTTCAACTATTAACAGCACTAGTGTATCTACCTATCTTGAGAGATATGGGTACTATATTGCTTTATACATTTCTGCCATAGCACCATACATATGGTGGGTACTTGAAACTGCAATTTATTCAAGTGCCCAGTTATACTCTAATTTATTAAATACATTCCCTAAAGCAAATTCTTATCATCTATGTAACCTTTTTCCTTTAATCAACAAGAAAGCCATCAATTCAATATTTAAGTACCCCAGCTACTCAACTGTCACTATGCTGCATTGATTGAGCAGCCTGTAGAAGACTGAGTAAGCAATGAGGGAGCACTAAGAACAGAGACTCAACCATCTAAACTTTAAACTAAACAAGGCCACCCCCAGTAGCTACTATTACTGCCAGTATTCTAAGGTTAACACAGTATTATAATCATTATCTTTACATGAAAATTAATTTCTCCAAATTAAGCAAAATTAAGTGAGGAAAATGTGGGTCTCCTCCTTTGCTCTCCCTATCATATCTAAAGGCCAACACTGTAGACAACAACAGCAAACAAGCATCCTTGTTAACTTCCCCCACATTCTTCCTTGTTCCAGGGTACCACCTCAAATTAAAACTCAGCCAAAGGACATTGAGTGTTCAGTGACACCAAAAATGATCTCAGTGGCACAGATCACAGCACACATCCAAAGGGGAAGTCTGTGGGCTGATTTCCAACGATGCCAGTGTAAATCCAGCATCTATAGAACTGTATCTTTCCTTGCTGCGTTTCAGAGCTCCAGTCAACAGTTTACAAAACTTCGGAGTTCTTAAGAAATTTAGAAAAAATAGAATGAAACTTGTTTTACTTTATTCCCTCCCTCCTCTCAAAAAAAATTTAACAAAAAGAAACAGAAAATCTGAAGGACCAGAGAAGCAGAAAAACCCATCATCTGCTGGCACAGTTTTCCCTCTGTGGTCCCAGAGACCACAGTTGCAATTTGAAGCTGGCTTATCAACCACTCCGCCTAAAACCATGCCACAATTCCCAGTAACACAGGCAAGTGCAATGAATTTAGGGAACAAAAAGCAATTGTTGTTAGCTCAATCCACACACTCAGAAAAAAAGACAAGTAGGTTAGAAACTGCCATGATGCACTCACTCCCTCTGAAATGCCCCTGTGGCAAGCCCTTTGCAGAAACAGCCCGGAAGCTGTAAGTAGTAAGAATGAAGTAGGAAGTGTCCTAGAGCTTACAAAAGACTGATACGGAGTTCAAGGTCAAGGGTTGTAACTATCAAACGGTCTAAGGAAAACAGTAGTCTGAAATTACCTCTAATTTATCTTAGCAGGCAAGGTTTGGAGTCTTGTTTTGCTTTTAAAAGAGGTCACATCTCAATGAGGTCTGGAAGAATGAACAGTATTTTAAAAAGCAGAGGAGGATGAACAACCTGAAAACTGAAGTGAACACCAGTGCTGACATTTCTCAGAAGGCTGGTGTTCATGTCAGCACTACGGGGACTTATATTTATGATACCTGTCAACAGGATTCAGCCATGGTATGTGAGGAGAAAAGCAGAAAGGCAAGAAAGATGGGCCGGGTAGAAAGATACAGTGCCCTACAACAAAGCCCCCTAATCTGGATTTTACCTGTGACAAAAAGAAATCTTACCAGTCGGGTTTCTGAACAAGAAACAATAAAACTAAACACACAAAAGGGGACGTGAGAGAGAGAAGACAGCCATAATGGCAGAGAGTACATCAGAGATGCTGCTATGAAAATTAATATACATAACCGCCACGGATTTTAAAACGTTGTCATCACTTAGGTGGTACCGTGTGCTATATTCAACAACAAATATTAAGATGTGGAAGAATCCTAGCTGTTATTTATTTCACCTTGGTCTTGCCACTTCCACAACTGGAGACATCACAGCAAGCCGCGCTATGCCGGGCCCTCTACAGGGGAGGGTACCTACCTCGGCAGCTTGAGAGATCAAGAAGCATTTCATTGAGTTAAGCCTCCCTTATAGCTTGGGCTTTGGATCCCAGATCTGGATGAACACTAAATATTTTTCACCTATTCTAATATGCCTTCCTTGGGTTTTACATACTGTAAAAATCAGAAGGGAGCTCATAAGTGATTGTGTGTTATATTGGCAACCATTTTTCATAGAGGCAAATAAAATAATGATGCATTTTACAACCACTCAGTGGTATCTTTGATGCAATAAAACAGAGTAATGTAATACTTTACATGAGCTTGGTCAAATCCCCCTGCAATACTAATCTGTTGGCTAGTTTGACAAGTGTCCTCAAAAGGAGGGGTACTGAGCACAGGCCTTGGAGGCAAACCTCACAGCCCCAGTGACAGTCTCCTACTTACAAGTTGCTGTGTGCCCTGAACCATTTGGGTTCTCTGCATTTTAGTTCCCCCCTCTGAAAATGAAGTTAACAGTACCAGCCTCCCAGGTCCCCTGTCTATGACATGAAACAGTACACCGTCCTTTGTACAATATATGACATACAATAAACATTCCCAGGAGTGTTAATCACCACGACCTGCAGTAGCGACACCCACAGATTAAATTAATTTGTCATAATCATTTCTCACATGCCATCGTTTCTTTTGCCCACTTCTGAATCACTCCTATTTGTCAACGTCTCCCTAAAAGACACCATGTCCAAAAATGAATACACTGTTACCTACATGTTTTGGCATGACTCAGATACAGAAGGGAACTTATTTCCCTTATTCTTAATACCTAGGACATGAATCATAGTCTCTTAGGTAGAAATAAAGTAGAATAACAAAAACAAAACGAAAGCAAAACCAAACAAACAGTATTTGAGGGCCGAAGAAAGAGATGGGTCAGTGGTTAAGAGAATTGCTGTGCAATCAGGAAGACTAGAGTTTGGACCTCAGCATCCATACAATGAGCCAGGCATACCACAAATACCTGTAGCTTCAACTCCTAAAGACCCAGGGCCCTCTTCTAGTCTCCACACACACAGGCATGCTTGACAAACCCTGGACTCTGTCCCCAGCACGGCAGACCTGCTAAATGGCACACACCTGTGATCCCAGCACTTGAGAGGAAGACCACAAGCATAAGGTGATCCTCAGGTACACAGCAAGCTAACGGCCACCCTGGGTCACGTAAGACCTTGTTTCAAAAGAGACGAGAGCTAAAGAGATGGCTCAGAAGTTAAGAGTGCATACTCTTTTTGCAGAAAGCCCAGGTTCCATCCATACCATCGAATGGCCAGTAACTCCATTTAGAAGGGATCAGATGCCTCTGGCCTCATATTCATAGGCACACACACACACACACACACACACACACACACACACACACACACACACACACTCAAGCACGCACATACACTTAGACAAACACACATATAAAAGTAAATTCTAAGACAGTATATATAGAAAAAAGGCATGCAGACCCTAAGTATGAATACCAGGATTGTAAAATATTATCCAGGAAGATGACAAGTTTTCCATGATGACAAATAGATGAGAAAAATCCCTAACATGTCCAGGTTCTAGAAGAAACACTCACAGATGCTCTGAGCAGGCTAACTCTGAAGCTGCCCATTCCTGTGCCATACACTAAGTGTTTGGAGCCCTCAAGCCTTGTATGTTGAAGTCCTTTCCCCATGAGCAACGGTATTTGGGGTGAGGCCATGTTGGTAGATAAGTAGGCTGAGATTGGGCCAAAAGAGTGGGGCCCTGGTGATGGGATTAGTGCCTTAGAGTGATATCTCTCCACATGCAAGAAAACCTTTAGCAACACTCAAGGAGGAAGAGGCCATCTATAAGCCTGTCAGCAGGCCCTACCACAAACCCAATCTGAAGGTTCCTTGAACTTTGACTCCCAGCTTCTTAGACAGTGGAAAACAAATGTTTGTTGTTTAAACCACGCAGTCTTGTTATCACAACCTTGAGCAACTGAGATAGTCATTGGAATCAAGAGTCAGGAAACAGGAAGCTCCTACAACCAATTTGTGTGCACATTACAAAACAGTCTGTTAGCTCCAAGAAGACACTGCTGATGATGGTATAGGGCCTGGCTGCCAAAACCTACCAAGGAGCTACCCTGTTCCTATTAAGCAGAAAATACAAAAATATCCCCCAAACAGTTGATGCCTTTCATTATAAACACCAATCCCTAAAGCAAGGCAGCCACAAGAAAAAGAAGCTTCTGGAGCTGGAAACTACCAGTCACAGCATATCACCGAGCATCGCACCAAGAGTGTAGTGTTTACAAGGGAAAGGACACCCCCTGGACCACTCACAGTTGAGAGGAGGACTATCTAAGTCCATCTCCGAAGCTGCGAGGATAGGGATGTGGTGCTATAGTACAGTCCTTGCCTGGCATATACAAAGCCTTGGATTTCAGCCCAAAGGACTAAAGAAAAAGGTGAGAAAAGAATTGCACTTTATCTAAACTGAGAGGAGGAAGTGTAGCAAATTAACAAATTCAGTGGCAGCCTGCTACTTCTGTAGCCAGCTGTGACAAAACAATGTTGTAAAGATAAGCAATGATAATGAAATTTTTTTCTGGAAAAAACATATACTTATGTATGTAAGTGTGTGTTAATGTATGTACATATATAACATATTTATGTACATGTATAGTATGTACATATTATATTTACATGTGTGGATACACCATATGTTTTTGTTATATGTGTTATGTTAATATATAAACATATGTACACATTATAAATATACGTATCTAAATGCAGACACACATATAAATAAATGTGTGTGTGCACATGCTTGTTTTTCTCAAGGCCGTATTACCAGAAAAGACTAGTAGACACATAATGAAAAGAGCAAAATCATTAGAGTGTTGAGGAGAAGGCACAGATTTGCAGCCTTCCACTAAGGAAAGTGATGTTGGTAAGGGAATAGGCAAACCCAAGGGATTCTGAGAACCTACAAGTATTTGCTCAACTTTGGTTTACAAGGGAGACAAAGCGCAATATCTGTTGAAAACTGGTTACTAAAGCAGTTCAATTCTCTTACTGTGGGGTAAGGAAAACAGAGGCTTACTGAGGTTGTAAAGCCAGAGCACCAGCCAAGTCAAAATGGGAAATCCTTCCAAGTCCATAACCTCTGCTACACCCTCCCAAGTCTGCAACCTATGCCAAGAATAAACACGATCATAGCTGGAATTCTTCCTAGGAAAACTAAGCTGATCTGCACAGTACCAGCAACAAAGAGAGGCATAACACTTATACTTTATACTTCTCCCTAGAACAGGAAACTGAAGATCAGCAATGTTGGGAGCCCCACCCCATGTCATGCACATCACCTTTACTCCATCACTAGACCACATCTGGATCTAACTCAGGCTTGGTGGGCCCTGTAACAGTTGTATTTAATTTGTTGAGGTAGCTTTACACTGCTTTCACAATGGCTGTTCTAATCCACACTCCTAGCAACAATGTGCGAGGATCCTCTTTTCTCCCCAGCCTCACCAGTAGTTCTTATTCTTTTTGGTTTTGGTTTTGGTTTTCACACTAGATCTTCTTAAAGAATAAGAGAGGCAATATCTCTCAATGTGGTTTATTACATTTTGCTGATAACTAATGATATTGAGAAACCTTTCTGTATGTTCCATTTGTATTTTTTTTAAGTGTCTATCTAAACCTATTGTCTAGTCTCATTGAACTAGGTTTGCTGTTGAACTCCTTGAATTTCTTCTACATTTCTCATTCTTGGCCCCATATCAGACATGGGGTTTGCAAATCCTTTCTTACTCTGCGGGATGTTACATTGCTCTGATGCTTCCTCTGCTGTGCAAAAAAGCTTTACACTTTGATAAAATCCCATTTGCTTATTTTCACTTTTGATTTCTGTGCTTTGAGGATCTTAGGGGAATAAAACCCTGGCCCATTCCCGTGTCCAGAGCTGTTTCCCCATGCAATCCGCATTTTGAGATTCGAGGCCAAGCTGTTGAGTTGTTGGTGTCAAGTCTTAAGATTAATATTCTTGGGTGTTCTGGCTAGTGCATTGTTTTGTGGAAATAAAACACACTCACATTTTAGACTGTACAGAATTCTGAAAAGACACATGGAAATGAAGTCTTAAAGTTTTATTCAGACCTCTATTCCCTCCATTTCCTAAAAAGAAATAAGCACTTAAAGGGAAAAAAAAAGCTACCTTACCTGATGCATTAAAAAATACAGATATAAACACTCTTGAATTCTTTTTCCTTTGTTTTTCTGCCTCGCTATGGCAGTACTACACAAATCTCTGAGAAACAAAGGAGGCTTTGGGAGAATTCCTTTTAAGCCTTGTTGGCAACCTTCCAAAGCTCAGAGCCACAGGAGGCAGAAGGCTAACAGTAGATCTGTGTTTTCACAAGCAACATTAAAATTTGACCTTGAGCAAACACAGCACACACCTGTACACATGGTTAGCGTAGGCTCTACACCTGGTTAGTGCAGGCTGTACACCTGGTTAGCACAGGCTATTCAGTTGGTGAAGTAACCGAAGTCCTTCCTAAATGTACTGTCTGTTCCCAACTCTGAATGGCATAGCCATCACCACCAAGCTCAGTATCTCTGCTACCCTCTCCTCAGAGGAAGCATCTTATACCATCAATCACCAACATCCTGGCCTAGATCTCAAGCAGACCCACACCCAGCAGCTTTATGTGCAAGGCTCAAAATTCTCAGGTCTTTGTAAATTAAACTCTGTTGGGGAAAAGAAATCTCCAATCTTACTACAATACTCTACAAAACAATAAGGAACCAAAATGTGGGAGCTTATGGGTGCCACTAGTTATTAGAAGACTGTTGAAAAGGTTGCCGCCATCTGTGATGGTTAGCCTCACATCTCAACCTGGCTAGGCTATGGTACCCAATTGTTCCAATTCTGTGCTACCGTGCAAGCAGAGATGACTTTGAACAAAAGCATTCATTCTGTGTATTAAATGTATTTTGTATCAAAGCTCGCCCTCTGTAACATACTTCCTCAGGCAATAGTCCACTCCCTAATTGTTTCATAACTTCCCCCAATGAGGACCACCAACCAGAGACCAAGCATTCAAATAAATACATGCACCTACTGAGGACATTATTCTTCCAACCCATCCAAATGTAGCCTGGAGAACTACAGCATCTATTGCTGCAACTCTATAGAAACCCAAAGAAACCAGTATGAGCGCCACATGAGAGAGGATGTAAGAGGCTAGGCCTGTGGTTCACGAGGGGTCTAACTCACATAGCTCTATAGGGTACTGTTACTCTGTGCCCTAGGCTGATAAATGATGTGAAATAGAAATAATGGACAACTCTGGCAAGGCCACAGAGTTAGAAACTAGGGATACCCAGACACCAAACTTTGTGAGTATGGGATGATGCACTTTTGTCTGGTGTCCTTTTTTTGAAGAAGTTGAACCTCTGAATGTTGATATTCATTTAATATTTTTAAAAACACTTAAAAGTGGTCATGAGAAATGTACATGGGGAGGGAAGATGTGATAGAGAAAATTTATGGCAGGGTGAAGGCTTTAGGGTAAAAGATACAGTAATTGAAACTAACCCCAATTTTAGGACAAAAAACCTGTGGCAGCTGACTTGCAGGACTAGTCTTGACTTAGTAACTGCATATATAGGGATGCAAAGATACAGGGATCCAGTGATCCAAGTCCATCTTTAATGAACTGATGCAAGCTTTAGACTTAAACAGAAAAAGAACTGGGGCAGGAGAGCAAGAGGTATGCGTAACTAAAGTGCTGGCTGAGGTGTGGGTCTGGGTGATCTCTATTTTGGTTCTGCAAGATGGTCCAGAGAAGTCCTTGTTATTTGAAAGGAGGACCTGGTCATTCCCAGGCACTGACTGCTGGCTCCAGGTACAGCCTTGCTGTCACAGATACTTAACTTCCTTGATGCTGGCTCTGTCCTGTGATGCTTTCATTTCTGGCTTCCAAGGTGGCCAACCAGAGCAGTGGTTCTCAACCTCCCTAATGCTGAGACCCTTTAACAAAGTTCCTTATGTTGTGGTGACCCCTCAACCATAAGATATTTTCATTACTACTTCATAACTGTAATTTTGATACTGCTATGAATCGTAATAAAAATATCTGATATGCAGGATATCTGATATATAACCCCTAAAGGGATCACTGGTTGAGAACTGAAGGACTAGAGGGTCAAGACAATGACTAGAGAACTTAGATGCTGTGGAAAGGTCTGGAATAAAACACTGTAAAAGGCTGGCAGCAAGATGCATCACGTCCACCTTTGGTCCTTCAGCCTTGAAGGGGAATTAGATAAATTAGGCATCCCAAGTGTGTTACTTAGCATTTTTGTGGTTGTTGTTGCTGTGGCCAAAAGCAATGTAAAGAGGAGTTTATTTTGGCCATGGTTCTAGAAGGAAAAGTCCATAGTGGTGGAGAAAAGATGAGGACGGAAGCAGAAATCTCAGAGAGCACATCTCATCAGGAAGCAGAGAGAACAGGAAGTAAGGTGAAGCTGCACACTCTTGAAGCCTGCCCCTAGTGACGTACTTCCTCCAGTAAAGCTTTCCTACTGGACTATTCCATAACCTCCCTGCGCAGTGTCAGGAACTGGGCAACAATTCTCATTTAAACCACAGCAGCAAGATTTGAAATGAGCACCCCTACTTGATTAGTGCATCTGTGTCAAAGGTAAGCATGCGAGCCAAAGAAAAGGAGACAGAGCTCAAGCAAAGATGGCGGGATTTCATCCGGCTTTTAGCTAAACTGTGGACTCAAGTTCAGAGTATCAATGCTTTTTAGCCAAAGCCATTTACAAATGCCTGCTATGAAAACCTCTCCCTTCTGCCTTTCAGTCCAGAGGGTGTGCATTTGTCTGAGAAAAGGTAATCACTAGTGCATTTCTAATGAGTGGCTTCACAAAAACTATAATTCACATTAGTTACTATTTTTAAATTAAACATTTTTAGTCATTGAAAAAAAATTAAAACTAATAAGCCATACCCCCAGAGAGCTCACCACTGAGTTTTAAAGCTGAAATGTTGTTAAGTACTGTAGAAAACTCACCAACATCCTTTATGACTATGGATGTGACAAGCACCCTGACATGCATATGGCAGTGTTACCTATCCATCACATGACCACTCGGCACCCAGCATTGCTCTGCATGTGCTTCTGCAACACGCTGCTTCCTCAACATTAATTTATTTGATATCTACTATTGCATAGCACTCTGCTGGATTACAACAGTGTAGCATATCACTGCTCGTAGGTTGCCTTACCCAGATGTCAGCAGAGCATGTTCATACATGAAGCTTCCTGTGGAAAGTGTAATGATTTTCACGTGCAGGCATAAGAAGAGAGTGACTAAAACAAAGTGCTAACATTGGGTGAAATGGCCTAACTTTATGATATAATGATTGATTATTTTCACTTTTTGGTTACTTTGAAATTGGTGAAAAATAAGTTTAAAAGAGGGACAGGGTTGGATAAAAAATCTCCCTTTGGGATACTTAACATAATTCTCTACAGGACTGCAAAGCTTTGGGCTAACTCCTAGGGCCTGATGCAACTCCACAGTCTCTAAATGCCACAACACTGACATGGGAAGAAGCTGATTACAAAGTCTCATATAGCTGGGCTTATATATATAGGTCAAGTATGGTTTCAATAAACTCCAAGCAACTCTTTGAATGTTTATCAACCACAACAAGATGAAATTATTTAAACTAGAAAATAAAATCAGTGACTCATTAGAGTCCTAGTCTTTCAAGTTGCAATCCACATGGAATGACTTGAAAGATTCAAGCTGAACCTAATACACTTCTTAACGTCTAAGGATTCTGAAGCACATCTAACTGAAGTCTGAGGCACTCTCCAGCCAGCTACATCCCCTTACCTCCAGCTATGAAGAAACCTCTTTGAACTCACACATCTTTTCTTTGTCCTTCTGCCCCTTTTAACCAGCTAGAGGCCCCAGGCCAGGAGAACTGTGTGTTTATATGGAGTCTCCAGAAGGCCTAACAAGAGTGACATGGGCCAAACCCACACCCAGCCATGTCCCCTAGGAAGCCTGCCAGGGCTAACCTCATCTGAACCACGTCACTCATCGCCTCCTCCCTCTTGAGACTGAAGTATTCCCCCTGGCTCAATCACTTAGCACTTGTGGATGTTTTGATTGGGATCATCTGTAAGTCCCTGCTATGCTTTCCTCTTCACACAGAGACTGTAAACGCCTCAGTCGGCGTGCTACGTCAATCCACCATCAAGCACAATCGCCAGAGTGTAGCACGAAGGAGCTGAAACAGAAAGAACATGAGGTTTGGCTCCCAGTCCCTTTCTGTGACCACTGCCTAAGGGTACTACTCCCTCCAGAGACTTTTTAGAGGCTCTGCTACTGTTATGTACTGTGTCTGCACAAGCACGCTTGTGTCTCTCACAATGTAGGTAGACCACTGTATCAGCTACTCAACAAAGGATGGCTAAAGTAACAGTGATGAGCCAGCAGCCGGAAAACGAATAGCTTCGGCAGGCCTTGCAACTGAAGTGTGCCTTCTCTATCCAGCCTCCTCAACAGTGGCCCACACTCAGGAACAGTTTGACATTTTAGCACCATATGGCTCAGCGAGGATCCAAAGGCCACACTGAAAACTGCCAGGCCATTTGGCATTTCCTGTACTTGCCCAGGCAGATGGCACTAGGAGACCAGCTCCCAGCTGCAGCCTGGGACAGGTCCAAGAGGACCAGGGTTTACCCAGGATGCCAGGTCAGCTAGGAGTCAGGGCAGTGGCAACAGGGCTGTGTGGTTTGAAACCTTGATGCCAAAGCTAATATTCTGGTACTCACTCACACAGATTTCAAGCACAGCTGAGAAAATACACAGTGGTTTTACAAACAACTGTCTTTCCATCAGAGGCATAAGTAGTCACTCTCTCCACCAAAATGCCAAGCCCCTTAAAACACACTAGCTGCTTCCCTCTGCATAAGCTCTGTGGAATTCCCAAGGAATCTACCAAGACTGCTAGGGCAAAGCCTGCAGAGAGGTGTGCACAGGGGTCTCATCCTAAGAAGCCACATGGATTGCCTCATTAGTCTTTCCTCCCATGCTACTAGGCTATAAAACACATCGTGGTTGGTAAAACTGAGCATCTTTTTCTGACGGCAGTTCCCTGTGTGCAGAAGCCAAATCTTCATCATGCAAGGACTCAGGTGAAGGTTGCTCCAAGGCAGACACTTGGAGAAGTGTCAAGGTTCTGCATGCCAGAGAGAAGAGATCACAAACAGGATTTGCAGAAAAGAAAAGTGAGTACAAGCTGGGAGAATGGGCCTGGAGATCAGGAGAGATCAGACAGGATATTACCACTCAACATATCCTAAGCAGCGCCTAGGTTTTTTTTTTTTTTTTTTAACTGTCCATGTCTCATTACTCAGGATGCTAAAGTCTCTTAACATATGAATATGCACACACTAACAAACTCCCATACTGCACTTAGATTGGTTCAGTACACATAAAATTGGGCGGCATGCAGGCATCTGTTGTTCAGGGAAGGGGCCTCAGGGCTTGCAACACTACAATATTGAACATTCAGACATAGTCCCAGTTTATAGTGCAAGAGCTAGCTATTCAGAGGATGAGAAACCCAGGAGGGCAGGCCATTCCTCTCTTAATAACAGTTAATCTATATAAAAAACCTAATGGGATCATTAAGCAGGGTTTTTATATTTCCTTCAGGCTTACCTAATTCCATCATCATCATAGTAAGCCCTGCTCTGCACAGCCCTAGACAGACGTGTGCTGAGAGGATTTTAGGAACCAGATTTGCATGGAAATGTTGTTTCTGTCTGACTTCTCTCAAGTCCAGGCCACAGCACTGACAGCACAGAACTTAGCTCCTAAGAAGACAAAATAAACAAACTGACTCAGGGCTAGAGTGAGGACTCTGTAGTTAAGAGCATCTACTGCTGTTGCAGAGGTCCTAAGGTCAGTTCCCAGCATCCACGTCAAGCATCTCCAGTTCCAGAGGATCTGACACTTTCTTCTGGCCTATGTGGGCATGTCAGGTACATGGCACATGTAGGCTTATACATGTGCATGCACACACATACAAAAACATACACACCACACATGTGCTTATACATACACATAAAATAAAGTGGAAGACAATCAAAGAAGATACCCAAGGTGGGTCTATAGACTCCAAATACACAACATGTAAAAGTACCTACAGGAACACGTGTACACAACCACACACACAAAATAAATAAATAATAAGAGAAGAATATCTCTTAAAAGACTCAAATACATCAACCACAAATGATAGATAATGCAAATATATTTATTTAATAAAGCAAAACTCTTAGTAATATATAGTAAACAGCATTCTCAGCTATTAAAGTATAAAGACAGTTCCTTCTTGTTTAATAACATTTATGTGTATAGTTCTATCTCTAATTTAGATAACATAGGATTTAAATTGAAGGTAATCACTAGAAACACAAATGGATAAATGTATGTTTAAGTGCATTTTGCTCAGATTTGGGTTTTGACTTTTGGAGGTAGAATTTCATGTAGCCTAGGCTGGCCTCCAACCTGCCACAACTTCCTAAGTATTGCTATTACAAGCATGTACCACAATATTGGATATT
The DNA here is from genome assembly GCF_903995435.1 of Acomys russatus. Taxonomy (NCBI): domain Eukaryota; kingdom Metazoa; phylum Chordata; class Mammalia; order Rodentia; family Muridae; genus Acomys; species Acomys russatus. The sequence continues at coordinate 53,335,332 of NC_067137.1, read as the reverse complement.
ATTTTGGTCTTTAAAAGACTCTAATTCAGGGCCAGAGAGATGGCTCCTCAGTAAATGTGCTGGCTGCCAAGCCTGAGGCTCTGTATTCCATTCCCAGAACACACAACACATGGTGAAAGAAGAGAACCATCCCCCACTCCCAACACCAACTCCTCTGACCTCCCCATGCATACATACATGGAATAAAAGTAATTTCAAGGAAGACAGACCATAATTCACATGAGTCTACTATTCATTAAGACCACGTTTTCCTAGGCACTAGAGGGATGTTTCAGAGGTTAACAGCACTGGCTGTTCTTCCAGAGGTCCTGAGTTCAATTCCCAGCAACCACATGGTGGCTCACAACCATCTATAATGTGATCTAATGCCCTCTTCTGGCGTGCAGGTGAACATGGAGACAGAGCACTGTATACATAATAAATAAAAACTGCCCTTTAGAATTGCATTGTAAGCACATAATTCTCAGACACAGCAGCACATGCTTGCTGCCTTCCATTCCGCCCAGGGCCTTTTTTTTTTTTTAACATTGTTTCCCTTGGTTTAGTATTCAACATTCTACCATTAGTAGATGGTCACCTAAAAATACTTTCACTCAAATATTTCCCCCCTTTGTGCCATACTTCCAAATACCCCTAAATATACCCTCCCAGCTATGTCTTATAAGAGACCATAATGCTATAAAGGCTAATCATTGAAAATTCTGCCTACAACTCCAACAAAGACAGAGGAGCTGTCCGGGAAACAAGCACTGAGTGCCAAAGACTGCTGAATTCAAGAGACTGAAGAAGACACAGCTGAAAACACCTTCCCTAACTACACAGGAACAGTTACCGGGAGCCAAAGCACCTTCTGCTAAACAGAAAGCTCCATCAAGAGGAGACTCAAACGCCTCAATTTAATTACTTCCCCATCTTCTGCTTATCCCACTTCACTCCTTTCCTTCTCACTTAGCAGCCTAGCAAGCTCTCCCCTCCGGCCCTCATTATCCCTCAGCGCATGCTCAGCTCATCCTCTGCCACACAGAGACTGAGTTCTCTGCTTCCCGTGCCTCGCTTTCACGGCATAGAGCTTTCTAGTAAACTGTGGCTGAATCACCATCTTTCACTGGAAGTCTGTCTAAGGGAGTGTTGTCCCAGAGCCATAGAAAAGCTAAAGAGCTTTACGACTTGAAAACTACAGACAAAAATAGCCAAAGCATTTTCATCTCTGCAAAGTACAGCCCAGATTCCATCTCAAAATAATGCAGGGCCATACAAAAACACACCTCGGCTCTCCAGAGTGCACAGGAAGGGCGTGATAGAGAGGTTACCAGATAAACAGCTAAGAGCCTGGACTAATACCAAGCAAATTAACAGGGCCTTTAATGGTTTATTTCCTCCTCAAGACCTTCTTCAGCAATCTCAGGAGGTCTTCTTGTTTTTTAAAGCACAAAAGCTACAGGATCATTAAAGAAAAGAATCAAAATAAAATGCAGCTATCAAAATATTAAGAAAATATGAAATAGTTATATTTCAGCTTCTCTGTTGTCTTGGCAGAGTTTCCCAGGACCAGTCCTATAATTTCTTTTTCTAAATATATTTTATTAATTTATTCATATTACATCTCAATTGTTATCCCATCCCTTGTATTCTCCCATTTCTCCCTCCCTCCCATTTTCCCATTATTCCCCTCCCCCTATGACTGTTCCTGAGGGGGAACTCCTCCCCCTGTATATGCTCATAGGGTATCGAGTCTCTTCTTGGTAGCCTGCTATCCTTCCTCTGAGTGCCACCAGGCCTCCCCATCCAGGGGGCGTGGTCAAATATGGGGCACTAGAGTTCTGTGAAAGTCAGACCCCACTCTCCACTCAACTGTGGAGAACGTCCTGTCCATTGGCTATATCTGGGTAGGGGTTTGAAGTTTAGTATAAGTATTGTCCTTGGCTGGTGCCATAGTTTGAGTAGGAACCCTGGGCCCAGATCTGCCCATCATAATCTTCTTCTTGTAGGTTTCTAGGACCCTCTGGATCCTTCTATTTCCCCATTCTCCCATGCTTCTCTCACCTAGAGTCCCAATAGGATGTCCTCCTCTCTGTCCCTCTTTCCTGGTAAGTGAAGACTTTCATGGGACATGCCCCTTGGGCTAGTGTCCAGATATAAGTGAGTGTATACCATTTCAGTCCTATAATTTCAAACACTAAATACTGCCCCGAATTGCTGTAATCATTCATAACAGAAGAAAGTTAAATTTCGATGAGAGGTCAGTGACAATGAATAGCTTTCTCCACTATCAGGATTTGGAGAGCCTGGCATTCCACATGTGGGCTCCTTGACTGAGTGGCAGTAGCCCTACCACAGACTCATTCCCCCCAGATTCTAAAAAGGTATCACCTCTACATTTACTATCATTACAAACCTCACATCAATTCAACTTGGTGACAAGGGACCCCACATCCTGCATTTCCTCCATTGTTCTATGGATACAAAAAACCCTTGTAGCTCCAGAATCTGACTCTTTGGAAGTGGGTGTTTTCTTTTAAGATGTATTTATTTTTTATGTATATAGTACTCTGCCTGTGTGACAGAAAAGAGCATTAGATCACATTATAGATGGTTGTGAGCCACCATGTGGTTGCTGGGAATTGAACTCAGGACCTCTGGAAGAGCAGTCAGTGCTCTTAACCTCTGAGCCATCTCTCCAGGCCTGGAATTAATTTTTTAAAATAAGTGGTCTCATATTATTATCAATACATAAATATGTGTAGAGGTGAAAATGTCTGGTGAGTCAAATGCTCTCTCCCTCTCTTTCTCCATATATATATATATATATATATGCATTTTATGATTTAAAAGAACCCATCAAGTAATTTCTTTAACCAATATAATTTAATCACATAAATCTTAAGCAAAAGCACAACAACCAATTAGCTCAGCTAATAGTCCATTATTATCCATATTCAGCATATATTTAACAAGTACTTATACAATGTTGAGATTCTAAAAACCTTGCAAATATTAGTTCAGTCCTTCAAGGCCAGCCTATGAAATAGTAGCTAACATCAGCATTTTGCAGATGTAAGGACACTCCAGCATGCAGGGTTGGTTAGCTTATTCAAGGTTACTAAGTAGCTAAGCCATAGAGCTTGGTTCAATCTAGACACTTGATTTACAGAATCCAGATTTTCAACTCTGCCCTCTTGCTTTGTGTTGCTATGTTGCAGTCTCTTTTTGGCATGTGGATTTATAGAAACTCTCCGTGGATATTTTTCATGTCAATAAATAGGGCCTTATGATTCATTAGTGTCTGGATTAAAAGATGGCACAGCTGCAGAAACATGCCAGGCTCTGGAAGAGGGTGTCACTGCTAGCTCTTTGTGGCAAATGACTCTTGGCTCCCCACTTGACTACAACACTATGTCTTTTCCCAATCAAAGAGTGTGTCAGCTGAAATAAGTCAGCACTAAGGAGGGTGGGATACAGAACAATCCTGATTTCAGCAACTGAGCCTTTCAGAATGCACGTGGCAACTTTTCTGATATGATGACAGTGTGGGTCTGATGACTCCTCTGTGCATAAGAATACAGGATCTTCTTAAAGTCTCTACAGGAAAGAAAGAGATGACTTAGAAGAAGATTTAAGAGGAAATGAAGAGAGAACATTATTTAAGCATATAATAGTCTCTCCTTTGCAGAAAATAAAAGAATACTAGGCAAGATGTCAACGCTCTACCATAGAGAGCAGAGCACAAGTTCACATGAGTTGTGAAAAGAAAACTCAGATGCTATTTCTTTCGTGGCTACTTCCTAGATGCGGTACAACTGGAAATGCAGAGTTAAATCAAGGTCTTACTTAAAATAATGAAATTACATACCTGCCGTGCCAACAGTTGAAACTAGACCTGATTCCACAGCTCATGCTTTAAAACGTTTTTATGCCTGAGGAAGATGCTAACTACCCTGTAACCAAATCACCTCCTCTAAACGTTAATGTAAATGTAACAGTAGGCAAATACTGTTTTACTACAGGCAACAGCAAAAGCACCGTCAAAAGTGTCAATACTTAGGGTGCTTGGAGTGATCAGCCCTTCACTGTGTTTATCCACCCCAGGCTGAAGCTGTTTTTAGTATGTGCACCTCATCATTGGCGACGGCCTTGTCTCATCTTGCCACACCACCACACGTAAGACCTGAAGCAGATGCCGTCAGCTCATCCAGAAAAGCCCAACAGCCTGAAGTCACCTGTCCAGCATTCTAGTCCTCACCCACAGATCTCTATCAGGTGACTTCCCAGCGTCCACTCGTCTAGCTCACCTACTCTCCACCTTTTCCTCCTCATTCCCACATCCTCTGCTCAGGAAATCCTACCAGCACTAAACAATAAAGCGACTTAGCAAATATCAACCTTAATCTCCTGAGGACTCTGGGTCCCATGTATAACCTCTGCCTCTTTTGAGGGAATCCAGGTTGTTCTTACCCATCCTCTTAAAAATATTAGCGAGACCACGTCCCCACAATTGAATTACAAGGTACTAGGTGGCCTCAAGCAAGACCTTCTCAAGCAAGAACTTCTCAGGAAGGTTTTGCATGTTGGCTCCTACCAAGTATGAGTTGGGGGTAGGAGTAGCACTCCCTTATCTCCACTAGGAGCACCGACACTCATAAGTGACTCAAAGGATGGGGAGTAACATACTCCCACAGGCTTTTACTACACCCTGGAGCCAGTTCCAAGGCAATGTGATGAAATACACATGTCTGTAGCAATAAACAGCAGGCAAGATGTGTATCTGCAGCTAGGTAATTCAGTTGTTAAAGACTGGGGTTCAGAACTGAATACAAGTTAGTGGTCCAACTGTTTACACTATGTTTTAACAACAACAATAACATTACCAAATCATAGGGCTGTTAGAAGTGAAGAAAACAATATATCAAATACATCCCCTGGCACCTAAAAAGAAGAGACTGTGAATCTGGTAGCAAGTATTTAATAGCATAAAGGAAAGTGACTTGAAGATTTGTATGCACTATGCTCTATGACTGCTAAACATCTAAGGTACGACAGCAACAGAAGGACCATTTAATGGTCAAGGCAGTGTGAAGGCTGCTATGCTACAGAGATAGCACTGGATCTAAAGCTAGCCCACCAGCATGCATCTGAGTCATGCACTGTAGCAGTTCATCCCGTACACATCCAAGCTGATGCAGAGATGAAATCTGGCAAACTTCAACTTTCATATTCATGTGTCTCTACATGTCTTCCTTACACACAGCTCTGTTAATTTTTTCTTTATTCAAACAAGTCTTTCAGCAACAACTAAGGTTTAACAAAAAATAGATATAGAAACATACCTTTTAATATGAAGATTCTCATAATCCACCCCTACAGGAGCATGCTTATCAGAACTAATAATAATTTTAAGATGCCTATGGATGACACTGGGTTCAATATGGTGGGGAGGAGTATTGATCACTCACAAATGCAGACCAGCCAGACCTAGACCCCTGTATGTTTAAGTAGAGCATCAAATTGTGAGTGATTTCAAAACCTAAACAGAACCACAATAACGCTATTTGGTTGCATTTAAGACACAGAAAAAGCTAAGAAATAAAATCCATCATAGATCTAAATGAATAATAAATGCTGGGTTCTCAAGTGTTATGCTTATGAAGGAATTTTTACATAAAGCCACATGTTCAACTTTAATTTTAGAAAAATGAGGAAAAAGAACCCTTCCAACTTCTAAGTAACAAGCTCAGAAAAACAGACAATACAGCTAATTTAGCTCTTTCACAAATGTAAGCACAAATGTTTCATCACAACTGGCTACCACGGACTTCAATATTAACTTATAAGCTTAATTTACTGCCTATTTCCAATCAAATGGCATGACCATGGTGATACTAACTGGGTCCATGTGTTCCATAGCTCCCCTGTTATGATGGGCACACATCAGAGTCAAACAGGCTGACAATGTTCTCAGAGTTATTATCTTACAGTATTGAGGTTGTTTCTCCAAATCAAATGAAAATGAACAGGGCACATGCAAGCTAAATGTCCCTGTCAGAGATTTCCAGCCACAAAGTTAAACTCATTTACCATTCAAAACATAACCAGTCTGATGTTTAAATTAGAGTATATTACAGTTCATATGCATCAAGCTAAAGCAGAGACACATCGTCATCTTGAATAGTAAAAATAAGGAAGTAGCAACATTTCTTTAAACTAAGACATTGTAAGGTAAGCATAGCCTACTACACAATAGGAATGTTAATATATTTTTTTATTTAATCATTTCAAAAATATGGAACAAATAGAATAAGCAATCGCACAGCATCTAATGCCACTTTCCATGGTAACTTAAATTCTACAGAGTTTTGAGTGACAGATGGAAAATAGTAAATTACAGCCTTTATACTTTAATATTATTTGAAAATAAATTATATTTGTCTTTTTAGGCTATGCCACAATAATTTTTTAGCCTTATGTTTTTGTCACCACCATGAACTAACGTTAATTAATTCTCTTCACAACAAAGGAAAACAGAATAAATTAATCATAGAAGACCATTCAAAAATCACATTTAATTAAAAGGGAAAAAAACCTACAAAGGTGTGGTGCAGATTTTTAAAAGTCAGCACAACTTTTGCAAATAAGCAGACAAACCTAAATTTAACTCAGCTTTTACCAGTTGTTAAACATTCATTGGTTTAATGTCAACATTGTTATAAAGGTAAAAGAAACCTGAGAAATCAGAAATATCTTAAATATGGTAGTTATCTGGGATTTACACTATAAAAAGTCAGCCACCTTCCATTCGCTTATCAATGCAGTTGACTGTATGAAGTTTCACTAAGTCCATCTTTTAGAACATCTTCAGGTTCTAGCATGTATATGTTTCTCCGTCTACTAAGCCGTATTATGAGTTACTCTGTAGAGCTTGCTGGGAACCAACTTATTATCTCTAATATTACTCTAAACAGGAAAGCAATCGCTGGTGTTAACACAGAACGTAGGATGTGTGATAAGGACGCATTGTCCTAGCTAGACAAAAGGATCACCCTCCAATTCCTATCCAGCCTTCTCTCTCAGTGAGGAAGCAAGCACTGGCCCAAGCCATCATACCAGGTACTCTGGGAGGTGAAAAGTTGCCTTGCTGCAGAAACTCAGCCTCTTAGTTTCAAGGCAGAATGAACAAAAGTAGAGGCCTCAGACAGAGATTATGCGCTCTCTGCACTCTAAAAAATGATTAGTATTTCAGGTGAAAAGAATACCTGCTAAGTGGCCATTGCTAACAAAAGTGCAGGTTCAAAGACACCAGTAACAGCAGTGAGATCACTTTCTTCAGTTAAGAGCAGCACATTCACACTTCTTAGGTGCTGCTTGAGAGAACAGGTTTCTGAAACACTCGTTAGTATAGAATTCTACAAGGGTCTGCATCTGGCAAAACACTCTAGTAAGGCTTCATTAGTATTAGAGAGTGCCCTTTGCGTGAACTACAGATGGCAGCCGATGATGCATGAAACACTATCCATACTGTATCCAGACAATAGTGTTCTACTATCTAACACAAACATTGAAATGCATTCCTCCAAAAGACAAAGACTATGCCGGAAACAGTGGCACAGAAAGGATATCATTAGGAAGGGCAGCTAGCTCCCACAGCTATGGCACCAGGACGCCTACTCAAGGTTTATTCGTAATGCTAACACTTCACTATGGACCCACTCCTGAGGATAAGACCCTTCATGGCAACTTCATGCAAGGACAGAGCAGTAGAGTAGCAGGGAGCACACTTAAGGGCAGTTGGATTTAACATAATACCATGTTGTTCTTCAGATTTAAAACATACAGAGAGAAGACGGTCAGTGAGGTGACATCATGACACCTGCACAGCACTGCAAGTTTTATAAACACTTCCATAATCTAAGTTAAGTATCCCTTCTCTGAAAGGCTTTGAAGCCACAGAGCTGACATAGACCTAAACATGGGAACTCAAATTTCTAAGTTCTTTATTAACTGTAATGACTCTAATAAACAAGGTTAGATATTATTATTTCAATTTATCACAGATTCTTTTACTAAAGATGGCAGGAAGTTGCCTACTGTCCTCTGCTTACATTTCCTATTGTCAGTTGCTAACCACCTGTGACTAGTGAGAGCTCACAGAGTAATGGAGAAACTTAATTTGGCTTATACTTGGATTCTGTTGCTTTAAATGCAGATGTGCAACAGCACCACACACACACACACACACACACACACACACACACACACACACTTACACACATTGAGGTTCTAAATTAGAAGACCAGCCCCAGGAACTCTCCTGAACCATGACAAAAGCTTGGCGTCAGAGGCTGGAAGACTAGGGCCTCTTCCCTAAGCACCTCAGCTTACTTCCTAAGCCTCACCTCCTTTGTCTCCATATTGCCACTCTCAGTGCCAACCTCTTAGGATGGCAAGACAGGCCTCCTCTCATTTACGTCTAGCCCAGATGACATTCAGCAGAAGACAGAATCCACGGCACTCTACACAAGTAGTTGAGTTTCTGAGAACTAATGAAAACTCACGACCAGACTTGTATTTTCATGTTAAAAAAAATTATTTCATAAAAATTTCAGGTTAGTAATCCTAGTACTTCAGGGGATAGAGGCAGATAGTTGGCTGTAGCTTTGGGATAGCCTGGACTACAGAGGGAGTTCTAGTTCCCTATCTAAAAAGCAAAAGGATTATGATAGTATAAACAACATTCCTTTTAAAAATGTCTGGCTAATGGCAACTATACTGTACCAATGAGGCAGACAACTGAATGACATTCTTCCCTCAGATCACACAGTACGGCATTGTATAATAGAGGCCATAAGAACCAGGCAACGATGTTAAATGCAGTTGTAAATAATGCCGTCACATCTTATGTAAGGATGAACTACTCAGCTTTGCACTAGTGCTCAATAAAGGTTTGATTAATTTTTAAAAAGGGGTGGAGGGGCTGGAGCGATAGTTCAGTGGTTAAGAGTGCCGCCTACTCTTCCAAAGGTCCTGAGTTCAATTCCCAGCAACCACATGGTGGTTCACAACTATCTGTAAGGTGATCTGATACCCTCTTCTGGCCTGCAGGTGTATATATAGGCAGAACACTGTATACATATTAGTAAATAAATAAATCTTAAAAAAAAAAACAAAAACAGATGAAGCTCAGGGGCAATCACTGACAACCTTAATTATATGCCAAGCATCAGAGAGTATTAAAAGAGAAGTGGGCTGGGAAGATGCCTTTGCAGTTCTTGCAAAGGACCCAGGTTCAGTTCCCAGGACCCAGGTGGTAGTAGTTCAATACCAACTTTAGCTCCAGTTCCAGAAGATCTACCATTCTCCTCTGACCCCCACGGGCACCAGGTATAAGCATACAGACAAAACACTACACATAAAAGAAAAATCTAAATCTATTCTTAAAAGACTATATGCACGCATATAAATCATTTAGTATAGCCGATGGAGTTTTATTTCCAAAGAAAGGAAACAATTACCTTATATTTCATTATGTTATATTATATATCATATTATATTATATACACACCAATGAAGACATATTAATATAATACATATTTAAAATAAAGTTTAAAGTTAAATAGAACATACAGTTCTGTAAAGTTCGGTTCCAATATTAAAACTCCACAGGAAGTTTTTAAAAAGGAAGCTACTTTCATCAAGATGAAATAGCATGTAGTTCTTGCCTTCATTCTGTTTCCTGGTTCCCCTCCTAAGTGTTGATGCATCAGGAAGACTCACAGGAGGAGGGGAAGTCACATGATTTTTAGCATTATTTACCATGGTTAAGGTCCAGCAGCCTTTGCTCCTACCACCAGAGAGTAGATGGATTTGTGGGAAGACAAGACCACCCTCTACAATTCTGTCAATACGTTTTGTCTCCCAGCCTGGCAACCAGGTAACCAGAAAAGCCACCATGCTCACCTGAAACCTAACCATGTGGTAGCTGCCAGACTTCACCTTCTCCTTCCTACCCTGAAGGACGACAGACTAACTGCATGCTCTCGGCACTTGCTGTGTGCTTGCTTCCCAGAGGCATGAAGACGTTAGGAGGGGTAAAGAGGGACCCTCTTCCAGTCACCATACACCTAGTAATCCTAACAAATGAGACTTACTTTATACCAAAGATTTTTAAAATATAAGATCTATGCCTAACACTCCTATATAAAAAAAAAACAATCATTGAATAATTCTGTTAATATCAAAAAGGGAATTTTGAAAGGAAATCACCATTTTTAATATGCTCAGCAAAATCCAAAGGATTGTCCAATAAACATTTGTAGTGAACCTTTGGTAATAAATGACAGAAAACAAACCTGCTTTTTTTTATAAATGGATGTTTCCCAGTCTCCTGACGGTACTTAAAAGTCATTTTTCCACAAATACTTCATTTCTTTCTGTTCTCAATTATCACTGCGACAGTGTAAGCCTGCTCTTAAAGGAGGAAGCCTGCTTCACCAAAGTTACTAGAAACCAGCTGAGGGAGTCTCATTGCTGGCAGCAACGTGTATCCTCTCACCGAGAGGCTTGTCCCATGTGGACTGCTGCGGAGGATCTAACAGAAGCCACAATTTATCCCTGTGAATGCAGCTGAACCCCATCAGTATTTTAGCTATTGCCCCACGGCCATACACAAGCCCTTCTGGAAACATGTTCTCTTCTCTTGACCCTACAAACTGCCCACCTTCATTACCACTGTTCAGTTGTCTACCAGGTGCCCACATGCCAGCCCTGAATGCTTCTTCCCATTTCTGGTCTCTTTCTCTGCAACATTCCCACTACCATCTACTCCCTCACTCAGACGCACAGGAGCCTCACCAAAATCCTCAACCTGGCAACAGTGGGCCTCTTGTCATTTGACTCTGGTCCAAACTCCTGAGCTATTTCTTACCTGATTCACTAAATAAACTCTTCGGCAGCATTAAAACCACTCACTTCTGCTTAGGAAAGTGCAGCTTTGACTATCACTCTATCTCTCCAACAATGGTATCCTTCATTGGTCCGTCTTATCTGCACATTAAAGCTAACACATTTACCACACATTTTAAGCAATCTAGGCATGATGTATAGTATACAGAACATGTATAGATCACAGGCGAGTACACACATTGCTTTATATATGGGATTTAGTATCGTATATTCACAGTTGAGAGAGATTCTGAACCATTCCTCCTTAGAAAACAAAAGACAGTTCTATACAGCTCTCTTCCCCCAGAGCCTTCCCTAGCTCAGCAGCAAGCCCCTCTTCCCACTCAGCACAAAATAAACTTCCTCAACTTGGAGCAATCGTGCACCACTTCTCTCTTTGGCCAGATTGTGAGCCCCTGCACAACAAGCTCTGTGCACTGTACTTATTAGCACGCATGTGTCTCCCTCAGTGGCTGCAGTCAGAACAAATGCTCCATAAAGAGTCACATAGTGACTCAGCTCGTCTGCAAACGGAGGCAGCCCCGTACCTCTCCCAAAGGGCTTTTGTGAATATTGAGTGAGGTAATAAAAATTTTCTCTGCAAAACATTCCACAATTGAATTCCTAGGATAATATAATTGGGAAAGCAGAAGTAGACTCACACACTTCTGGAGGAAGAAACATGATGGCATAGGAGCAAACTCTAAGGGGCGGAAAAGCAACAAAGGACACTCCAGGTTTCATGAGATTAGGAGTTAAATTAAGCCTGGGAAGGAGGACTTCAGGCAAACATGAGGTTGGGGGAAGGGGCATCTGCAACCAAAAAATCTGCGCCCAGACCACTATGCCTATCTGGTCTCTCCAAGTACCACCGTTATGCCTTTAGGAAGACAGGAATCTGCTAGTAGCGGTCAGAGGTCACCCAGAAACCCCAAAACTGGACTGGGTGGTCTCCTCCATCAGACACCACCATCTCCTCAGCCACATGCCAGTGGCCACAGTAAGAGAGAAAACAAAACACTCCTTCAGGAAAGAATAACAATTAATTTGCTAAACATTAGTCTTTTGTGTCCCCATCTTCTGTAGGACTCACATGCATTTGGCTACAGCCTCTGCCAGCCACCCTTTACTATTGCACATCGCACCCATCCCCACCCCGGACAGCAGGCTTGGCAAGTAGTGTCTTTCACCAGCTAATCAATTGGAACACTGGTGTAGGTGAGGCAGGACCTACGGCAACTATCAGGAGTGCCCTGGTGGCTCTTGTACTCTGGTAGAGACATTTAACTCATCTCTGTGTGTAGATAGAATTAATAACACTAGTGAGTCTCAATATTTTAATAACTGAATTAGCCGGAAACCAGACACAGGCATAGACTAGGATGGTAAGCAGCAAACATCCTACTCTCTCCTGCGGGGACACCTGACAGGTAGCCTTCAGATATGTCATTACATAGATATTCCTAAAAAAAAAAAAAAAGAAAAAAAAAAACAGCCTAACTTAGTGTTATTACTACAGACACTGAAACAAATGAAGAACTTGAAAACAAACAAACAGTTCTGTGGACTTGGGAGCTTGCTGTGCTTGTTTTTAAAGTGGAATGGGGCAGATTCCGACTGCTTCACCCAAGACCGGAAATTTCATGTGTCCTGTCATGGAACTGTAAGAACCAAGCCAGCTAGGCCCCGGAAACAGGAAGGAAGGATAAATACATCACTCGTGTCTGGCGTGGAAAACCTGATAGAAGGCTGGACTTCCTATAAATTCTAGTTAGACTTGAAAGAACGGGGAGGAGACACCGCTTTGATCCTGAGACTTGTCTGTGTAGCATCCACCCAGGAAGCACACAAACTGCCTACTAGCTCTGCATTGATGCCAGTTTCAAGGCAGCCTTTTATTTATTTATTTATTTATTTATTTATTTATTTATTTATTTGGCCTTAACGTTTCTTAATTTCTTTAATCTTTCTTTCTATTTTAATTTAAGCCTAATGCCAACCATCAAGTAGCAAATTAGTTTAGGGTTAAAAAGTAGTATTTACTGCAGTTTATACTATCTAAAGCAGGTCAGGCTCATTTACAAAACATTTTAATTAGAAGAGGAAAGAGAGTTAAGCGCTTCTCAGGATAACAGTCTCCCTGGACCACTTCTACAATTCACTTAGGACATTTACATGACTTGGTTAATGTGGCACAAATCAGAAGAGGTTCTTCATGCTCAAGAAAGAGCTGCCATGATTATAAGGAAAACTATTCCAGACTTAGAGCTGCACTCCTCGTCCAGCCTGACTCCAATTCTGCAAGGCTTTAAGATCTAAGGGTAAACAGTGGTATGCCATTTCTTTTCTGGTTACTAAAATGTAAAAGGAAAAAGGAAAGGATGTAAAGGAAAGGAATGGATGGGGGAGGGATGGAGGGAGGCAAGGAAGGAAGGAGGGAGGGAGAGGGGGTAGGTTCATTGTCTTTTCTTACAGGTTACAAACAAAAATTCTCATTAAAAAATGGTGTAGGAATTTTTTTTGAAACATGTCACCATTTTATTTTGCATGCTTTCAGGAAGAATAAGTAATTCCAGGGAGTGTGAAAGCTCATTTATCTGGCACAGGGAGAGCAGAGCTCTGGAGGAGTGGTTTCCTGAATAGCAAGCACTGGGCCTTTCTTTTGCCTGGAGTGGAAGTGTGGGCTCTGCCTGCCAGCATCCCTCCCCCACCAATGCCTCCTGGACTCTGCAGGATTCAGGAAGCCAGAGCAGTTGGCCCCCAGACTCTAGCTTAAGAGAAAACACAGGAGCCAGACTGGACCAATCTCAGTCATCACTCTCCATACAGAGGTAGACATGGGATCCAGAGCAGTCTAGTTTCTTTCACTTCTTTGGAATATAAGCTTAAGCTTTGGGAGGGAAACAGTGTCTTTGCTCATTTTATTTTTTAACCGAAAGGCCCCAAACATGTAGGCTAAAGACAAAATCCACTTAACCTCCTGGCTTCTGAGCACTTGCCCAAAGGCTGAGTATGCTGTCCCTGAACTTCTTCTTTCACAAGCCCATTATTGTCAAGGTAGGATTTTAACACTAGCAAGTTCACCTGCTTAAATGTGCCCAATGTTAAGGAAACCCTTCCCAAATAAACTACCTGTACCTACCTTAATTTAAGACAGGAGAAGGTAGCACAGAAGAAGCACTGAGCCTTTTCCTATTGATTTTCTGACTTAGAGTATAGCATAGCTAGCCTCAAGCAGGAATGAATTAGCCAAGGCTTTATAACAGGTGTTTGCTATATTGTCAGGAGCAAAACACTGCCTGGGCATGGCCAGCCAGACTTCAATTTGTCTCTCTTGTAACTGCTGCCTCTTTTATTGCCACATCCTGCAACAGGTGGGTTTGTTCCTAAACAAAAATAAACATTTATCAAAGAGGTACAAATTAAGGCATGCCAAACTAGTTATTGTGAATGACTAATCACACCATGTTCTCCGTCTCACAAGGAACAGAGCTTCACTCAACATGCACGCACGCAGGCATGCACGCGCGCGCGCGCGCACACACACACACACACACACACACACACACACACACACACACACACACACAAGCTTCCCTCTCTCCTTCACAGGCTCAGCTCTCACCACTCCCTGTCCTGGCCAGTGAGTGGGTCCCTTGTTTTCCTTCAAGTGTCGCCCTCTTCACTGGGCTGTGAGTCCTGATTTCACAGCGACCTGACTTAGTTTCCATTTGCTAAATAGAGACTCCTGAAGAGGAATACAGCCTGGCTCTTCTTTTTGCACACAATGTCAGCTGATGGATGGATACCTCTGGGTTGTGTGCCCACTCCTAGCAACGTCAGTGATATCCTAAACGGGGGCGTACTTGCATATGTATCATCTATTTAACAAACACTTGTATGAAGCTTAAAATTTCATGCATGGAACTCAGTATAAGTAAGGCACATGTTTTCCTGAGTGCTTTACAAATACTCAATTCAATGCATGATAAGTCAATGGCGCGGATATACTGATTACTCCATTCAAATCATATTAGCTTACACATCTTTACTGACAATACACCACATTTCGCACTCTTCAATTTCATAACACATACCACTGTTTTAAAATTCGATATATGTCATATTAATAAAGTACATATTTTGTAGAGTTTTGAAAGCTGAATGAAAACTTTGCAATCCTGTCTGGACCACTTATGCTATGCTAGGAACTATGTTAAGTGAGCACTATTACATTTACATGCTTAAACATACACACTAAAATTTAGCCACTATTCATCTCTCCTAACAATCTTTGAACTTGCCAGAGAGATATCTAGTCCTCAATAGTTACATTAAAAATAACTTTCTGATACATTAAATGTCCCAAAAATGGTGCTCAATGCATTGCATGCTTGCTTCATGGCCAGCCTGACGTGGGTACTAATATCTCACTGTACAGAGAAGCGAAGATTCAAACACATCCTGATGACAACGGCACAATGTAAACTGCACTGAAAGACATGGTTCTTCAACCTCTTGGGATATAGAAAGAACAATTTGGTAAAGTTATTAAGCCTTCAAAGTTGTAACATCACACTGGAGAAGGACAGAAGAAAACAGGTAAAGTGCTTTACACTCTCTAACGTCCTACCAAACTTAAGTGCAATAGTCCTCAGCTACTAACGTAGTCACCACAAGCCTTGTAGCTGGCCTGACGTCTCGGGATCTCAGTTTAAAGATGTTATTCTTTAGAGAACAAAATATAACACACCAATTAACCAAGTTGTGCCTCCGTTTCCGAGTTCTTACAATGAATTTTTCAACTGACGTTGATACTAACAGAGGAACTAATATCCTCCATTTATTTAAAGTGGAACAGAAAATCAGAAGCAGGTCGTCAAATGGCTCAGCTGGCAAAGCTTCTGGCCAGTAGCAGGGTGGCCTGAATTCAGTCTCCGCTGAAGTCACCAATGACTTCCCATGCACAGATGCTGAGAGGACAGAGCACCCTGACAGGAAATGCTTGTGAAGGCAAGAAGAGGTATGGTATGCATGGCATGCACGGACTCACTCCGGCAGTATGTGTATGCTACATCCTTTCCAGTTTCTACTCAATGAGTAGCAAGTAGCTACTCAATGCTACTCAATTTCCTTAATTGCTAGGTTGAGTCCAACATGAGTAAAATCAGGCGTTGAATCAATCACTCTGTGCTTTTAACTGTATGGAGGAGGAGGAGGAGGAAGTACTATACTAAACATTCTCTTAGGATTCTTGTAACCTTACTGCCAGGCGTGGTGGCACAGGCCTTTAATGCCAGCACTCGGGAGGCAGAGGCAGGTAGATCTCTGTGAGTTCAAGACCAGCCTGGTCTACGGGGAGAGTCTCGGACAGCCAAGGGAACACAGAGAAACCCTGTCTCGAAAAAACAAAAACAAAAACAAAAAACAAAACACAAAAGAAAAGATTCTTGTAACCTTCTCATTTTATTGTTATAAACTTGTCCCTGGGGTTTTTCCTATGGCAGCACACATCCCACCCCTTCTCAGTCTCCAAACCTCTTGATAACAATTGATCTACAAAGTAAAAATTCATTAACTTAGATGTGTTAAATACAGTATCTAAATCGAAATGTGAAAACCACATTCCTTTTTTAGAATCACTGAATCAGCACATGTCACCTTTTAAGTCACAGAACAGTGAATTTAAAATATTCTCTCAGGCAAGGCAGTGGCAGCGCACACCTTTAATCCCAGGATTTGAGAGGCAGAGGCAGGGGGATCTCTGTGAGTTGGAGGCCAGATTGGTCTACAGAACAAGCTCCAAGACAGCCAGAGCTACACAGAGAAACTGTGTCTCAAAATAACAAAAAAAAAAAAAAAAACTAAAATTTTATATATTTTTTTCAAAGTTTGGAATTAAACTTGTTTGTAATTTAACTATTAAAAATTAAATATACATTGAAGTTTAAACTGCTTTTAAATCATTCATCTTGTTGCAAACAATCTAAAAGTGAGCTCTGAAATGTTTTTTAATGTTCAATAATTCAAACTGTCTTTTATCTGGATTACAGTGAATGTGAACAAAATGTTCTTAAACTTAAGCCCTCAGTCACCCATTCTGGTATTTGTGCTTTCATCTTAGCATAAGACGTGGCACCATGGAATTAAAAGCCTCCAAACTGCTCACTATTTAGGTGCCCTGCTCTCATGTGTAAAGTTCCTTTAAGAATGTGGTTCAAGAGTATGGGGACTAGCCAAAGAGAGCCGTGAGTGTAGCCGGCAAAGGCTGAATTCTACATACAACTATATTTGTCAATTGCTATACTGTCCTCTATTCTCATAAGCAAAACTCAGAAGAGGGATGGAAAAAGGAATGGGAGAGGGAAAAAACTGATGATTCTAAAACTTAAACAGGAAGAGGAAAAGACAAAAAAGAAGAAGAAGAAGAAGAAGAAGAAGAAGAAAGAAAAGAAACATTCAAAAAGATGCACAGAATTATTTTCACAGGAACGAACTTAGCTGAATTACTCCACAAACACTGTTACATTGAAAACTAGCAGTGCCTTGAAAATGAGGATGCTGTTTAGTTTAGTCACACAGAAGATCAAGCCGTAATCACAATATACTAAGAGAGAAAAGCCACTCGGGCTGGTGACATGGCTCAGTGGATAAAGGCACTTGCTGCAGACTCTCTTTACCTGAAATCAGTGCTGGAGTCCACGTAGTAGAACAAGACAATCAGCTCAGGTAAGGTGCCCTCTGACCTCCACACACAAGCTGACACTTGAGCCCACACACATATACCCCACCCCACCCCCACCAGACACAAGCAAATACATGTGGAAAAACAAAAAACAAAAAACAACAACAAAACCTAAGATAGTTAATGTATTTTACAAAAATATTCTCAGAAGCCATTTTCAGTTAGGATTCTAATACGAAACTGAAATCTCCAGACTATCTGATAAAGCACTCACATGATCTAAGAAACTACAGAGCCAAAACGTTCCTCACAAATATTTATCAACTGTTGATATAAGGAAGCATTATCAGCTGTATCTGCGGTTCTCAACCTTTCTAACACTGCGGCCCTTTACTACAGTTCCTCGTGTTGTGCTGATCTCCAGCCATGAAACTCTCATTGCTACTTCATAACTAACATTAGTAATTTTGCTACCCTTATGAAACGTAATGTAAATGTACGTGTTTGTCAATGGTCTTAGGCGACCCCTGTGAAATGATACTATTGAAAAATAATAAAATATGTGCTTTAAAGAGGAAATGCTTTTTTATCATGATGATCCAGTCAAGCAATCTACCTTAAAACCACTGTTGTGCATTCAGGTTGTGAATTAGTAGTGTGGGGGAAAAAAAAGCCTCAGTTAGATAGCAGAAGGAAAGCCATGGGTGTTGGTGGACTATAAGTTTACCACAGATAGCCCCTTCCTGAAAGAAAAGTTAAATTGACACGAACAGTGGGTCAGACCCAAACACCACAACCAACTTTCAAAGGCACAGTAAATACTGTCAAGTCCAAGGGTTAGAAAACCTTCCCAGAAGTTCTGACTCACCCCCCTTGCCCCAGCTTGGAAGCACAGATGTTACAGAATCACACTTCAAGGGCTTGAAGTGCACTTTCATACCACATTAGGAAGGCGGAGCAGCTCACTTTTGATATTAATTTTCCTCTTAAATTGAAGAATGATTAGCCTGTTTTTCCATAAAGAAATAACTAATGAATGCAATTACGATCTGAATCACAGAATAGACAAGCTACTGAAAAGAAAATATGGATGTGAATAAGAATTTTGATATTTTATTTCACCAAATGTATTTTGTTTTCTTTCTTTATCATTAACATAACATTTCATCCATAGAAAAACTGTATCGTGTTGCACAGATACAGTCGTAAGTTATAAACCACAGCATTACAGAACCCACTGAAGCAACCACAGCATCCAGGAGCGGGTACTTGAGCAAAACCATATCCATCTAGGTCTCTTCTTCCCTAGTCCCATCCTTCTGCCCTTTGCAGAGTTTTAGAGACATATACAAAGCAAACTTCTCTAAATTATTATAGCTGAAAAAACTACTGCCACACATTTCTGAGGATTCTTCTAGATGACCTATTGGTTTCCAAGGCTGGGCTAATAAATCACCACAGGATGGAAAACAGCTTGAACAACAGAAATTCGTTTTCTTGTGGCAATAGAGGTCTCTTTATATTCAGTCCCAGAATCTAAACAAGTCTAAGGTCATGGTATTTGGTAATAGTGCTTTCCTCTGGATCCTCTCCCCTTGACTTGCAAATGACCACACCCTCTTAGCTACCCTCACCTGGTTCTCCCGCTCTACACAGGCTCTACACACCTTCCATCTCCACACATACATGTTCCACCTCCCCACACACGCTCCACTTCCACATACACACGCCCTATCTCCGCACACACGCTCCATCTACACACATACACACACACACACACACTCCACCTCTGCACACATGCTCCATCCCCCACACATGCCCCATCTCTGTACACATGCTGCATCTCCACACACATACTCCACCTCCGCACACATGTTCCATCTACACACACATACACAGACACACGCTCCACCTCTGCACACACAGTCTATCTCCCCACACACACTTCATCTACCTATGCACACTTCATCTACACACACACACGCACGCACGCACACGCACTCCATCTCTGCACACATACTCTATCTCCGCACATGCTCCAGCTCCACACACACATGCTCCACAGCCGCACACACGCTCCCTACACACACTCCATCTCTAGACACACCCTGCAAATCTCTAACCACACTTCATCTCTTTGCACAAGCTCTTTAACTCTGTGTGTGTCCAATTTCCTCTTCACATAAGGACACACGATGATTGGAGTATACCAAACTTAAATATCTCATTTTATCTTCATCACTCGTTTAGAAACCTTACCTCCAAATGCAGTCACATTTGGGGTTGAGTCCTCAACACAGGGACAGTGATTTGGGGTGGAAAGGGGCGGGGCACAGTTTAGATAATAACACTGTTCAAAAGGAATATAAGCAAATGTTAAGTTCCCAGCACCCTGCAGTTTGGAATTCTCCAGGGCAATTTAAAGGAACAGCCTCACCTTGAAGGCTAACACCCATGTAACCAAACAAGAAATACCTGCAAAAACAGAAAACGCTTCAAAGCACCAGCCACTCTTCTAGATTTCTGAAGATCTCCCTACAAAAGGGAGTTCAGTCCGATTTCTCCAGGAGCTTATCCTCTACCAGTGCTGGAAAAGGGACCACCTAAAAGGGCCAGGGAATCCTCACTTCCATGTCCAAAGAAAATCAGTGAGTTTCAGTTCCTCACTGCCAGTGTTGGAAGTCGAGGGAAACCAGGGCAGGTGTAACTTCCCAAGGCTGTGCCTCTACTTAACACGAAGTCGGTTGCATTAGCATTTATCTCCCGCAAGACAAAAAAAAAAAATGGGGGGCTGGAGAGATGGCTCAGCAGTTAAGAGCACTGCCTGCTCTTGCAGAAGTCCTGAGTTCAATTCCCAGCAACCACATGGTGGCTCACAACCATCTATGATGTGATCTGATGCCCTCTTCTGGCCTGCAGGTACATATGCAGGCAGAGCATTGTATACATAATAATAAAAGAAATAAATCTTTTTAAAAAATGTATCCACAGCTTATCATCTAAATGTAAAAAGTATAATGCAAAGTGGTAACTAATATGAGAACCAAAGAATGTATTAAACACATTAATAAAATATATAAAGACAGTAAGGACCTTAAAGCACACCGTAGGTTACCTATGGTCATAGGACCTTAAAGCACACCATAGGCTACCTATGGTTTTAGGACCTTAAAGCACACCGTAGGTTAACTATGGTCATAGGACCTTAAAGCACACTGTAAGGTTACCTATGGTCATAGGATTACTGATAGATTGTGACATTTTCCTTTACATTGTTTTTATATTTCCAAGTTTTCGATCATAAAGTATAAAATCTTATTTTTCTGCTACATAGATGCACAGATAAATATAAAAATCAATTGTAAAGAACGATCTTTCTGGATGACCAGAGGCAGAAGGGCACAGCCTCAGATCTGAGTAAATTAAGCAACAAGCTTCACTGTGGGCGCCTTCATGACAACCAGTCAGATCACAGGGACATTTATAACTTCACTGATACAGCAGAGATACTGCATGTTAACAGCTCAAAGACAGACAAATGATTACCCACAAGCCAGCATAATCCCTCTGACATTCTATACATTTGCCTGATTTGGATCAGATTTTACAGACACTCTCTTGGAAAACCAGGAAGGAAGCCAAGAGCTGAAAAACATGATCTCCCCCATGCATGGTGTAACAAAGAAATAACAAATGAGATGACTCCCCACCCCTCCCCAATTTATAATTACGTTTCCATGTTTCCACACAACTGCCTCAACTCTAGGGACAGAGGGAAATGTCACTTGTGGACAATAGGCCCTGTTGTACTAGATCATCTTCCATTGTCTCTGCCTGAAGACTTAGCGGGCAGGCAGCTGTTTTTCAGGCAGTGGGCTCTCAAATCCTGTGTCCCTAAGGAATCATTTCCTAAAGAGATTAATAACTGAGCCACCCGGAAGTGGCTCTGAAGTCTGCACGGCTCTTTTAAAGGCAGTCGGTAGCAAATCCTAAAGGGTCCCACTGGGAACTAGTCTGGTCTCACAAACACTTGGACAATATTTAGGGAATCAGCTGGCCCCAAAGGCTAACACACATTCTGAATACACCGCCCAGAACTGCCAGAGACTCTAGTCATATCTGTGCCAGCTGAGGAAAAGCTGGCAAGTGCCCAAGGGCAGGGGCTCATCAAGCAAGCCACACAGCCAGACAACTCCATTGCCAAATCTGAGGCATACAAGTACAAGTGAGGTTTTAAATAATTACTATTTCCAGTGGTGTGTGAGTGTATGTGTGTGGGTGTGTGGGTGTGTGTTATGTGTAAGTCTATATGGGTGTCTGCATGTGTGTGGTGCGTGTAGAAGTAGGAATGCAATGTTACGTGTCTTCCACGGTCACTCTCCACCTTATTTTTTGAGACCAAGTTTCCCACTGAGCCTGAAGCTCATCAGTTTACCTAGATGGGTCAGCCAGTGACCTGACAAACCTGTCTCTGCCTCCCCCCGGGTTGCGACTACAAGCCTGCACCACTGGCCTATGTAGGTAATGGGGTCTTAGGTCCTGTTGATTGCACAGCAAACACTTCACCAACTGAGCTATCTGCCTATCCTCAATAACAAAAATAACTTTTTATAATTTACTTTTATTTATGTGCATTAGTGTTTTGCCTACACATATGTCTGTGTGATAGTGTCCAATAATCTTGGAGCAACAGATAGTTATGAGCTGCCATGTGGGTGCTGGGAATCGAACCTGGGTCCTTTAGAAGAGCAGTCAGTACTCTTAACCTCTGAGCCATCTCTCCAGACCAATAATTATTATTTCAATTAAAAATTTAGATCACGAACTTAGGATAGAGCACGGTGCTTTCTTCAACACCCCTATTTATTGACACCACAAATGGAACCAGAGACTTGTAATATCATGTAATTTTACAACTCCTCATTTGGAGGCTTAGTCCTCCTATTC
This sequence comes from Acomys russatus, assembly GCF_903995435.1. Lineage (NCBI taxonomy): Eukaryota > Metazoa > Chordata > Mammalia > Rodentia > Muridae > Acomys > Acomys russatus. The sequence continues at coordinate 53,312,768 of NC_067137.1, read as the reverse complement.
ATTAGGTGATACTTTAGCTCAATGCCTTTTAAAGTGATTCATTCTGCTTACATGCTTAAAAAAATACAGCAACTATGTTTCCCCCTGTACTTTTAAATTGACATCTTAATGATATTTAACATCTCAGATTTAAATAGTGAAAAAGGTCAACATTTCCAGAGTGTCAAATAATAATTTTTGAAAATCAAACAGTAACACACTAAGATTTACTGAATTAAATCAAAACAGCATGCTGAGTGCTATTTGCCGTCAAACATGAAAAAATAAATAAATCCAATCTGAGAAGGTTATGTGTAACAGAAATAGCTTCCTGATTTGCTTATGTTCCTTGTACTCTTTCCATTCCTGCACTTCCACAGAATTTTACCTTCATATAAAATATTGTTTCAAAGTTTTAGTCATCACTCTGTCCCAAAACTCTGTAAGATATAGCCAACATGTGCATAACTTACTAAAAAACTGTTACATGCATGTAAACAGCATATGATCAAACAAAACAAAAACACGTACATACCTTATGGTCCCAAGAATTTTTCAAATTCCCATCCATAAAAACACAAATGTGACTTGGGGGGTTACACATCTCAGTCAGTAAAGTGCTTGCCTTGCAAACATGAGTCATAAGTTCAATCCTCAGAAACCACATGGGAAAAAGAAGAGGAAAAAAAGCTGTCGCATAATGACATACAATAGTACTCCCAGAACTGGAGAGGAACACTGGGGGATCCCTATAGCTCATTGGCTGGCCTGCTTGGTGACTTCCAGGTCAATAAAAGATGCTGTCTAAAATAAAATAAAAACAAAACAAAAAACCAAACCAAACCCACTTGTTGTTCTAGCAGCAACCCCAGGTTTGATTCCTAGCACTCACATGGCAACTCAAGACCATCCCTTAACTTCTATTCCAGGGGGTCAGATCCCCTCTTCTGATCTCCTCTGGCACCAGGCCAGGCACCCCACATGGTACACAGGTATCCATGTAAGCAAAATAACCATATATATAAATGAAATAAATAGACCTTTAAGAAGGAAAGTTACCTGAAAGGGGATACTCTACTGTCTTCTGGCCTGCACACCTATGAGCAAGTGCATCCAAATACACATGTATGCATACTTACTCATAGAGACATACAAATGTGACTTTTAACAATTTCTTATATGCAGAAGGCTCATTATTTAGTACTTCCTTTAAATTGACTTAAGTTTATTAATAGTTACAGATGATTAATAATAATATAACATCTTACAAATGAAAAAGAACAAAAACAATGCTAGGTGTGGTAGTATACCGCCATCACTCCAACACTTAAGAAGATGGTACAGAAAGATTGAGTTTAAGCCTAGCCTGAACTACATAGTAAGATTCTGCTTCAAAAATTAGAATTTTTTTTAAGAATAGAAATGTATCTCTTAATGAGACAAATGAAGTGCTCCAATTAAAATGCACACTAGGTGAGAAATACCGTATTTTTTCAGACCATAACACACACTTTTCCCCCCAAAAGTGCAGGGGTGGGGTGGAGATTAGGGTGGTTTTCCTGTTTTTCTTGTTTTACTGCTCTAAAAACTGGTGCATCTTACGTCAGGTGTGTCATAAAGTCCCGAAAATATGTCAGGTGTGTCTTATAGTCCGAAAAATAAGGTGTCCCTCAACTGAGCACTCACTAATTCCTACTTGAGCCCTCCTCTTTTCTCATCTAAAAGCTGAGAAAATGTGTTCACACAAACAACTACATTGAAATGAAATGGGCTATAATAATTTTCCTCAATAGTTTGAATTACTTCTGGGGCATATGCCAAAAAAAAAAAAAAATCCTCAGTGTGATCTATCACCGAAATTATTTTTAATGATCAACTGACAACTCAATTAGTCCTCTTTCAACTCTGGCAAATAAAGAATTGGATGTCACCTGAATTGTAAACATATTTGTTACCCTGTCATTACAGTCATTAATTTTTATTAACAGAAGCACCATGATCTCAATCTTTCTTTTGTTTGGAGCTCAGGTGCTTTTCTACCCCCAGGGTCTACAAAGAATCTTAGCAAGATTAGGGAAAGCCTGACCTTTTCTCTTGTCAAGAAGAAAAGGCCTTCTGGGAAGGATAGCACAGGATGGCCATCGATCTGAAACAGAAGTCCAGCATCCACTCATGGCCCTTCCCACTGCCCCCAGCACATTCCCATTAGACCCTCTCTGAGTCCAGGAAAGCTGAAGATTTCAACTTAATCCTGTAATGTTCCCTGTGGTCAAACTCTAGAGCAAATACAGGCCTGGGAGCTTTCGTCTTGTCTCTTGCAGAAATGCCATTCTGCCTGCCTTCTCTCTCATTATATCTTCCCCATCACTGAGAACAATACCAATATTTTTAATGGTTCAATTTCTTGGCACAGAAAATTATATTGGAAAAAAATTATGCATATGATGCCTTTGCTTGGCTTCTTTGGAATCAAAACAGAAAACCCGGTATTTTGCACAAACCTGCCAATTACTTCATTTTAATTACAGTGATTTTTACCCCCTAGAGTCTACTAACCACCAAATCCTATTCAATAACAATATGGGAACTGACTCATTACAGTAAGCTGTCTCCTGAGTACTTAGCTTCTCTCCCTACCAAGTGTATCTGCTCTGAGAACACTGTATTTGATGATGAAAATGCACACAGAGAAAAAAACAAGTTCGCTGGTGGTGGCTGTGCTTGTTTTTGAATGAAGTCACAGCACAGATGTTGGTCATCAAATTGCGAACAGCCTCAAGAGCTTGGCTGTGGTCCCTTCCTGACCTAAACTGCTTTAGGTTACAGGGTTAGTCAGGTATGGTGATGGCAGGAGGGGACACAATTCTCTCCTGCTAAGTTCTAATTCTAGTTGTCCCACACCCAAGCTCTCGGGGCATCCAACCGCAGCCAGAATAGGTAGCTAGGGAACTGCAGTGCAGGTGGAATACATGCACTGTGTCCAGCTGTCACTCACGACAAGGAATTAGGAAGAAGAGTGAGATCAGGCATGTCCAGGTTAGTATACCCACACTACAGCCGTGCTTCTGTAACCCAGGGCTGGGAAGAACAGCACCTCCCTCATGAGGTCAGTTGATAATGCATTTGAAGTAGTTAGACAGGGACCTAGCAAAGAGAGCTACTCATTGACAGGAATTGTTCTACATATTTGCCCACCAACTTCTTTGGAAATTAATTCATAGATAGATTTAATTTAAATACGCCCCTTTACATAAAAGGGTGGTTTGTTTTTTTTGTTTTTTTTGTTTTTTAAACACTCACTAAGAGGGTATCCAGATCTTTACTGACTCAGCGGGATTGTCTGTGGGAAAGAAAGGACACTGCTCAGAAGAAATGCTGTGCTTTTTACATACTATATTGCCTCACGCCTGCTTAGCACAAGCTGTGTGTTCATGCATGTGTGTGTGCGCCCATGTACGTCTGCATCTGTCTGTCTGTCTGTCTGTCTGTCTGTCTGTGTTCTAACCCTGGGACCTTTATGCCCACTGTAATAGTCTGAAAGGCAATGGGCCCCATAGGCTCATAGGGAGTGGCATTATTAGAAGGTGTGGCCTTGTTGGAGGAAGTTCCATGCACTTCCTGCTGGCTACAGGCTGGAGAACTCTCAGCTCCTTCTACATATCCTCCTGCATGCTGCCATGTTTCTCGTCATGATAATGGTCTAAACCTCTGAACTGTTAAGTTCAGCCCCAAGTAAATGTTTTCCTTTACAAAAGTTGGGTGGTCACGGTGCCTCTTTGCAGCAATAAAACCCTAACTAAGACAGCAATTGATTACAGGACCCACACTGTACGAAGCATGTAGCATCCAGACACAGCAAACCCCAGCTGCTGATTGACACAAACAGCACTCCCCTTGCACAAGCTCCATATGAAGGCTGCCTCTAGTCCGGTTCTCTCCAACCGCAGTGATAGATGAAATGCAATTTTGTGAACTGCTCCTGGCATGAGAAAGAGTTGGCCCCCACCCTCATTTTATGCTTCTGAAGTGTGGTTTCTGGCATGTCTTTCTTCATATTTAATTTTCAATTTCCTTGTCATTCTAGAACTCAGATGAATGAAAAGGTACACCAGAGGAGAGTCAGAGATGGGGTGGGGGAGTAAGCATGAGAACATCCCCTTACAGTCTCCCCATGGGAGAAGACATCAAGTCTGAGGACACCTTTAGCCACATATTGAATTCGGGACAGCCTGGGCTAACAGTGACACCCTGCCTCAAAGAAAAGAAGGAAGATTTGGGTAGAGAACTATGAGGAACACAAACTGTCAGAGCTCAGCTACAGTACAGTGCTGGCCTTGCTTGCACGGAGGCCCTGGGTTTGCTATCCAGCACCACTCAGGGAAATCACCAGTCACGGCACATCTTCCAGGCAGAATGGCACAAAAGAGTTACTTTGTAAAATGTTCTACCAACTGCAAAGCCCTGCCCCTTACCACACAGCCAGGAACAGAAACACCCACCGGTACAGAGCGGCAGAGCACAGTAGCCACAAATCAACTGCTTCCTCACATTGCAAGTACCGGACACACATTTAGTTCCAATCTGACAAAGAAGTCACCTACTGCAGGTTAGCAGGACTTTACCATCCCTCTCTTCTCCACTCTACTCAGCATGACAGAAGAGCTTAAGCACAGAATAACGCTGCACTTGATGGAGTCTGCCAAATCATACCCTTTTGCACAGATCCCAGTGGGATAAACAAGCCACAAAGGAATCCCGACACCACCGCCTACAAAGGTTACCTGAGGGACGCAGCGGCTTCAGACATGAAAATCCAGCAATGACAATGAAACACATTGCAACTTTTTAAATGTGCCTGTCTTTAGCTAACTCCTCAGAGGTTCTTCTAAACAGCCTTTGACAATGAGGTTTATTTAAAGTGCTTATTTGTTTACTAAAATGGAGGAAATCTAAGAGAATCCCATAGACATGGCTACCCAGTCAGCGTGTGGATGCATAATTTTTTGTTGGTGCATCTCAGTGAGGCATACAGCAGAAGCAGTTTGCTTTTTTTTTTTTTTTTTTTTTTTTTTTTAAGACCAAGATATGTGAACACAAAGACACTAGAACCAAATTAAAAATGCCTGGCATTCAAAGAATCCCTTCAAGGAGAACACGCCACCTCAAACGGAAGTTGTTCTAGAATCACCACACCATTTTTAATACTCGAGGTCATCACAAAAATATTTTCCTCCACCCCCGCAGAAACCCAGCTTAATTGGAAACATGGAAATAAAGGTGGGAGTTCTGTCAAGATACAGGAGATGAGAGCCTTATTTAAAACCTCTTTACGTCAGGAGTTTGCCCATGAAACAGGCATCTCAAAGGTGTGGCGAATGCTAAACATGAGCTCCTGTAATTTTAGTGTGAACACTTTTCAAATTAGAGCCTTCGTATAGTATGTGACTGCTGACACGGTGTTAGTAAACTGACGGGTTGCCACTCTGGTTTCTAAAGGAGGTAGCACGGGGAAGGGAGTGCTCACAACATTGGTTTCCTTACTTGCAGTCATTCCAAAAGTCTGAATGAGAACATGCCTGGAAAATGAAATTCCAAAGGAAAAACCACAATATGAGAGCTCCAAAGTCAGCTACGGAACAGGTAGCGGTTCTGATAATAGCTTATTCTTCAGAAAACCCATCCAAAAAGAGAAATGGCACCTGCTGCGTAAAGGTTACATAGCTACAGACCCGAGACATGGAAGAAGACATCTGTCCAAAGCTAGAACTACTGCAAGCTTCAAAACCTTTCAGGAACTCTGCAGTCCCAAAGCATGCAACAACTCAGACAGCAGACCCCAGGAAAGCAGAGGCTCTGCACCAAGCACACACACAATCACCTTCCTTCCTTTGGCGAGCCACCTTTGAACCCACAGGCTCACACACACTGAAATGTGGTGTCTCGTCAGCCAGAAAGTATGTGTGAGCTGATCTCATGGAGGCAAAGCGCCTCATAGGGAAATCCACAGTCTTTCCTTAGGGAATCATCACAGAGGAAAACAGAAAACTACATCTGACTCTCAAATATGGAATGCTGCCAATCCCTTGATGACAGCATGGGCTTCCTATCTGCATGCATGAGACACTGCAGACGTGAGCCCCAGTGTCAGCTTCTTTCTTCTGTGTGAGTCCCCACAGTTCCACCTAGCACTTTAGAGCCAAGTACCGCTCTCTCAACTTAGCAGGGAAGAATAGTTAAGTGGACAGTTTCCTGGGTTAAAGTACCCAAAGTGCCTGCCTGATTCATAATTCCTTGCTAGCTGGGCCATATCCTCAAGCTGAGAGCATAGTGGTCATCTTCCTTGAGTTAATAAAAATGCCTCAAGACAGCAGCATTTCTAAGAGAAAATCATGTTTTCTTAGCTTAAAAAAAAAATGTTGGCATAATGGTTCCCACTTGACTTTTGCTTTTGAGTTAGTAGAGAGATTTGATAACGAACTAAAAGATTACTAATTCTAAACATTGCTTTTACTCATTTAATATACTGACATCACTTTACAAGACAATAAAATATTGGAAATAATATCTAAGTTAACATGAGTTAGAAAAAAAGTACAAACTTAAAAAAAAAAGTATAAAACGTTACAATCTTTTGGAAAGGTGTGTGATGATATACAAAATTTTTAAATAAGTATTTCATTTGACCGCAAATTTCCTCATTAAAGATTACTGTTTTCACAGATGGTCACTCCTGTATAATTACAGTATTAATGCAAACGTCTTTGCGGAAGCATGTTTGAGAACAGCATGATACTGGAAAGCAGGCGAGGAAGTGTTTAAATGATGAAGCATGCCTACCGTGGAGCAGAGGGATAACGGGAACCAGAATCACGGGGTTGAAATAGACTGAAAAGTAGATAGACTAGTAATAGCGCAGGACACAGAAAATATCTTTACTTGTATATACACTATTTCCTGGGTGTTCTGCCGACAGAAGAACATGAGGGGTCCACAAGCAACAGAGGGCTATCCCTTGTACAAGGATTTGAGATACCGAACAAGGACCCACTGACTGCTTTTTAAAAAGTTTATGCCATATGCTGTCACATAAGCTTTCAGGAATATGCATTCTGGAACCACGCCGTCTGCCTTCAAGCACCAATCTCATGCACTTGCTGAAGATGTTCCACATCTCAGCTTCTTGAACTGAAAAGTGGTATCAACACTGCTATTCTAGAGAGCTGTTACGATACATGTGAAAGATTTGGAACAGTGCCCAGCACACAGTAATCCTCCAGTTTAAGCACTATGGTTATTACCATTTTATAAAGTTTTTCAAGTAAATCGGTTTTTACCTCTTTTGAAAAAAAAAAAGATGTATTTATACTGGACCTATACAGGAAAATTCCTCCCATGACACACCGTTTCAAGTAAACAAGTAACAGAAAATGAAAAAGGTGGTGTCATATTAAGATACTCTAATAGACTAGAAAGGGACACATGCTCCACCCAAAAGCATCAGCTGTGATTGTTCACTGGAGACAGAAGAAGGTAGAGGAAGACTTCAGTTACATTCCCGACACCATCTGAACCAACCTCAGACATGAATGAACGCTGTGTGAGGGAGACAAAATTCAGAATTCACAAGGCACCTGTGAGTCTTTCACTACGGAAGCTAGTGAAGCACAAGACAACTCCCCTTTGACCCACTGGAGACAGCTTTACAGCCCATCAACTCCAGGACTGGGCAGCACAGCTCAGCAGGTAGAACACTTGCCTAATGCTTGACAAACGCTGGGCTCTGTCCCCAGCACAGCAGAAGCCTGCTATAGTGGCACACACCTGTGATCCCAGCACATAAGAGGCAGAGGCAGGAAGACCACAAGCATAAGGTGATCCTCAGGCACACAGCGAGCTAAAGGCCACCCTGGGCCACATAAGACCTTGTTTCAAAAGAGATGAGAGCTAAAGAGATGGCTCGGAAGTTAAGAGTGCATACTCTTTGCAGAAAGCCCAGGTTCCATCCATACCATCAAATGGCCAGTAACTCCATTTAGAAGGGATCAGATAGCTCTGGCCTCATATTCATAGGCACACAGACACAAAGACACACACACATTCACACACACACACACACTCAATTTACAATAAAATAAATCTGAGAAAAGAAAAACCATAAACTCCACATTCAAAGACTATGAGAGGTGTGTGGATATCTGTTCAGTATCAAGACACAGCATAAAAGACCTAGAACCCTTAAGCAATACATTGGAACACAATGGTGCACTCTGGAGTTGTGTAACAGGGTGGCCACAGGGCTATATAATGTCCCTGTTCAAATGAGCAAAAGGAGCTGTGTGGGCTCTAGCACAGCTGGCTGGACCCAGTGGAGCTCTGGCTGGCTTCCAGCTGCCACTTGCTCCCTTCATGCAGTACACAAACCACATCACTGTCCACAAGGCCCAGCGAACAAACCCCTACACTATACTTCAGTCACAAATACACAGGCTTCTCACACTGCCACAGTCTTACCAATCAGAGCGCAGCCTCTCTGCAGAGGGAAGATCTCCTAAGAGAGGAAGGAGCCAGGCCAGGCCTGTCCAATCTTTCAAACTCACAGGTTGATTGCCAATAATGTGAGAAAGAGGGGGTAATAAGGGAAAGAGACAGTACCTGCATGTTTCTTTAATGGAGTGTCCTGCACTTGGGAAGAAGTACTGGCTCTTAAGAAAGATGCTATCAACAGAAGTTACTACCTAGAATTTTATAAAGCGGGGTATCAATAAAACATGGAAACCAGAAAGTGCAAAAGAAAGTCAAACAGATATACATGGAAAGGCACTTAAGCATCTTCTGATGTCCTGAGAGCCATGTGACCTTGGATCTCCAACCTTGTTGGCCACGCTTGCTACCTTGTCCCATGATGGAAACTGTATTATAGATTTGTGGGGGGCAGATTTGGATGGAAAAAGCCAAATAGCATCCTCAGTCATGTGCATTAAGTGCTGAGAGTGTCTCTGCGTGATTAGTAGACAACGCCTTTCCAAACACCGCATGTGCTGTGGGGTGGGAGGTGTTCAACCACATTGCGAATTAAACTGAAAGAATGTACTATGTCAGCCTCACAGGGCGGTACTGTAATGATGGAAGCATGTATGGCAATAAGCCACACAGACCTCCCCAGCCATGTGTGTGTAGCTTTAGGCTGCCCCTTTACCCAAATATCCCCTTTCTCATTTCCTGCACCTCACCGACTCCCACAACAACTTAACCTGACTGAGTTACCCCCACCTTCTCCAGGACATATGAGCCTGCCCAGACCTGGGAGCCCTTTCCTCTGTTCACACTTTTACCAAAGCCAACCTTCCTCTCTTGGGGCCACAACCAACAACTTCCTCCCCATCTTTCTTAGGCAGGCTAGCTCTGACTGGAGTGCATGGTTCATCTCTGGGCCCCTGGCATGTCTACATCCCTAGTGCACAGGCCGACACATACTTACATGAACGAGTTATTACCTTACAAGGTCTGCTAACTGAACACTTGCTAGCAGAGAACTAACAGCTAGGGCAGAGTCTGGTGCCCCTACATCACTGTACGCTGCCTGGGTACCAGTCTTCTGAAATGCTGCTCTCTGCACACTCACTGGGCACCTCCTATAGGTACAATTTTAAGTAACTGATTCACAGGACAGCAAGAGTCCCCACCTCACTCTTAGACCAACTCAAACTAGTCTGAGGTTTAATAGAACACATTTTTACTCTTCTTTTGCCTCTTTGAATAGAAACCACTAGCTACTATTAATTACTCTTTGGGTTAGTTTTGAGCAGCATGCATTGACTCTCCCTGCAGGCCCCTGGAGGTGCGGACTCCTTCCTCACTGTGAATCCCTGCTTCTATGGCCATATGCCCTGAACACAGGCTCCCAGAAATATAAACAGGTCTTCCAGGGGCGTAAGAAAGCTTCCAGGCCTTTCAGTCTCCAGCAAGGGCACATCATGTGACCCAACCACCCCGAGAGCTTGCAGGGGCCTTCTAGAAAAGTTCATAGATGATCTTAGAGCCAATTACTCTTAACTGTTGTCAACTTCCATCTTGAACTCAAGAGCCTCCCAAATAATTCCTTGGGCTTGTAAAGCACTTGGTCATTTTCATGGCTTTATAAAGATGATCTCATTTGGTCGTGACAATTATATTGTAGATACAGGCAGCAAGAACTATTATTCCTGTGCAATGAACAAGAAAGTAAAGCTTAGGACCCTTCCCTATATGTAGGGGAAAAAAGAAGGGTGTAGAAGCCACTGGAAACCAGTAATTCGCAGAAATTGACCAGTACACATTGTTCAAGCAATGTGAAGGGCTGCAGACTGCAACATTCGATGTATGGACTATTATTCATCAGAAGAAAACTGCCAAGCAGAATGGTCTACTACTTGATGTGGATAATCATGGCTATACTGACGTGCTACGTGTCGAAGTTTTTCCAGTATGAAAAGTAAGCACTCAGTCCTGAATGAGGTGTCACCATCAAACCATCCCCTTGGGGCTCAGGGACCTAAGGAGGCAGAAAGACTGTAAGAGCCAGCAGTAATAAATGACTGTAAGGGGACAAGATACAAGATACAAGACTGATGCACATTTGAACTCAAGCAGACTCCAGGAGTGTACACAGGCCCTGCTGGGGTCCAAGCCAGAGTCTCAGCACTAAGAGGGAGAAGTGAACTTGGACTCCACCCCTAAGCAAGATATTATCTATAATTGGTACGTACTTGCAAAAGAAAAATGAGTCCTCTCTAATGGGGCCTCACTGGGTATATTAACCACACTTCAGGAAAGGCCCACGCCCAGCAGCAGACGGCCAACACCAAATAAACTCAGTAGTGCTGTGTAGACTTTCTGTCTCATATTGCTTTGGTTGGGCATTTTTTATGTTGTTCATTTTCTTGCTTGTGGTTTCCAATTCTGTGGGATTTAGGGGTGGATGGTATAGGAGGTCTGGGGGTGTTTCTTGAAGTTTTTGGTTGCTTTTAAAAGAGAGACAAAAAAGGGGCATGGAGTTTGGTGAGGAGGGAGGTGGGGGAAAATCTATAAAGAGTTTGGGGAAGCAAAAAGTATAATCAGAATATATTGTATAAAAAAAAATATTTCAACTACGAAAAACAAAGGCAAAGAAAAGTCCTCTTACCAAACCGAGATAGTACTTCAAAGCAGGGATGGGCAGTCACTTCATTTTCTGTACCTAAACTGTCATCATTGAGAAAGGAACAACTTACTCAGTCTATGTTATTGAGGCTAAAATGATCATACAGGACAAGTGAGAAAGCATTCCAAATTGTAAAACACCCCACATAAAGGAACAGTTTTATCGCTCTACACTCAGAAAAAGTGATGATGTAAGCTAAGCATTCAAGCCATATTTTGTCTAGCAGTCCTGACAACTTCACAAGGGAAGTCAAAATGAGTGCCACCAACAGTGAGCCATCTAGGACAAAGGTCACTTGAAATAAAAGCCTTAGTCTGACCACAACACTATAGCAGTCCATTGTATTATGACAGGTCTATCCCTAAAGAACAAGGCAGAGTTTTCTCTACTTTCCTAGGCTCTGTTTTCAGTCAGCTCACACCACATTAAAATGCAGTCTGAAGCTACCTTTCCTAATGAGAACCCAGTCTTTTAGAGATCACCTGACAAATAATGGGCTATTTTAAGATGGAAGGGCACCTGCCATCCCTGGCTGTAGCACAGAGAGCTCTCGGCTACACACTGAGGGCAGGTGGCTGAAGGCCCAGTCTCCTGGTAGCACACTCTGCTCTGCTCAGAGTCTCAACCGGGTCCTTCCTTCTAATGAGTCCTGCTGTGGTGCCAGGCTGGGACACCATTAGGTTCTCAATAGGGAGCAAGTGACCAAGGGTTTAACTCAGCCCAAGGATTTCAGAACCACAGGTTTCCCAGCCAGTCTGAGTAGTAACCTGACACTGCTGCATCCCAATGCACTTGGACAGTCTCAGAAAAGGTAATGCTGCTGCAACATGGAGCATGAATTCTGTCAATCACTTCATTAGTGGCCATTCCCACCTCCTGCACAACCACTAACAGACCAAAAGGGAACAAAGAAGCAACAAAGATGTGACCAGAAGACACGATAATGGTGCTTGAGACACTGGACTTATGATCCAATCACAGGCACAACTTCACAACTCATGACAAGGGTGATTTTGGAGAGGGTGGGTAACATTTCTGTGCCTCAATTTCTCCTTGAGAATAGGAATAGTATACCCAGCAGTCAGTTCTCATGGATGTTGAATGAAAAGATACACTTACAGCCTTGGTATACCACATAGCACAAGGTCAGTAAATGCTTACTTCTATTAGAAAACAAGACATTGCCTATTGTACTTTATATCGTCACAAAATACAGTGATCTGAACAGTTTGAAGAGTTCCCTTTGTGCTTAATGAGACACCTACAGAAAAAATGGTGTTTTAGCCTACATTTAGTAGGCATGCCACAGTAGTTTTCCTTCTTGGAAACAACACACACACACACACACACACACACACACACACACACACACACACACACACACACCCTTTTGTTTAGAATACTAAAAGAACCCTATGTTGGAAGGTGGCAACATCTCAGTGATGTATCAGAAGGGGTTGCTTATTTACCAAACTAATGCCACCCAGCAAATATTCCATGACTTTCAGAAACAGATAGTAGAGGACAGAAGAGGGGAATCCCTAAGCATTGCTGTACACATATTTATTTTTGCTTCATGTTTTTAATAATGACACCTGGAAGAAAAAAAACTATTTTCAAAAGACAAGCATGATGTAGACTAGCACTGATTTGCCTATTGTTTTTAATTCTGCTTAAAACATGAAACTGCCCAGATCAAATCTATGTATGACAAAACACTAAGAAGTGACAAAACTCAACAGCAATAATTCCAGTGTTACAACCATGATTGTTTGTATCATTAGAAAACTATAATCCTCATAAGAAGATCCTGTTAAATTGCTTTAAACATTTTTCCTTTTGATTTAATCTGAGGAGGGTTGAAAATTCAGGGTTCAGTCATCCCGAGGTCCCCATACCCAAAAATATTTTATCTCCATCAATTATCTACGTTCAAATCACCCCACAGTCTTTGTGTAGTAGCCACGTGTCCTCAGCTTCTCAGCTCTGCCCTCCTCCCCACATTTTCATTTTCACAGCTATTGCTGTGGAATGAAAATGAAGGAATGCTTTCCTCCTGTGCTCCTGCCTCCTCCCAACTCCCTGGCTTTGCAAGCCTTTGTCTGATCTACTCCAGAGAACCATAGCCAGGAAGGAAATGGCAAGGGAAAGGGGACAACAGAGCTTCATTTTACTCTCTGAAGCTACCATTTCTCAGGTGGAAAATAAGAATGTCATGCCATGATGACATTTTGCTTTGTGTCACAATGATTAATAGTTCTAATTTTTTCCAATTAGAGGAGTAAATGCAACCAGTCAGTGAAATCTGACCAAGCTTGCACGGAGTGGCTGGTGAATGCTATAATTTGGATGTGGAATGAGATCTACAGTGATTCTTTGTTTCTTGACAGTTAACTAATATATTTCATTCCTGGGCTCTTCTCCAATAATAAGAAAACCTTTCAGAAAAAGAAACTAAATTATTTCCAAACTGACCCCATTAACCAATATTTTCTTCAAACGTGTCACAAAAACAGAATCTAAAGCTTATCACTTGAGTAAATTGACTACATTGCCAATGTCATATAAGTGGATAGGTAGGGAGAAATGGTGTCTATATAATACATATAAAATCCTAAAATTGACTGGCCCAGACTCTCCAGGATTACTACAAAGGTCAAGGCAGCACCATCACTGCAAATGTAGCACCTGTCAGGTAGAAGAGATTGGCATAAGCAGTAAGGAGCTCAACCACTCTGCCTCCCATCCCTGAACACAAAAACACCTCGTATATAGTATATAGACTCTCCCAGACATTGCACTGACATCTTGCTGGCCGGCCCCTAGAATCTGAGGAGAACATAGAAACCACCTCAAAGAACTCTCTCATTTTCTGGCTGAGCCTAAGAAGATAAATGCTTTGACTGAGTTCACACTATTATTACGACAGAACCAAAATGAGAACACCAGGCTCTTCCTTTCATAGAATAAACTCCCATTAACCTCTGCAAATGGGCACTATACAGAACGAGGGGATCATACGTGTGTTTTCCAGACACAAATGGTTTTAATACATCATGGTGCCAACTACAGCACATGCTATGTGTTCTGGGAAATACAGAAATTCCAGGACAATGCACAACCCCAAACCAAAAAATTTCTTTACTACCTCCTCAGGTCAGTTCATTGGGAGAAACGTGGCTATTACTTCAAAGCTTCCTGGGACAGAATTTAAGATTTTTATCCTGTAATAATCCAATATTGTTTCAAAGTATTCTTACAAAGTCAGAGGTTTGCAGACTTTGGTTTTCACAGGAAACTTCTCATTGTTTGAATAAACTCTTGTATAGAATCTTAAAATATAACATCCACAAAACATCATGGGCCCCTAGAACATTCACACTTTTTACGCTGACTTGGTATTCACTGAGGACATTGACAGCATTCCTGCAAGCCAATGCCATACTACTACAAAAATCTGGAAAGTGCTCCTGCTACCCAGTCTGCCCTGAGATTCAGCCATCATGTGCCAAGCATAGTCTGCAGTGGTATCCATATTGTGTGACAGGCCATGTTGAATAAATGCCCCAGTGAATAAACTTTCCTAACAAGAAAATTTTAAAACCAGAAGCTGTAAACCATTGTGATGGTTTTGATACTGTTGTTGTTATTTTATGTTTTATCTGTCTGTTTTTGCATACCACATATTTCTGCATTTTGTTGTGGTCATTCAGTACAGTGAAAATACTCTTCTCATGATGGCTAGCTAATATTATTGTATTTGTTAAGAGTTCTTCTGTTTTCTAATAAAGACCATAATCCTGGGATATTGTGGGATGGGGGGTAGATTTTGTTGCAAATTGAAATCCACAAAGGCTTAGGAAAATACCTTCAGTGTCCAGGATGCATTAAGAATGTCAAAAATTTAGGATATGCTTGAAGATTGTGTTCAAGTTAGAGTTACATGATGGCCAAAGCATGTGACAACCAGATGTGAAGGAACATCTTCTAACATTTAAACGGAGCCCAGATGTCAAAACATTTTTGTCAAGATGTGTGTGTGTGTGTGTGTGTGTGTGTGTGTGTGTGTGTACTCAAATAAAACATTTTTGCATTTTTACTATTCAGTAACCAAAACATGACAACTTGCACAAAGTCTATGCTCAGAACAGAAGGAACAACAGTAAATGAAATTATGATCCAGTCCTGACTGTGAAGCACAGTGGTTAGCAACATGTTTCTGTGTGAAGTCGCCCCAGCAGCCTCGTCTGGATTCTCTACCTGGATGTTCTGTGTATGGTAATTTTACATGCACCCCTAAGGAAGAGATTCACATGTTGGATTTTTAGGTAACTACTTTCAGACACCTCTCTGGCCTGCACCTGTCTCCCTCTGATCAACCATCAGTCTCGAGCATGGAAGATGCTGCCCTAGCACTCAGTCCTTGTCTGCTCAGAGAGTCACAAGTCACTGCCACACACTGAGTTAAAGCTTTCTTCTCCCTCTTCATCTGAAGAACCAATTCATTCATCCATTCAACATGCAGCACACATGCTACGGGTTAGTGCTGTACTCCACCACCTCTAGCCTCAGGGCTTCCCCAGACTACGGCAAAAGTAAAGTTTTCAAAGACGTGGGCCTGTGAGAAGCAGCTGTAAGACACAGATGTGGGATGGAGGGGAGAAGTCAGTATAGGAAATGTCTTAAAGAGACTTTGCAGTTCCGTTTGCCACATAAAGATGTGGGAGAGAGATGATTGGCCCAAGCAGAATTCCAGTAAATGCAAAGGTCGTGAGTCCTGGGGAAGCACTGCACCTGAGGAGCAGAATTTGGGTCCCTAGGATGGAGGACAAGGGAACAGGAAGAAGAACAGCAAACAGTGCAGAACTTCGGTCATGTACCAATTTAGGAAGAACCCCGTATGTATGAAAGGGCTTTGGACTCTAAAGCCTGATGGGGAAGGAAACACTAAAGTCGCCACCACAATGACCCACTTCAACAAATCTCCTCTTTTAAAAGGCCAGGTGGCTCCCATGGAAGCACACACTAGACAGATATAAGTGTAGGAAAGAGGCAAATTAGGAGGCTACAGCAGTAATTTAGCTAAGAGAGGTGCCTCTCTAGCATACCAGCTCCTTGGCCACACAGGTCGAGGCTCCTTGGGTGGGCACAGGAGTGAGAAGTCTGAGAGGAGCAAGCGCTGGCAACAGAGAAACAGAAGCCTCAGAAGGAGACTCTCAGTTCCATCCAGTTATGTGACCCTCCTTCCCTTCTTCCTCTGTTCCTCACAGTTACCCTGAGTGACTGAAGACTTGTTCCTTACTCCATGGTCCATCCTGACCTGTTCAATCATGCTTTGATTTCCTTGAGGCACTAGGCACTGTTTAGTCCCTGGTTCTTATTTTCCTAAGCCCCATACCCTTCCCCCCACTTCCCCCTACTGATCCTGCTAGAGGCCCCTCCAGCACCACTGTGCCGTAGCACTACACAAAACAGGATGACCTCAACTAGCAAAGTCTAATGAGAAAGGAAAAAGACAACGAGGAGACTGTGTTCACCTAAGGCTGGTACCACGGCCTCATGTAAAAAGTGAATAGTGAAAAGTGAATAGTGCACCACTGTGCACAGAATCCCAAAGCCTTAGGGCAGTGCCTCCAGATTCTAGTCCCAGATCATGTGAAAAGGAGAGGGCTCTGAGTTTTGACTCATCTCCTTTTCTAACTATCAGCCCTTCCCAGCTGCATGCCCCCTGGAGGAAACGACTTGCTGCAAGGCTTGAATGCACACATGGTACCAGTACCAACCAAACAGGCCGCCTAGCTGTTTTAAATTTTCATCTTAAATTCAATTTGCTTTTCTGTTTTCTTTTCCTCCACCAGCTCATACCTAGCTTCCTGTAATTTAAACATATACTAGAGGTTTTATTTGCAGCTCAATACTAAATCCTGTTTTCTTCCTCTGCCCGGGAGTTAGAAAGAAGCCACAAAAGAAGACAAACCATTGTCCAAGATAGGTCAGGTGACAGGAATAGGGGGAGGGGGAGGAAGTCACCCAGAAGGAAGAGAAACAA
Source organism: Acomys russatus (assembly GCF_903995435.1). Lineage (NCBI taxonomy): Eukaryota > Metazoa > Chordata > Mammalia > Rodentia > Muridae > Acomys > Acomys russatus. The sequence goes on along the minus strand of NC_067137.1, from coordinate 53,295,561 downwards.
GAGTTCCAGCTATTTAAAGTACAGTTCCACTCAGGTGTTTATACTGGACAATCCCAGCAGCTGGTGAGTCACGCCTACAGGAGTATTTTCAAAGAACTTCCATTCTTTTACACAAGTCCGGAGTTTTTCAGGATATGAGACACTGCCTCCACAGGGCTGTTTCCTCCGGAAGACCACCATCCCAAGTCCTGACGTTCACTTTAAAGTTTGAAGAACTCGTCCCTGTAATACTGCTACAGTGAGTGAGTACTGAAATAGAAATGTAGATAACATCCACCTTGAAGAGACGTCACACAAACTGAAATGCAGCTATGAACTATTCCAGGTCCTTCACTTGCTCAGGGATCCAGTGCTAACCCTCTGAGGATACCCGTGAAGCAGTGCCTGCCTTATTAGCAGGCAGCCCATGAAATCAATAATCACCGTCGTAATTGCCACTGGGGGAAAAACTGCAACAGGTCAACCTATGAAAGGTTATACTAAGTCTACTCAGGAACACTTGCATAAGGATAACAAAATGGGAAAGAAAAAAAAAATCCTCCAAATATTGCTTCTCTCTTCAGAGGGCTGCATTCTACAGCTAGGTTTTTTCTAAAACACCATGCACCTAAAATGATGCTCTTTGTCATGAAACGTCATCTACCTGTCTTAAATGCCAACCCAGATGGTTAAACCTGTTGTCCTAGTTTTTTAATAATAATTGTAGCATGAGAAATGAAACTTTTGAAGACTCACTTCTGTTGGTTGCTTTCATGGAGGCCCAAATGATATAACTCAAGACGGTAACTAACTCTACAACACCGTAAATAAATACAAATCTAACATTATTCCAATAATCTAAGGCCAGAGTTACTGGGGGAGGAACATCTTCAAAGAGTCTGATGACTCTCTGCTTCTTAGGATAGAGTCAGGGGAGTCAGGGTTTCAGGCCCTGAAAAGGTCGGCATGGATTACACTGAGGTCAAGAATGCTGCTTCTCTTTCCTTCGTATCTCTCCTGTGATACCTAATATCTAAGATTCTGCCGTCGCCTGAGCTGTCATAGCAGAGAAGCACAGGCTTGGTGGTACATGTGTCTTCAGTTCTGGATGATGAATGTCTCAGTCAAGATCCCTCAAGGGTGGCTCCTGAGGAGAGCGCTCCTCCGGGCCTGCACAACGCTACCACCTCCCTGTGTGCTCTAATGACTTTACTGCGTATGCAGAGAACCAGAGAGTTCTCTAGAGTCTCTTCCTTAAAATGGCAAGCCCATAAGCCCCACCCTTATGACTTCATTTCATCTTGGTTACTTCCTTTCTCCAAATACAGGCACCCTGGGAATTAGGGCTGCAACATACTGAGTTAGGAGGGAACACACTGGGTCCATGATACTCATGCATAAGCACTTATTCCCTATAAATGCCAAGGAAAGCTTCAAGTTGTTGACTTTTTACGGAAGGTTTCTCTTTCGTAACTCATCCATGGCCCACAGTCTCACAGGACAGTTGCAGGACAATGCAAAGGCAGTGGGGCCACCAACATCAGACTTCTGAACAAACACTCCCAGCACAGGGTAGCATTTTTATCTCAGGTGAAATCATTTGAAGCCATTTTTCAAAAACAAGCTACAGTTTTTGATTTCCCAAAGTCTTATGCCCCAAAGCCATCTGGAAGCAAAGTGTCACAGTAGCTACTAGGACATGAACAGGGCATCAACATGACAAGCACTAGCCTGGCCATAGCAAGGTAAGCCATTTTCAAACTTTGGAACAGGGTACTTCCTCCTGGACATAAAAGACTAGCTAAAGTCAGGCTATCCTGACTCAACTTCCAACAGTCTAATCTCTAATCCAGAAAGGAAATCCTATTCATGAAACCATGCTTCATTTACTAAAGAGGTTGTATAACTGTTTTCTGATTATAAAAAAAAATTCATGTTAATTTTGGAAGTTATTAAAAAGTAGAACGTTCCTTTATCACTATGTCATGTGTAGCTATTGGATATAGCAATACTAGCATTCCAATTCTTTTCCTAAATGTTTTCCTCTTTTTAAATTTACCATGAGTACTACGTAACCATATATATGAGAACACACACACATTTCCCTGCTGACTTCAGGGAATAAACATATAAATTCAGTGTTCCGAACCATATTCCGTACACCACTGACAGAAGTAATAACTGCACAATTTTGTAGAAATTTCCCCAAATTATTCCTATTAACCATTGTTAATCTCTTCTGCATCTTGACCAAACTGTTTTTTCAGGTTTTAAGTTTCTTTGTTTCTTCAAGAGCCTTGCTAAACTGAGAGCCAAGGAGATCACAACCACTCCACTGATTCTGGCTGTCTCAGGGAAATGGAGAACAGACCCCCGCCCCTTCCCCAGGTGGAGGGTGCTGTTCTGCTCAGCTATTTTTAGTCGCCTGCCCATACATACAAGCCCATGCTCCCAAACCTGTCTGCTTTTTGTTGCCAAGACAGGTAGGATTTATTCATTTGAAATACATAAAAACATGGAACCAAATCACTACGTGTTTGCCAGATTCCTGGTAGATATTTTTAGGTCAGTGTCCAACCAATAATCAAATAAAAAATGAACAATGAACTGCATGATTTACAAAAATTTTACACAATTTGGGGGGATATGATGGTCAAGCTCACATAGGTAGTGTTCAAATCTCATATTCTTAAATGTTCTTGCCGATCACGCTCTCTGCCAAGCTGTCTATCTGCATATTCACAAGAGCCTGGAATGCTTATAAGGAACACACGCACATGCATTGGTAGTCCTCAAAGGCTCCATGTGAATGTCGTGCTCTCCTCTCTCTCTCATCAGCTGAGAAAAAGCCATGTTTTAATTCACTCCCTTGTGCCAGATACCTGCTTTCAGACTTAGTGGCTTTCCCTCTTTGTGCTTAAGGATGCAAATATGATCACTAGCTAGTGTAACCTGAGTCTTAAACCTCGTCACAAGTGCTAACTAAGGGCAGTGCTAAAAATAAAGGCATCGTGCATCCCATTTCCAGGTGTTTGTTCAAAGGCTGGCTGACGTGCCGAGAGAGCTCCAATCTAAAGTACCTACTTGTAGGTCATTGTGTAGTAGTAACATTGTTTGGGGCATTTCATCTCCTTCTCTATCACCAACACACACTAAAAACAGACAAAAGTAAGCTTGGTTACTGTAGCATTTTAAAGGCGCCCATATAATCACTCACTTTTCTCGTGAAGACCACAGTTTACATCTCAACAGCAAAGTTGCATCCTCTACAGACTGTTTTCGTCTTCCCTCCCACCCACCTTCCTATCACAGTTATTCCTGAAAGGGGCCATATCTCAAAAGTTTAAAAAAAAAAAAAAAGATGAGGTGGAAAGATTAGAACAGTGGGTGTCCAGGACAGAAAAGGATACCCTCTAAGCTGAATGCGTCTATTCTACCTCAAAGCTGGTGTGTAAGAAGCACTGAATGGTCCTCCTGTAAATCTCTCAGCTGCTTGAGTCTTTGAAGCCACCCTGCTTAGTAAGAGAAAGCAAAAACAGCACCACCAATTGCTTTTCTTCCTTGTCTTTCTCCCAATTTTACTATGATGGACTTTGCAAATGCAAATTGTACATATTTTTTAATTCTTTTTCTTCATTTTGCCTGCATGTATGTCTGTGCGTCTTGTGAGTGCCTGGTGCCCACTGAGGCGAGATGACAGCATGCTTTGCAGGTATCTTAAACTCAGAGTGGCCAAACAAAACCCTTACAGTGACATTACAAGTTTTGCCTACAAGTAGGCAAAAAAAAGTCTCATTTACTGAACAAAAGACACTTATTCATCAGGGTACCAGAGCAGAAACTAAGGCATCTGACATGGGTTGTATGCTTGTAATCCTCAATGTAGCATACAGAGATGCTAATCCTGAAGGTGATGGTATCTGAAGATGACGCCTTCGAGTGATAATTTGGTAATTAGGTTGAATCTTTACAGTGACATTGGTGAACTTATAAAAAGAAGGAGACCTTGTTTTGGCAAACTCTGCAAGGACACAGCACAAGTGACCACTTGCAAGCAAAAAGCTAGCATCTTGATCTTGGACTTACAATCTCCAGCACAGTGGGAAACAAATTTCTATTGTTAAACAGCCCTGTCCATGGTATTTTTGCTATACTATCTACAACTCACTAGGACAACAGCTTAAGCTTTTCTCCAACTCCCTATGTTCAATTATGAAGCCTTTTTGCTTTTATTTCTTAACTACCTATCAGATTCCATCTACATTTTTTTTAGTTGGCTGGTCAATTGGTTTCTTGATCTAGTTTTGCTTTGTTGTTGTTGTTTTGTTTTGTTTTTAAGACAAAGTCTCCCTATGAGTAGTCTCCCTATGAGTCCCTGGCTTCAAACTTTGATCTTCCTGCCTCAGCCTCCTGAAGGAGCTTCCTGGGCTTACAGAGTTGTGCCACACTGCTCCATCCACAGCTCCTTGCTAAGCTGAAAGCTGGTTAACTGGTTTAGGTATTTATAACTCATCAGTTTTGGTAGTAACTACTTACTCATTTTTATTCCACTCTTCATAAGCAACATGTATGTGTGTATATATATATATATATACACACTCATATATATTTTCATATTTAATATTGAAAAATAATGAGAATTTACTAATGTTTAACAATTCCTTGTTGGTGCAATAACTGTATCTTCTATAGTTTTGACCCTACTCTTTGTTTTCTCTAACTTGTAACTTAATACTAAATATCTGGATTATATACTTTTGAAGCATAAATATCCCATTGTATATTCTGATGTGCTCATAGCAGAAACTAACTAACCTATCCTATGGTCATTTATGCTGTTTCAAAGGCAATATGGTAAGGGACAACTCTGTACACAAAGTGTTTTGCTCCTATTTGGTTTTGGGTTTGTTGTGTCCCCCATGTACATTTTAGGGAATGAGATTAGCAAATGTCCTGTTAGTGACTATCACCCCAGATAGTTCAGCACAATGCCCAAGAGAGTAGTTTATGCAAGCCTTCCAATCCTTTTCTGTGTGACTCCTGACAAGTTACTTAACACTTCTGTTTTAGTTAAGTGTTCAGTGCTGTGAAGAGACACCATGACCACAGCAACTCTTATAAAGGAAAGCGTTTAATTGGAGCTGGCTTACGATTTCAAAGATTTAGCCCATTATCGTCATGGCAGGAAGCATGGCAGCATGCAAGCAGACATGGTGCTGGAGGAGCCAAGAGTTCTACATCTTGATCCACAGGCAGCAGAAGGAGACTATGTGCCACACTGAGCATACCTTGAGCATATGAAACCTCAAAGTGTGCCTCCACAGGGACATATTTCCTCCAGCAAGTCCACACTTCCTGATAGTCCTACTCCCTATGGCCAAGCATTCTAACACATGAATCTAAGGAGGCCATTCTTATCCAAAACACCATTCAGTTTTCTGTAAAATATGTATGGCCATTCAACCTTCCTTTGTGGAACATCATGAAGACTAAACAGCAATACAAGACAAGCTCTTAGAACTATACTTGGCATACAGCAAATGCTCCATAAATATTATTTTTATATAATGTAGTGCTTTGAATGAGAATGGCTCCCATAGGCTCAGTCCCCAATTGGTGGAACTGCTTGGGAAGGACTAGGAAGTATGTCCTTATTGAAGAAAGTGTGTCACTGGGGACTGGCTTTGAGGTTTCAAAAGCCCACGCCAATCCCTTATCTCTCTGCCTCCTACTTATGATCAAGATGTGAACACTCAGCTGTTCCTGCTGCCATGCTTTTACTCTACATCATGAACTCTAGACCTCTGAAACTGTAAGACAATTAAACACTGTCTTTTAGAAGTTGCTTTGGTCATGGTGTTTTATCACAGCAATAGAAAGGTAACTAAGAAATATATTCTACATAAGTATGTATCAAGGTTCCAAAAGGATCCTGACAAATTACAATCAGCAAGGTACTGCCTAACAGTTTTGTCACAACTAAATTATCAAAATATATTAACACTTTTTAGTGATTTTCATTTCAATCGTGGGCATCCACATCTTAACACACATCTTCTGTGTGCCTAAAAACACAAGTAAAGTTAAATTATTTAAATGGAGATAAGCTTGAGGAACTGGAGTTCTTTATTCTTTTTCTAATACACAAGTAAGTAAACTTAACTAGTTCAGTTTGTCGGGAAAATAAGTTTCTCTTATATGACCACCTGCTGCTCTAAAAGACGATCAGGACCATTTTTTTTTTTTAAGGCACAAGAAATGGCTTGTCCTACTGTTGTATTTTGCTCTCCTTTGCTGGCATAAACACCACAACCCAAAGCAAATTGGGAGAAGAAGAGCTTAATTGGCTTGCACTTCCATATCACAGCCCATCATTGAGGGAAGTCAGGGTAGGAACTCGAGTAGAAACTTGGACGGAGGAACTGAAGCAGAGGCCATGAAGGAACAATGTTTATTGGCATCTTCTCTCCAGCTTGCTCAGCTACTTTCCTTATACAACACTGCCTACCTGCCTAGGGATGGTAATGCCCACAGTGGGCTGGACCATCCGGCATCAATCAGAAATTCGAAAAATGCTCCACATCTGTGCTCAAAGGTCAATCAAATAGAGGCATTTTCTTAATTGAGTTTTCCTATGTCTGGGTGACTCTAGTTTGTGTCATCTTAACACACTAACCAGCACACCTACCACTGGCAGATAGTTTAATAGTTATCTTGTATGTAGGGATCATGGAGCAATGTCAAAAGAATGCTGTGAACGGTCCCACATTGATCCCATTGAGATCAACGTCATTAAGAAAGACCCTGACAAAAAGGCACACAAAGGACCCGCAAAATCATACAGCTTATTGCCATGGATCTTGGTTGCCCTCAGAGCATGAAAGCAAGACACCATATACTTGGAAAAATCAAGCTAGTCCTGACCGGGACGCCTCCTCTCTGACAGCTAGTCCTCATGGTGTTAGAAGGCGCTATGCGAGCTGCAACAAGAGCTATAAAGCTTAAGGAGCACAATGACAGTCCTGGGAAGACAGCCTCAATGGTGCAGTGGTGGCATTTGTATCTCCAGGGTAACCAAGAGTTATCTAACTGGACCTAATGCCTGTTCACTGGAGTGAACTCAGGCTTGATACTGTAAACCCGTGCCTAGAGAGATCATAGGACCTGTAGGAGAGCCTACTACTACCACATTACCAATGTAATATAGTTCCCAACTGTACTATAAATATACATCCTTTATATCCATAGATAAGGACAACTTGCACATGTCACCAAAGAAACTTCTTTTCAAAGCAGATGGAGCCTATTCGGGAGATTCATAATAGGTGAAAATGCATAGGTTAAGTGACTGTGGGGTCTTCAGTCTCAAATGGAGTGTCTATAACACAACCCCACACCTAATGTTTAAGGACTATCGAGGAAGGGGGTCAAAAAGCTTGTAAGAGCCAGAAGACTGGGACAACTGCCATGTGGTAATGTCTTCTGGACTATCATGATAGATATTGCTCCCAGGAAGTCTTAAGAATAAGATTGTCTGCACAAGATCTGCAAAGACCATACCAATCCACATGCTGGTGGGGGGAGGGGGAGGGTGATTTCACAAGGCCACAACCCTAGATGAAGAGGTACAGGCAAGCAATGGCTACAAAGAGAGTAAGAACCAGTAGTTTGTTTTTAGTGATGACTCCAATCTTAAGGGGTCAATCCTAAACATATGCAAGTAAGAGCAACACTAATTGAGCTCACTCAGTTACACACACATAGACACACACACACACACACACACACCATACACACCACGCACTAGAGAAGAATAGACAGGTCATTAATTCAAGGCGAGTTGGTTAGGACTTGGGAGATGTTGGAGGTGGGAGAAAGGAGAAATTCTTGACAGCAATCTTGTCTTCCATTTGAGCATGTTAAGTGTGCCCATATACATGGAAAACATGCAAACATATATATGCACATGCATGCAAACACATACAAGCACACACAAAAACAGAAAAAGAAAAAAATGTTAAAACTCCATACCAATGCCATGTAAAGAACTTAACAGAAACCTAACAGTGTCTAAGTTCTAAATACATTAGTCTCATACATGTGGCAGTGCTGCAGTATTTTTCAAACTGTGGGTTGGGAGCTATTAATAAGCCATTGAGCCAATTTAGTGACCAGGTTTAATTAAAAAAAAAAAAAAAAAGACTAGATAACATGGAATATGGGCAAATGTGCTGTCCCTTGTGTGTGTGCAGTGGTTGTAGAGGGCACTTAATATACAACAGGGCAGGAAATTCATTATTTCTCTTAGAATGATAGTGCAAGATTAAGAGCATTAAACCAGGATAAATGCTAATGTTTTCTCATCTCAAGTGTAAATTATTGCTCTGCTTCAAAGGACAGGCTCACATAAAATAAGTTCACATTTTTTTCAAATATGAAATGTTGTATTAGTAGGCTATTCTACCAACATTTTCTTTTGCCTAAATATTTTTCTGATACATGTGCTCACAGCATAAGTCAGCATGGGAAAAACTTAGACATATATTATCAAAGACAATTCTCAAAGCGCTATGGTAATGAATACAGCTCAAAACAGGGAAAGCCTGCGTTTCTTGAAATTTTGTAATCTTTATGGTGCTACTATAACTGCTTCTAAAGGGAAGGACAGCATCTCTGTTACCATGGAGACTTTATGAAAGAATCATCACATAGGACAATGACCAAAAGAAGGAAACTATTTTTTTCCTGGCTGTTGCTTCAGGAGGCTAGATCAAGAACATCAGCTCTGTCATTGGCACGGTCCTTCTAATTATTCTTTTCTTCCCACTTGCAGTATGGAGCCTGCACCAGGCTCAAAGCATTACCAACAATCTCAAACTATTTTGTCCTCTGTATTATCTATCTACAATGCATTAGCACAAACAGGAAACATTTTAAGAAACAGCAATGAAACAGACAAAAGCCAAGAGGAAAGGTAACCTTCCTTACTGTCCTACACAGGCTACCATCAAAAACCCCTTCCAAAGGGAAAGAGACTAAAGATCCTAAACAAGAAAGAGAAGGTGCCTCTTTCTCTGAATTTGAAGATATTGCAACAAAGAATCAGATTCCTATTCCAAAGAAATAACAGGTTGAGAATATTTGTAAGGACGAGTAACATCGAGACTGTGATATTTTATCTTTAAAATGGCATTCATGACCTTCAGAGCAGCTTGTTTGGGGTTTTGGTTTTTGTAAGGCTTTCTTTTTTCTTTTCCTCTCTTTTATTTTTTGTTTTGTGTTACATTGCTTTGTTTTTGTTTGGTAGCTGATATTGTCTGGCTAAGCTTAACCAGGCTCACATATATAAAACATCTCCTTAGGTTTGAGAGGGATGAGCCTGAGGCTCAGAAGACCCACTGGCTCTCCTCAGATTGCTCAGTAGACATGGTGAAGAGATAAGCATACACGATGGCTTTAACTTTCTTTCAACTGGTGCCCACCTTTATACGAAGCACAAGAACAGAGGAGGATGTGCAAGACAACAAAGAGGTCTGGAGGGCAGTAATAAGTGAGTGTGCAAGAATTACTGCCCGTGGAGCTGATCCCAGAGAAACAGAACCAAACAGACCGAGAAAGAGAGCAGGGATCACCTGTATCCTGGCAGCCTTCCAGGAAGCATTCACTAATTTCTGATTTTAGTTGAAAAAGATGTGCGACACATCACAACAAAAGCATCTCTCTAGTTAGAACTTCATTCCCCTTGATGACAGTTTGTAACAAAGTACACATTTGGTTGGAAGAACTCTGCAGAGTTAGTACTGGTAAGGACTTTAGGAAGCACTTACCCCAGAGACCAGGGCTTGGAAGGGTTAGATTACTTACCTCCACTAACTCAGTGGACAACAGTCAGCAGTGTGCAGAGGAGAGCAAGAGCTAATTAGTCTTACCTAAGACAAATGTGCCCATTATCACACCATAGCTCTTATCCTGGACCACTCACCTCTTTTTCCCCCTTGGCAATACGACTGAGTCTTCAGCCTCATGCTTGCTAGGGAAATGTTTCCACTAAACTTATATACAGTCATTTATGTATGTATGCACGCAATTGTGTATACATTTATACTTGGTCTTGCAAACTTGATCATACTAGCCTATAGTTGATGCTATGGCTCAGGCAGTCCTTAAACTTGTCTGCTTGCTGAGTCTCCTAAGTAGCTGAGGTCATAAACAGGTCTCTACCACCAAGTTCAGCTACTAACAGATTTTTTAAAGGCAAGGTTCTTTATTCCTCAGGACTAAAGCTGTTCAACTGTACTTCCCAAGAATCAGCGACTAAGTGTAGATTGTTTTCTGCTTACTCATCAATTAAATATTAAAAAGAATTCCTACATGCCAGACTTGAATATCTACTGATACATCTTAGAAGTGCAAATTTTAAGTGATTTTATCCATTATATTGCTTTATATATAACCATAGGTTATATAGACACTTATATGAAAGGCTATATTTGAAAGGCATCATCACAAAAATATGCACAATATACTGAAACTTTGGGTATTCTAAGTTAAATACTTATTACAAAGAATAAGGAAATTGATTTCTATACCTGCTTTGAGCCAAATATAACATATTCTCTATAATAATAAAAAACATAACTCAGATTTTTTTTTTTTAAATTGTAAAGACTTTGCAATCTAAGCAGCTCCAAATACTGCTTGCTCACCATGGTGAAAAATGAAAGTCCACACGTAAGTATCCTAGCAAATTTTTCATCACGCACCCGCCTAACAGATGGGTTCTCAAAAACAACTAAGCATTCCACAAGCCAAATGCTCAAAACTTAATAATAAAAGATGAGTAACATTCTTAAGTATGTGATATTGCATAAATGACAGCAACATTTTGGGGCAGAAACACTTTGTGTTCCCGCCTCTCATCTTATCTAGCACCTCTCTTTCCCAAACATGCACACCCTCTTACCTCCTAACCCTACTTTGCACCCCAAGCCTAGGTGTCTGCAGCAAGACCCAAACACTTGACTGATCATATCCAGTTGCCATTCCAGAAAATCCCAGAGTGGTTTTTAAGCCTCTGCCCACAGCTTGCAAAGAAAGGCAAGAGAAAAAAACTAATCGATATCAGTACCCCAGCTGTGACCTGGCACATAAGGAAACCTAGAAAATAACTGCCATCCATAATCTGTAGCATTTAACACTTGCAGGAAAACAACCTCTGGGACTGACTCCAAGCAGGACAGTGCTGCCTGGGGGGAGGGGGGAACTGCGATTCCTCCTCCTCCAGGTGTCAAACTGGTTAGAAGGCGAAGCTCTACACTTCCTCATCAGTTCCCACAGGAAATACCTTTTCCCTTGCAAGGGTTATCTGATCCCCAAAAAGGAGGAGGGAAAGGAGAGGAAAACAACCAGTAGCTATACCTCTCTGGGTGAACCCTTAGGCAAGGGCTCACTCTTAGATTTAGAAGCAGGGAAACCCTTCTCTATGGTGTAGACAAGACAAACTATTGTCTTGCTAACCAGTCACAGCCCAGAAGGGAAGCGTAAAATACGACTTTATTTAATCATCGAGTCCCTTTGATAGATAAAGTCCCATCCCTAGGCAAAAAAAAAAAAAAAAAAAAAAAAGAAGAAGAAGAAGAAGGGGGGGGGTGTCTCCTATGATTTCGATTCCCTTGAGAGGTTTTCTAGATTTTTTAAATTACAGGAGAATGAATTTAGAACATAAACACATCTTCGTATCATATAAATTACTAGGTCCGTCCACAATAAAAACAAGAACGCCAATCAGCAGGACGGGGCATTATAGGAAATGAAGACTGTCAGTAAAATCCATAATGCTTTCTTTCTGTTAGACCTTCTGGGAGGTTATAATTGCATTTGGCCGCTTCAGGCTTGTCAGTGAGCCTGGCTTCTAAATAGTCTCAACCCTAAAAGGAGTGACTGTCAAGGGGGGGACCCAGCTGAAACCAAACAACAAAAACGGGAACTGTAATCCTCCCGAAAAGGGAGGAGGAAAAGGAAGGGAGCCTCCTGAATTCATCAGTCAACATTAATGTCCTTTGTTGTTCACCTTTGCACACAACAGTGAACGCTATCCTGTTCGTTTTTCTCCCAAATCAGTGTCAGGGTAGTCCCCTCCTGAAAGCTGCCTCCCAGCATCCAAGGCCAGGCTTACTGGACCCTCCTATCCCGCAACACTTTCCAGCGGGCCTCTACGACCCCCCACTGCGCTCATCTGGAGGAGAAGGTGGCCAGAAGTGGAAAAAAAGCTGCCGAAATCTCGGTTCCCCTCCAAGGACCAAACAGCGCAGCGGCACAGATGTTGAAATTTACCAACCCCCGTCCGCAACACACACCCCAGACACCCGGGAGGGAAGGGAGGAAGGAGGCTGAGTCCCGACTCTGTCTGTCACTGGGGCTCTTGGTGCCACATTACGCACCCTGGGAATGCCGACCACCTCCCCCCCCCCCCCAGCCGCAGGGACTTCGCGCCTTCCCACTGTTTGGGAGTGTTCTAACGGCGGGTTCGTGGTCTCTCTCATCACCCCGAGAAATCCTTGCAGCCCACTACGGTTTCCCTGCCGCTGTGGGCCAGCAGAGGTTGGAGGGAGAAACCCTGTTGGCTTCCCTTTCCAACTTGACACGCAACACGCCCCGCGGCCGCTCCAAACTCTACCAGCAGAGCCCGGAGCGGCTGTCCCGATGTTCTGGGACCCAGTTCGAGGAGCCCGGAGTGCGCGGTGAGGAACGAGATCCCAGCGCGCACCCCTCGGCCGGAGGCCAGTGTGGCCAAGCCTGGGACCCGCTCTGCTATGCCAAGAGCTGGCATTTGCAGCCTGGCGCGGAGCGAGCTGCGTGGGGGCAAGGACCGGAGCGTGGTAAAAGTTCGCCCGCGAGCACTCACCCACGCCGTATTTCTCGTGCTCCGTAGGTATCCACATGGCTCTAAAGGGCGCCGAGGGGCTCCAGGCTATGCAATCCCCGCGCCCCTCCAGTGGCTCACAACAATGCACGGCTCCCGAAGAGCAGCTGAGGCGCTGAAGCGCGGCGGATAGCGCGGGCTGCGGTTCTGGGCAGGGGCTGTGCAGGGGGCTCCCGAGCGGGCACTGACACTACACGGCCGAGGCTGCGCCGCCCGCCGCTCTGCCGGCCGCAGCTCCTCACAGCCGTGCGAGGCGCTCCCGGGGACCCGGCGGCGCAGTCATTGTTCTGATTCACTGAACTAAGCGAACACGCCGGGGCACTCGCGGGCGCACCCCCGCCCGTCAGCCGCTCATCCAGTGCTGCCTTCCCACAGCCTGGTAGCATGCTGGGAGTTGTAGTTCTTGGTCTCCCGGCACCGGAAGGGGGCGCGGCTCCATCAGTTAGAGGCGGGATAACTAGCCATGCTCGCCGCATTCTATTGGTCCAGAATGTGACGGCGCGGCGTAGGCGTGTAGGAACGCCCTCAGTGGGTCGGCATGCAACCCGAAGCTCGTTTCTATTGGTATTTCCTCGCTCAGCTCCGCCCAAGGCTCGTCCCTTTCTACTGGGCCAGGTAATGGCTGCTACAGAAGCCCAGGGGCTCAGTGTGGGCCGGCGGGAAGATACTGCAGGGGTCCGCGGCGGAACCGAATACATGGGTCATGAAGGTGAGCGCGCTGTCCTTTGGGTGTAGGTGACCTGTCTTCCTTTTTCTGTCCCCGGGGTGCAGCTAGCAGCCACTCGGACCTTAGGAGCTCGTCAGCGCTGAGACCACCTTGGTGCCAGCCAGCGAGCCGCGGGAGGGACCCAAAGAGATAGGGTTGGGCGGACGGCGGTTGCCTAGCTCAGGCTGTCTTGGATGAGAGGGGAAAACATGAAGAACTGCCTTCCCGGACGCTGAGAAGGCTCCTTTTGCTATCTTCCGGGTTGGAATCCCATGCTTTGCACTCGCCGCCGAGTGGGTGTGGGTCAGGTCTGGGTTGCACGCGTGTGATTGTAATGCTGGGATTAGCAGCTATTTCCTGGCCCGTACCCTTCGGCCTCCTCAGTTTGCTGAGTTTGGCTTTGAAAAGGTGTTTTTATTTAGTTTCGGACGGGTTTCCATGTTGGAAACTGGTCACGGCTCTCCAAAACTTACTTGCCAGTTGTTCCTTGGAGTACTCGCCGAAGGGTGTATGTATCTCAAGTATCCATTGACTCTTGGGCTCTCCATGGTTGAGTGTGGAGCCTGGGAGATCTTACATCCTAAGTTCTCAGAGAAAGAGAAAGAGAATTAAATGCATTCCAGCCTTCACAGAATATTTAAAAGAGGGTTTTGAAAATCATCACAGCTACTTTGTATCTACCTGACTTTGATGTTTTCTTCAGTTCCACTGTAGAGATCAAAAATCAAATTTTGAAAGACACACACAGACTACCTTTTTCTTTTGGTCTCTCTCCACTCCCCGCCATTTTTGTTTAAGTGTATAATTTAACACACCAAGTTCTCTTAGTGGAAATGAATGATTTGGGGATTCGTTTTCATTCTTGATCCTTGTTGGTGCTTTTCCCTTTCCCCTTCACAGCTAAATTGAACTTTTTATCTCAGTAGCAGAGAAATGAAGTTCAGTGTCTTCTCACTTCCCGTGATTGAAATTCCCATCCTATAAATTGGAAGCTTTGGTAACTTTTTCTCATGGGTTAATTCGATTGAAAATTTGCAAATACCTCCAAAGCACAAACATTTAAAAGTTATTAGTTACCTTACAATTACAATTCATTATAAATATCTCAAACAGTTTGTTCGGGGGTATTTAGATTGAGAGGATAATAGTAGCAAAGCTCCTCCACTACACAGTTTCACTTATAAAGTCATACATGTCATGCATATTTTCTGATAATTCTAGTAAACTCAAAGATCTACAGCTTTCTTCCTCTTGTTTATCAAAAGTGCTTCTCTATCAGAACATTTGTTGTTTTATTTTTCAGTGACTACACTCATAATCCATAGAACAGTCCCCTGTTAACAAAGATATAAAGTGGTCCTGCTTTTCTATAGTGCTACAGAAGGTGGGGGTGTATGTATGTATGTATCCACGTATCCCTCTTTGCCCAGTGGACTTGGTGTGTCAAAGATTATTAAACTTTGTAAAGTTTCTATAGATGCTAGTTCTCCCTCTTAAAAGTACTCATCATGCATATTCCACAGTAATATTTGAGTGTCCTTTGCCCAATATTTTCACCAAATATCAGGAAATGATTAATCCAGAACCAGTGCTGAAATATAGTAGGACTGAATTAAGAAGCTAATGAAAGCTTGATATTAGGCTCCAACTTATTTCCAACAAAAGTATTGAGCAACAGTGAATTTGCAATGTTCCTTCTTAACAAAAGCATCCTTTTCCCTACTTCAGAACTGCCCAGTATTGCTGATTTGTAGCAGTGACTAGGAGAGCCTAATGATTGATTTTTCTGTCACTTTTAGTAAGTGAATTTGTCAATTCAAATTCCCCTTTAATAATGTGTCGTTCTATGACATTGTCAGGGTTCTTTTTAAACCCTGTGGAATGGGACACACATCTTAGGTGGGAATAATAACATTAGAAGTATTTCTTCTCAGGCAAGCACTTAAGTTATCAAGTATGTCTTTCTCTGTAAAACCAAACACCTTTTTTATTTCTGTAAAACTGCCTCTTTTCAGAGGTTTCCTCTAGTTATAATTTCAGTGTCAATCTGTGTGTTTAACATCCCGGGACAGAAGGGCCTGCAGAGCCAGCCATTTAATAGAAATCTTTGCATTTCTATAAGATCTCTGCTAGAAGGAGTCACTAGGTGGAGTTCAGGCATATACAGCTCCCTCACAGAGACCACTGTACTGTTTGAATTCTTTCAGTCCCTTCCTCCTCAAGTCCCTACATTGCTTGGTTCACAGCAAAATCATCTTACTTTTGAGAAAACCCCCAAGAGTCTATTTTGTTGGCAATACAGCTAAAGAGAAATGACGCCAAGTGTTCAGCTATTTTCCTTGCTGTAGTATTGTTGAGAAACTCAGGATCCTGTGCTAAGTAAGAGCCGAGGACTGAGCAGAGGTGTCTGCTGAGGCTCATGTGTAGAGGAAATTAAATGACAGGATCAGGCCAAGACCTATCTCAGTTTGCTGTTCATTTGAATAGAAGCTAATATTTCATATTATTTCCTAAAATAAAAAATAAAAAGATAGGTTTGGGGTAGATGGCTTAGTGATTAAAAGAACTTGCTTTTGTGGCTAGAGCACTGACTGCTCTTCTAGAGGACCAGGGTTCAATTCCCAGCACCCACATGGCTCACAACTGACTTGTAACTCCAAGAGCTGACACCTGCACATAGACATACATGCAGGCAAAACACCAATGCACATAAAATAAAAATAAATTTTAAAAAAAAAGAGCACTTGCTATGCAAGCATGAGGACCAAAGTTCAAATCCTCATTACCCACATAAGAGCCAAGTATGTGCTCTTATGCCTGAATCCCGAACTTTGTGAGGTAGAAACAAGTGGATTCCAGGTGGTCTTTGACCAGCCAATCTAGGCAAACCAGTGAGCTTCAGGTTCAATGAGAGACCGAGGCAAATAAGGTAGAGCACGAAAAAGGAAGATACCTGGTGTCCTCTGCCTTTCCCATTCAACTGTACAGGTGCTGAACACACACACACACACACACACACACACACACACACCAGATAGCAAATAAATTCAGTATCTTCTAAACTTGACTATTATTTGTTGCTATTTATTCTAATGCAGTTTTTAATAAGAAATCAATTAGATTGTACTCTATAAGTCAGTGACTGACACATTTAGGATGATTTTGTGGCTGGGCTGATTTCTTATGACAGTGTTTACCTGTGTTATAAGATTTTGGTAGTCACCTTGGTTGCCTTCCCAGATGAATACCTAGATGATGATGGCAGAGTTTGGATTGATGGTGCTTGTCCTACCGAGACCTTATTAATCTCATTATTATGTCTGTGGAAGAAGTGGAGAGAAGCAAGTAAAAATTCCTTGCTTGTGTATTTTATATTCTGATAAATAGCATCAAGTCTAAGCTAGAAACCAAGGAAGCTTCATTGAGTCCCTTCTTGGCTGCAGGCCCTGAATTTGATTGGTTACAAGTTCTACTTCTCTATCTCTGGAATGTCGATGGAGTCTGCCCTTCTGTTCCCTGTAACCACTATTTTCATTCTAACCCTCACCATCGTTACTGATTACTTATCTGTGTTTTTCACGTCCTAGTCTGTGCTCCAGAAAGAAAGCCAAGACCTTGTTGGACTTGTTTTGTCTGCCTGATCCTGGCACAGTGTTAATATTTAATAAGTGTTTGACCTAAACAGTATTCTAGCCTTCCCAATTGGAAAACCTTTCTCCTCTTGACCTCTTTGACAACTAATTTTATGACTCCCCCTCCCCCTTTAATCTATATTTGAAAGCAAATCTATCTGTGGGTCTCCACTGGAAATCTCTAATGTTTTGATTTGGTTTGGTTTTTTGTTTTGTTTGTTTGTTTGTTTGTTTGTTTGTTTGTTTTTCAAGACAGGGTTTCTTTGTGTAGCCTTGGCTGTCCTAGGCTCATTTTGTAGACCAGGCTGGCCTTGAACTCACAGCAGTCTGCCTTGCCTCTGCCTCCTGAGTGCTGGGATCAAAGGCGTGGGCAACTATGCCTGGCTGGAAATCTTCATTTTAGCTCTGCTGTAAACATAAGTAGGTCTAACTTCTCTAGGTACTATTTATTCTGCTTTTCAGCCCCATCTTCAGGCAGCCCTCTTTCATGCTCATGTTGGCATATGCAATTACTAAAGCAAAGCCTTATTTACTTTATATCTGTGGACTGTCAGAGCTCCATGCAATAATGAGTAACAGTTTAAATGCTTAGAATATTTTTGAAGCTTACTCAAAATGTTTAGCATGGCTGCCACTTTAAACAGAAGAATCAAAATGGAATAAAAATAAAAATAAGGACATGATTTACATTTGTGAAAGGTATGCATAGCAACTAGGAATGCAAAGTATCAGAAGGTATTTTGTCAGAACCAATCATGGTTTACATTTTATGTTGTTTTTCTGCCCTTTAAAAAAAACTATCTAATATTGTTTAGATAAGGATTAAGTTTTTAAGAGAATACTTTAGGTCTGGCCTTTAAATCTGGATTCTGTAAATAAGCGACCTGCCACATGATCCTTGAACTCTTCCTGCCATCATCTGTATGGCTGGTAGCCAGTTTCCTACAGGCTGTCCTCTAATTTCCTAGCATTTGTTCCAGTCTCTCATATCTGGCATGCCTAGAAAGGGGATTACACTCTATTTGAGAAAAGCTGCATTTCTGTTTTAACTCTGTCATTGAATAGCTATTTAACATAGAGGTTTGTTGTATGCACCACATTAGTGAAAATATACACAAGCGCCAGCCTTGTAAAATTCCTGATTGTTTCATTGAGTTACATGTCTATGAAAGCCCAGTATGCATCTGTGCTATAAAGATAGGCCATAGTGAATATCAGTTGCTCCCATTATGAAAATATACCTAATTGAACTATAAGGCTGCCTGGCCTCTGATATCGGATCCAGGTAAAAGGTGCTCTAAGTTGTGGTAAAATTGGGGAAATTAGGCATGGCCATGGTAACTGCTTAAGCCTGCAGTACCCTCCTGGAATGTGGGGGCTGTCACAGTATTTGTCAGAGGTATGTGCTCACACAGCAACTTATATGAATTATACTGTTGTCATTCTATGTAGCTCCGTCCCTTCACACCCAGCTCCCAACACCAAACATACTCCAGGACTGTCTTCTCTGCTGGGGTGGCCTTGTGAGCTATAGGCCTGAAGGTGTCATGGGAAAAAATAATTAAAGAAACAAGATCTTTGTATATCTCATTTGGTACAGGGACCTTCTCTGAGCATCGTTTTTTATTTTCCTATAAAACTCAAGACCCAACCTCTGGCTTCCAAGAAGAACCACTATGAAAGGGGCTATTATGATAATGACGGTGGTGGTGGTGACTAACATTTGTGAAGTGCTAACTCTGTCGTGTATTTACTGTTTCAACCAATTACAGTATTTGTCTCATTTCATCCTTCTTATTTATAAATGAGGAAAATGATAGAAAAGTGGTGAGTATAAGGTCACACAGTACCTGAAAGAGGGCATTTATCCGATGCACAAGTGTAATAGTTTGGCTTGGCAACTAAATTCTATTAGATGAAGTTTGAAGGCAACTTCAAATCTAGTATGTTCTAAAGTGAGTATTGCTATAGCAGGGCCCTGTGATACAGTAAAAAATTGAAGTCAGGCCAACTTAGGTTGGAATCCTGTTTACTTACCAGGTTCAGGCCAACAAAGTGGTCAACCTCCTTCTGCATCAAGAACAAAATAATTCTGTCCTGCTGCTATGCAGGCATGACCCTGTGGGATGACAGAAATAGCGGTCTGGCCTTCAGTAAATGGTGGCTTGTTTCCATCATAAGTATGTGCATATGATACAGGTAATGGTTCTCATTGTCTTCCCTGCCTCCGAGCCAAGTTTCTATTGCAGAATTTGGTGGACACTTGTCAGTGTCATAGTGAATTTGTATGCAACTCTCTTTGTATTAACAGTTTTGTCATTCATATAAAACAGTAATGCCCTTCCTAACACACAGTCAAATTTCCATCTTGAAAACTGAGAAAATGTTTATCACAGTCACATAATGAAAACCATGCTTCTAAATGCAGATCAGGGTACATAGAACTAGACAGTGGAATGGTAGCTGTCTGTAACAGCTGGAAACATAAAGAATTTTATTGGCTGTTCCTGGCTAATGTTGTCCCAGAACTAGGGTCCAGTGTTGTCTCAGCATTTCCACTGCTGTGATAAACACCGTGACCAAAATCAATTTGGGGAGAAAAGGTTTATTTCATTTTGTAGTCCATCATCCAGGGAGCCTCGGCAAGAACCTGGAGGCAGAGGCCAGGGAGGAGTCAGGTTACTGTTTTGCCCATCATGGCTTGCTCAGCTTGTTTTCTTACAGCACCCAGGTCCACCCACAATGGCCTTGGCTCTCCTGCATCAAATGCACTATAGATTTGCTTATAGGCCAGTTTTATGGATGCATTTTCTCAATTGAGGTTCCCTTTTCCCAAGTGGCTTGTGTCAAGATTACATAAAACGAGCCAGTGCTGCTATGGTTTATCTAATAGACACATCAGACTACATAATTGGCATGTACCTCACAGTTCATATAGGCTTGTCACCTCCACCCGAAGCAAGTAAGCTCTACTGACCGACCTTCTTGACTCAAATGTGATTGATCAGGCTAGTATTTTTCAGAAGCGACAATGAGCCTAGAAATGCAGCTTCTGTTTGCCTTTACAGCTGAACCCTTCGTTCTGTGACTAGTGCCATTTGTTTGCAAATTATCCAACTAAGGTTAGATGTTATCTTTATCCCTAGGAATCAAAAAACTGGTTTTTGGCCAAGCCTTTAATCCCAGCACCCAGGAGGCAGAGGCAGGTGAATCTCTGATTTCGAGGCCAGCCTGTTACAGACAGAGCATGTTCTAGGACTACAAAGAAAAACCCTTTTTCGGGAGGAAAATGTTTTTTGAAGCTAACCAGGACTTAATCTTTTCTTTCTCTATTGTGGGACTCACCAACTGACAAGTAGTAGAATACTTTAAGTAATGCCATATGGCATATAGTTAGGCTCTCTCTGTGTTTAGCATATTTAAATAGTAAATAAATTGAATAAAGAAAATGCATGGAAAAGTAATCAAGACTGCATTTTAATGTTGAATATTCTACTTTATAACAGAATAAAGTTAAGAAAAAACATTTTAACTTCTGTGAGCCTTAATTTCGTCTGAAAAAAAAAAAAAAAAGATGCTGCTGCTAGTGTTGCTGAGCACTCAAGGCCATGGTGTGTGTGGATGCCCTTCGAAACCCTTGAGAGAAAAGACATTCAGGCCAGGAAGTGTTGTCTGAAGAGCCAATCGTGGGCACAGCACAAGCCTTGGAATTGAACAGATCGGACAGTTAAAAACTATGACTTTGAACAAATCAAGGGACTTAGTTTCCATTAGTACAACGAAGTAGGGACTGGAAAGAGATGGGGTGTCACATGTATAATTCCTGTTCTCCTGCTCCTCCTCCTCCTCTTCTTCCTTTTTTGATTTTTTGAGACAGTTTCTCTGTGTAGCCTTGACTGTCTTGGAGTCACTTTGTAGACGAGGCTGCCCTCGAACTCAGAGTGATCAACCTGCCTCTGCCTCCTGAATGCTGAGATTAAAGGCGTGCACCACCACCTCCCGGCTCCTATTCTTCCTAATTGGAGATAAAAAGTCAACCAGAAGCAAGTCTCCAGAGACAAACTAGCCATTGAGCTGTGTCTTGGGGGGACAGTGGTGAGGGAAGGGGTGTCTTAAAACAAAGGACAAGATTCTTGACTGGTAGAAAATAGCTAGACTGGGTCACTCCAGAAACAGGAGAAAAAAGCCATTCCTTTCTCTGATTTGCGGCTTCCCATTTACCTCTGTGGAAAGATTCTACTAAAGCATTTGCCTGAAAAGTTTGCTCTCCTGGTTTTATTTTTGTGGGCTCTGAGATCAAAGCACCTCCTAGCTGCTCTTACACCTGCTGTTCTTGCTGCTGCAGAACTCGGACTATCCCTTTACTTATTAACTAGGTGTTTTTGTTTCAAGACAGAGTCTCACTGTGTAGCCAAGCTATTCTGGAACTCAGTGTGTAGACTTGCCAGCCTGGAATTTGGACACTGCCTCCCCAGCACTGGGAGGTGCCAGTCAGTTTGTTTTATATCGCTGGTGACTGAACCCACAGAATCCTGCATGCTAGGCAAGCACTCTGTCACTTACACAGCCGTGGATATAGCACTGAAACAAGTACAGACTAAAAGAAAATGCAAGTTTGGCCCTACTAAGACAAGTTCCTCCCTGGTTGTATAGAAAAGCCCACAAATCCAGGGACTGTCACATAGTCCTTTTGCCTTTAGTCTCAGAGACAGTACACTGTGATGGCATTTGGGCTTGTTTGAGTGGTGACTAAGGGCCAGGTCCTTGCTTCCTGCTGTATAGACAAGTGCAGAGGGCTCTTTGGCCTTGTCCATGGAATCTCTATGTAGCGTGGTATGGAGTGTTCTATGGACTCAGGCTCCGCAGAGCTAATGGTTCTTTCTGTTCCCTTGTTGCTCCTGAAAAAAAGAGGGACACATCTACATCTGCAATGTGTATTGACTCAGGAATTTGCTAAGTCTGTAAGTGGCTTTATTTGTAAAGGAAGGAATTCCTATTTCGTGTCTGGTTTTCTTTGATGCTGTCCTCACTTCTTAAGGGAAATATGGCCCTTCCCCTTCCCTTCTCAACCCTAATTAATGCTCTTATCTGAGTACGTAGAGATACTTGATTTTCCCCCCAATAAGGACCTCAGAATTGTAATTGTGGCTGTTTATTTAGCACACCCTTCTGTTTTATAACAGACTGCTCTTCACCAGTAATAGCCAATTAGAAAAGAAACTACCTTGTACTCAGCTGACCGTAATTACCATTAGAAAGCAGTTAATAGCAGGAACTGTTGTTGGACTGTAGCAGAGCACCAATCAGTCTATCTTTTCTAAGTTGCACATAACTAACTAATTTCCTCAAAGAGAAAAGAGAATGAGAAAAGGGAAAGTGAGAGCCTGGAGCTCCTTAGAATTTCTTAAGGACCAGATTACGAATGGCTTTTGAAAGCGTTTCAAGTATGCAGCCATTGATGAGAGGAAATATTGTTAAGAACTGCCTGGGACACTCACTGAGTTATTTTTCCAGCAGCAGTGGGAAAATGCATAGAAAGTAGGGATTAGTGAAAAGCTCACTAGACAAGGAGTCTTGAACCCACTTCCGCTTCTGACCAATCTCATAGTCATTTGTACTCCTGGCCAAGATTTCCTGGCTGTAAATGAGGGTAGAAGGTCGTGTCTTCATTCTTTCAAGTGCATCTTCCAAATATCACTTAGGGGGGAAAAAGGAGTGAGTTTACATTTCCAGGGGTCTGTAAAAAGCAGACATTAGAGTATTTCCTGAAGAATTAATTCCACATTTGGCATTCTTTAATCAATTGTGTCAGGTTAGAAAATTAGCTGAGAACCTTTGCCAAGAGCTGACTTCAGAGTTCTTCACTCCAAGACAACTTACATTGTTAGACTGCTTCTGATCCCATCTCCTCCGGAATTAGTGGTGCAAATCTGAAGGAGTGATTGTTGGAACTGAGACCTCGTTCAGATAATCTTGTTAAGCACCTGCTATGTAGACGTTTGTATATTGTAGATGCCATAGACTACAAAGATGAGAACAGCATTGGTGTTGGTGTCCAAGGTCTTTTAAAGCTTACTAGAAAAAAAATACAAAGTATATTCAATATGTCACAGAATAGAAGGTCTGGGGAGTATCAGAATGATGTGGAATTGAGCAAGAAAGAGATGATTTTCCAGCAAGTGGACCTAGCCCTCAGGATTAGTAAAACTAGACATGAACAAACAAGAAAAGAAGCACCACAGCCCTAAACAAAGAGCAGCGAGAACCCCAGGGCAGATCCAGCAATATCGCATGGCTTTATTCTGTTTAGAGAAACTGAGAGAAGCGGAAGCTGGGAAGCCAGGGCTTGTGGCCCCCAATGTTGGAACTTGATTCTGTAGAATGTAAGGCTTGAAGGTCCCAGGGAAATGAACAACGAGCTTAAAGATCAGTCAGGTAGAGGGACCTGCACGGGGCAGTTGAGTCAGGAGTCCCGAATCTTAGCCGAGGGAGAGATGATGAATGCCGGGTACATGCTGCTGTTTTAGTCTGTTTGGTTTGTGTTGCTTGTTTTGTTTTTAGGATTTTTTATAATCGAATATATTTATGTAAAACATAGTGGTTTGATAACACATAAACATTGAAATGTCTAAGTTGAGCTAGTTAAATCTTCATTTCTTATCACCATTATTTTATGTCAAGAACATTTAAAAATTTTTTTGCAATTTCCAGTACAGTATATAGTATGTTGTTATAGGGTGTGTGTGTGTGTGTGTGTGTGTGTGTGTGTGTGTGTGTGTGTGTGTGTGTGGTTTTTCAAGACAGGGTTTCTCTGTATACTTGGCTACTCTAGACTCATTTTGTAGGCCAGGCTGGCCTCAAACTCACAGAGATCCACCTGCCTTTGCCTCCAAGTACTGGGACTAAAGGTTTGCGCCACCTCGCCCAGCTATATTGCTACTGTTTATGACAATCACCGAATTGCATATGAACTTAGTTCTTCTGTCTGACTGAAATTCTCTGCCCTTCAGCAACATCCCCCCCCACCCCAGTGCAAACTGGAAAGCCCCAGCACTTGTAAAAGATGAAAGATTTATATGATCTGAAGAGAAACCAGAGTATCCCAGCACTTGTAACCACAGTGTTCTGTCGGCTTCTATGTCTTTTTTCACTTTCCACATAGCAATGACACAGAGCCTTACCTTCTCATCTCTGACTCATTTTAATGTAGCATGCCCTCCAGGTTCACCCAGCTTCTACACATGAAAGGATTTCTTTTCTTCCTTAAAAGCCAAGCACGTCTCTTTGTCTTTTCATTATCCCCTGATGGGCATTTATGTTAGTTGTATATCTTGACTATTGTGACTACAGCCACAGTGAACAGACAGACAGCTCTTGCTCTAACACGCTGATCCTGTTTCCTTTGGATATGTTACCAGAAGTTGAGTTTTTAGGTCACATGATGGCTTCACTTCAGTTTTTTGTTTTGTTTTGATTTGGTTTTTGGTTTTGTTTTTTTTGCAGGGGATCCTGGGGGCGGGGGGGCTTCCGTCTCAGTTCCAGAACAACTGTACTATTAACAGTAGGCTGGAGTCCTACTACATCTCTTCAACACATGGCTTTATCCTTTTGATAATAGCCATCCTGACAGATTTGAAATAGTATTTCTTTGTGAGTAGTTTTCATTCTCCTGTTGGTTCATTCCAGTGTCACTAATGACAAAATCACAGGTGAGCACTCTACAGTGAGCTATTTCCATAGCTCTGTCTTTATTCTTTGAAATAGGACAAAGTTGGTCAGAAAGACCTTGATCATGCTCTTTACCTCAAGCAGGCCGTGACCTTCCGATCCTCCTCCCTGGCCTCACAATTATGCACCCAGGCTGTATACCAGAGTTGGTCTTGTTTGTTCCTTTTGTCAGGAATCTTATTATCTTGATTTTTTTCATATAAATATATAGAAGCACTACTAGTTTTTGTCTTGATTTTGTGTCAGCTTTACTAAATTTGTCAGATATTAACAGGCATTTTGCTTTGGAGTCATTTTGTTTTCTTTTACTGTTTTTGAGGCAATGTTTCCCTGTGTAGTTGAGACCTCAAACTTGAACTCTTCCTCCTCTACCTTCTCAAGTGCTAGATGACAACCATGAGCCATCTTGCTAGCCTCTGCTGGAGTCTGAGCGGTGCTTTCTATATAAATAAAATCATTGTTTGCCAAAAGATAGTTTAACTGTCTTTCCAATTTGTGTGCTTTCATTTCTTCTTCCTGCCTGATTGCTCTGCTCTGACTTTCATCTTATGTTGAGAAAAGGTACCTAAAGTATGCATCTTTATGGCTAGCTAGGATATGTCATGGATAGATGTTTATTATGTACATTATTTTTTTATACCTAATTTGTTCAGAGTTTGCTTAAACGTAAAAGAATGTTGGATTTTCTCAGATGCATTCTCTTCATCTATTGAAAAAAAATCACATGATGTTTGTCCTTCCTAGTGTGAACAAGGCATAGCACATTTATAGAGTTGCATATGGTTGAACGATTCTAAATCTCATTTGGTCCTGATGAATGGTATTTGTCAAGAATATTGGCCTATATTTTTGTTTTCTTGTTGGTCTTATCTGGCTTTGAATTCAGGATAAAAACAGATTTAATGAGTTTGGAAGTATTACTTTCTCTTCAATATTTTGCAAGAGTTTTTGAAGGATTTGTTGTTATTTCCTTAAATTGAGAATTCAGGAGGGGCCATTGGGTCCTTGGCTTTTCTTTGTTAGGAAATTGTTTATTATAGATTGCCAGTTTTGCTTTCTTCATAGGTCAGTCTTGGTAGGTTTTCTGTATCTAAAAATTATTCATCTCTTTGGGCTATCCAGTTTATTGGTATCTAATTACACTATTTTCTGACCTTTTCTATTCCTGTGATGTCAGTTGATGTCTTTCTTTCATATGTTATTTGAGCATGCTCTCCTTTTTCCTTCTATAGCCTGTTGCTTTTAAAAAGTAAGTCTCAAACATTCTATTTTAACAGTAAAGAAAAAGGAATGAAAACCTGCTAGCTCAGAGAGGCAGAGACAATCCAGCTGACCCTCCTACTCAGTGGACTTCCCAGAAGGAGAAAGCCCGTTATCCTTCTCCATGCTTCTTGACCTTCAACTCAAAGTTCCCCCTTCCTGTGTTTTCTAGGTTGACTCCCTGTCAACTGATTGCTTGTTCCTCCTCTGGACTTATGATTGACTTTATTAGCTCTTGTTTACAGAAAGCTCCTGTTCAGGTCGGGGGGGTTGGTAGTTAAAGGTGTGTGCAAGGGCTGAGCCACACCACAACTGTTTGTTTAGAGTAAACAGAAAGCTCTTAGGTTAAAGGTGTATCCTAGGGCTGAGATATACCACAACAAAAAAGAAGTTTTTCTGATTCACAGTCTTGGGAGTCACAGTGTGACTAAATATCCTGCAACAGTTGCCTACCCAAAATTTGGTCCATTAGTACATCTTTAAACACACACACACACACACACACACACACACGTGCGCGCACGCTTGCATGCACCAGACTGGGTAGCGCTCACCTTTGATCGCAGCACTCAGAAGGCAGATGCTGGTCTACAAAGCAAGCTCTAGGCCAGTCAGGGCCACACAGTGAGAATTCTGTCTCAAAAATGCCCAAAATAGCTGGACATAGTGGTGCACACCTTTAATCCCAGCACACAGGAGGCAGAGGCAGGTATCTCTGTGAATTCGAGGCCAGCCTGGTCTACAAAGCAAGCCCAGGACAGCCAGGGCTCTGTTACACAGAGAAACCCTGCCTCAAAAAACAAAAAAAAATAAAATAAGTAAAAATAGCACACGTACACACACACAATAATAATAAAACAAAACAAAAATCAATCACTTTTTATTTTGTTGACTTTGTTTTGTTCTAGTTGTTATAGAGTGGGGTTCACCTCATTCTACCTTTGCAAATGTGGACAGATCCCTGGCTGGAAGGCAGTGTTCCCAGTCAATAGCTAAGTGGGGATAGGACCCACTTCCGAGCTATTTCCTAAGCTACCCAGGAACTGAGGTTGGCAGGTCTCTGTAGGGCACTAAGGCAGACCAATTTCCTTCCTAGCCTTCTTAAGTGAGATTAATCTATGCCCTGAGCTGTGAGGAGCTGAATCCAAGTTAGAACCCTCGCAAGGTCCACAGCCAAGACTAAGACAAGCAGGCCTGCCTCCCAGAGTGACTCCTCCTGAATCTCTGGCTGGCGGTTTGGGTATAAACCCAGAACCAATCTGAACTGTAACCAAAAGTCTTAGGGGCAGAGACTTTTTCAGTTCAGGACCCAATGCTACAGGATCCTCCTAGGTCTTGGGACATCATGGGAATTTCACAAACTCCTGCCTAAATTCCAACACACCCATAAAACCACTTTTATTCACCGACAGCTGTGAGCTCATGTTTGCTGTGTGGTGGGCATGTGAGCATTCAGAGCAATGTCCTTCCCCTTCCCCAGTCTTACTGGCCTGCAGGAATCACAGGTAACCTTAGTAAGAAGGCTTTCTCAAACAGTTGGGGTTCCAGTCTTCCTTCTCATCTGAAAGGAGAGTAGCTAGTCTTTTTACCAAAGTCAGACAAAGAAATTCCATCAAGGCTGGTGGATCTAGACCCAGGGGGGCCTACACAAACTGTTGTACCAACCAAGGACAATGCATGCAGTAAACCTAGAATCCCTGTTCAGAGCTCATTCTCCACGGTTGTGGGGAGATCCAGGACTGCCTCAGACATGAACTCTGCTGCATCCAATAAATCACTTCCCCTTGGTGAGGAGGCCTCAGTCAGTTAAATAAAATAATTTGTATTAAGAAAAAGAAAAGAGCCGGACACAGTGGCGCATGCCTTTAATCCCAGCATTTGGGAGGTAGAGGCAGGTGGGTGGATCTCTGTGAGTTCCAGGACATCCTGGTCTACAAAGGCAGTCCAGGACAGGCAAGGCTACACAGAGAAACCCTGTCTTGGAAAAAAAAAGAAAAAGAAAAGAAATTCTTAAATTAGATAGATGGAGCTGACTGTTCATGAAGATTCCATTTCAGTAGTTTGGCTTCTTCTGTTTCACCTCTATCCCAAGAACGCTCAGCCAGATTTCGGTAGAGTCCAGCATGAATATGAGTGAAGCATCATCAATTATACATTCAGGAATGCTTGCCAGTTATAATAGGACAGTTCTCCATGTAGAACTATGTTCAACTTCAGATACCAGGGGAAATGGTTATTTATAGCAATTGAGGGTGTTTGAGGTTGAGAGAAAATTTTCTGGAAGAATGCCAGAAGGGTAAAGGGAACGTCTTACCGAAAGCTGACCAGGGTGATCGGGTACATCTCAGGGCCGGTGGAGGGATGGAGAATTTGATCAGATATCAGGATGATAAGATACTGAGAATTTCTGTAAATTGACCTAACTGGATTCCAGCTAAAACTAAGTGGTGCAGGCTGGCAAGGACAGGCGTCTGTAAGGAAAGGTTGAAGCGGGATTAGGTGTCTTTGTCCTTAGCAAGCACACAGCAGCATGTAGACTGGACTCTAGGGGCAGGAATTAAGTTGTTACAAGCTTTGGAGAAGAGGCTTAGGGGACCATGGCTCTGAGTGAAGTATCAAGTCAATTAAGTTATAGATCAGGTCAACAGATGAAGGATCCAGTTACTAGAAAAAGAATACAAGTTGAGATTTGATATCAAGAAACTGGCCATGTGCCAGTAACTAGCGTCCAGAGCTCCGAAAAATGAGACCAAGTAAACTGAGTTCCACAAAGCCACTATTAGAGACCATACTCACATTGACGGTGGGATGGGGGAACACAGGAGGGGACATGCTCATTAGTGGTACTCCCAGGAGGCTTAGCACTAGGCAGGTTGTCACAAATGTTCGGTCATGTGGCCACTGAACTCACCCTGAGCTCTCTCAGTATCAGCCAGTTGTAACATAACTCTACAGTATAAAGTGATAGCACCCTTCTTTCTTATGATCCCTAAAGTGTAAGGAATTGGATGCTGTGACCAAACACTCCTATTGCTGTCCTTTCCCCCTGTGAAATGTCTTAGAGTTAGTTTATTATCAAAACAGATTAGATTTTGTTCATAACTACCCAGGTTCGTGACAGGTATTTTTTGGAGCCAGCAGTTATCATTTTTCCCTTAAAGAGAGCATAGTCTTGTTTTCTGTTTGCTTTATTGAATTTTGTTTTTACAAACCCAGTGTCTCATGCGCACTAGGCAGGCTCTCCGTCACTGATCTGCAACATCCAGACCTATTTTCCTCTCAGTACTTGAAAGGCAGAGTCCACCAGACATGCAAATTTGTTTGTTGTTGTTTATTTGTTTATGTGTGTGTTTCTGAAACAGGGCTTCTCTATGTAGCCCTTGCTGGCATAGACCAGGCTGGTGGCATCAGATTCGCATGTCTCCTTCCTCTCTTTCCTAAGTGCTGGGATTGAAGACTTGCACCACCATGCGCAGTGAAAGTCACATTTTCTGAGAACCTAAATGGACTAGAGGTGAACTAAATTCTTTAGATAGTGGACTACAAAGAAGTTCATTTCTGTGCTGTCATGCTCTTAAGATGTTTTTATAGAAATTCATTTTTTATTATGTACATGAATTAGATAGACCAAACATTAAGTTAACGTTATTTATGCTTATAGGTGCATTACTCTGATTACATAGAATTATGAGACAAAAGTTATTATCATTTTACAGATATAGAATTTCATGAATGAATAATTTACAAATATAAGTTATGTAGCTTTCTTCTGGAATTTATTCTGATTTTGTGGTTGTCCTGGAAGGGAATAGTCTATTAGTCTATTAGTTTTCCATACATTTAGCTGCCACTTAACCATTTATAAATAATACCTACTCAAGTTTCTCAGATGCTACTGTTCCATGAGATTCACTTCAGGAAACTAGTCAGGCTTATCTCTCCATTGTTTATTAAGAATTTAGATATTCCAAAAATTTCTCCTGAGAAGAGGCCACCCCTGTGCATATGGCAGGATCTCTAGGTGGTCCCTTTCACAGCATTCCTGTTTGGCTTTTAGCTTTAATCGGAAAACAGTAAGTGGAGGCTGCTAAATGCTGTTAGACACAAGAAACTACATTTTCTTCTGTTGAATGATATAATATCTTTTAGGAGTATTTATCCCATTATAGCCAGGAAGTTGAATATATATATTCAAGGTATAATAGTTTTTAAAAATTATATGAACAAAACCTACCATTTTAGCTCACTATTTGCTCTTCAAGTTGGTGCCTTTTGTTTCTCTCCTTGCTTTCTCCTTCGCCTTTAAATCCTTACCTGTCTCGAGTATGTTCTACCACTAACCTATACCTGCATTCCTATTTATGTAATTTCATTATCACCTCTCACTACATTTGAGTTAAGACTTAACCTTTGAATACAGAAAAGTTTTCTCTTGGTAACCAGTTTTTGACCTCTAATTTGGAGCACTCAACCTTGTGCTTATTATATTAAGTCAGGTAACCATAGTTATTTAATACATTATTTATGTTTATAAAAAATTTAACCCACATTCTTCTATCAGCTTTCAATGACGTCAAGAATGTGAGTCCTTTTTTTAACCTATTTGTGTGAGGCATCAGTGTAAGAAGTATCAGTAGAATGTTGCCATTAGTGAATTAGAGAATAAATTTAGGCACTTTTTGATATACAAACCACAGCTTGTAGAGAAATTGCTTGGTGAAAGGTTGTTTCAAACAGCTTTAACGTGATTCATGATGCCCGTTGTTACTCACTTCTGGTTGGCAGTCCTGAGATCCAACTGGCAACTCTCCATTTCTCCAGGACTCTCTCTTTTCATTAAATGTGGTCTCCTCATAGACTGACTTGGGCACAGTGCACAAGGCAGAGCTAGATGGCTCCCTTTTGCCTTGTTGCTCTTCGTGAAATTCTATTTGCTCTACAATTTGTGGCAACTCGTTAGAGAATTGGACTATGAACACGTCATTCTTATAGTTATCAAAAACATTTATAACTTTGTCAGTGTTGTTGTAAGTTCAAATATATTCCTAATTGTAGCTGATTTGTAGCTTTGTATACAACCTAAGTTGTACTTCATAACTATCTGCTTCATTCACCTTATCCTCTTTCTTTTATTTCTTGATTTTATGTGTGTAGATGTCTTGTCTGTATGTGTGTATCACATTCATGCCTGGTGCCCAGGTTAGATCCCCTGGGACTAGAGTCACAGAAGTTTGTGAGCCTCCATGTGGATGCTGGCAATCAAGTCAGGGCTCTCCGGAAGAGCAGCCATCTCTCCAGCCACAGCTGTCACTTTTTTGTTGTTTGTTTTTTGAGACAGGTTTTCTCTATGTTGACCAGGCTGACCTGGAACTCAAAGATCTGCCTGTCTCTGCCTCCAAAGTGCTGGGATTAAAGGTGTGCGCCACCATCACTCAACCCAGCTGTTATTTTCAATGTGATATCTTTCCTGAACCCACGGCTGAAGTCACTACATACATTTTTGTAGGCTTCCTCATATACTAATAGTTTTCTAGAAGACAACTTATACAGAAATAGATTCTAATGTTAGTCATTCAGCTTGTTGCTGTATTTCCTGAGGTCTCTCTAAATTTCCACAAACTATGTGTCTTAAGACACCGAAATGTTCTCACTCAGGTCTGAAGGCCAGAAGTCTAAAATGAAGTCCCTAGCATGGCCACTCTGTTTCTGAAGACTCCAAAGGAGAACCTTCCCTGCCTCTTGCAGTTTCTGGTGGTATTTAGTGTTCTTGGCTTGTGGCAGCATTGCTCAGGTTGCCTGTCTTTGTCTCTATGCTCCCCTCTCTTGTTTGTATTTCTTCTCCTTCCCTGTCTCTAATGAGGGCATCTGTCATTACATTGAGAATTCATCTTAATCTACTGTAATTGAATCTCAAGATTTTTACCATGACAAATGCAAAGCCTTTGTTTTAAAGAGCACCTCCTGAGGTGTTACATGATATATGCTTTGTGGGCCACCATTCAAGCAGCTGCAATTACTTATTATATATATTTCCAGATAGTGTTCGTTCTGACCAAGCAGCATGCACACAGCATCTTTTTTTTTTTAACCTCATTATAGAAGTTGGTGCCTGGTACGTGGCTTCATGGACTTAGAACTTAAGTTCCGACCTCACTGTGCCCATTAATATTGAGGTGATGTGTGTTCATCTTGAATTGGTACCCAGCCCTGGAATAAAATTAGACACCTATCTGCCATGGATTCAGGGCTGAAGTAAAGCCCCACTTGCTCTACCACCTTCTCCTTCTCCTTAGTGTGTTCTATGCTATATGTATGGTAATGTGGCTGTGTGTGATAAATGTACTTGTTAGTGTGGGTGTGCACCTGTGTGTGCAGATGCATGTGCATCTGTATGTGAGTACACGTGAAGACCAGAGGACAATAACTGCGTGTAGGTGTAGTTTTATCTGCTTTATTTGGGTTCTTATGCCTCTACCTCCCTTCCAACTCCCCAACACTAAGTAGGAGAGAAAAAAGGTTAGAGGGGAAAGGAGAAGTAGACCTCTTCAGATATAGTTCCTTGGGGCAAGTACAATCTTTGAAGTCAGGATATTGAGCAGTCCAGCAGACCAGCAAATGAACAACAGCAAATGCAGCAGCAGGACGAACCAGCAGCAGTGGTGGGCGGCAGCAGGGAGAGTGGCAGCCACCTTCTTCCTTCGAACACACCCATCCCTCTCTGGGCTCTGGCATTTATACCCTCTCAGAGTCCTCAGAATTCAACTATCTGCAGCTGACAAATATCACACCCCTCTCACAGCATGAGACAATCATAGTTAACAGCTGTGAACTAAAGCAGCCCCATATCCCATACCTGGGATTAAAACAAAAGCATGTTTACAAAGCTGAGTTTTTAAAGAAACCAAAACTTCCATTATACTTGAGTCTTCCTAAGTTTTAGTTTTTGAGACAGGTTCTCTAACTGAACCTGAAGTTTGCACATTTGTCTAGGCTGGCCAGCCAATGAGATACAGAGTCTTATTATCTCTAGCGAAAACCTGTACAGGCTGGTAGTGCTGGCTAGCATTACTGCATACCATCATGCTGTGTCTGTGTGTGTGTGTGTGTGTGTGTGTGTGTGTGTGTGTGTGTGTGTGTGTGTATGTGTGTGTGTGTTTGTCTGTCTGTCTGTCTGTCTGTCTGTCTGTGTGCACATGGACGTGTGCCAGGATCCTAACTCAGGTGCTCGTGCTTGTGTGCCAGGCACTACTGACTGAGCATCTTCCAAGCTCCAAAAATAATATCCTTAAAGACTTTCCTGCACCCCTCCCTCACCCTTATAAAGGGAGAGTTTAAGAAGTACTGTCCCAAGCTTTCTTGGTTTGACTACATTTATGACATGAGCAGTTTAGCAGCAGCCTTGGAGGTCATGGGAGTTTCCTTAGTGGCACTGTCAGTACAAGCCCTGGCCTGTTAGTGTCTGAGTACAGTGCCAACCATCTCCTTCCTCAGTGGCACTGCTGGCTGGCAGAGCTGTGAGTCAACAGGAGCATCAGTGTGGTGTAGTAGCAGACACTGTGTTGCTTCTGAAACTGACATGCTTGCTGATGACTGTATTGTGACAATTTCATGCATGGAATATTCGGAGACTTTATCTCTAAATATTAAACCGCAGTTTACAATTGTCATATTTGAAAAAAAATGTTACTTTTTACAGTTGTATTCTCTATTTAAAATTATGTGTCAGAGTTCTCATATAAGACTATAAATATAATACTCCAAATATAATTCTTCCTGTTTGTATGACTGTCTTTCAGATTGGGCTAACTGCCCTTTGCCTTTTTAATTATTTGGGTAATTTCAACTTCCCAGGGCACAAGTGGTTCCTTGTTGAGAGTCACCTGCTGCTAATTTAAACTACTTAATCTCTCTGGTTCACAGGTGGCCCTTCTGTTTCCCAGTAGGAGGGATGAGGCAGCTGAGTTGCCACCCATTCACAAAGGCTCGCTTCTCACACCTAAAGCATCATGCTGATGATTGAGTCTCAAAGTGTACACTCTAGAAGAACACAAGCATTCAGATCACAGCCAAATCTCCATTTTCATAAGTGAGCTACCATACACTGCCAGTAATGTGGGCCTAATCCTCTCTAAGAATAAAGTACATTGCCAAACTTGATTTCATTTGGTTTGGAGACAGTTGTTTTATAAATTCCAAGCTGGCCTCTTCAGCGACAGTAGGGTATGAGCTGGAGCCATAGTTCAGTGCTGCTACCCCCAGCACCCTGTGTTCTGTTCTGTACTGTCTACTTTGGTGAGGCTGAGGAGTTTTGTTTTGTTTTGTTTTGTTTTGTTTTTACTTGACTGAAGAAAAAAGCTTCAGGAGAAGTCAGTAAGAAGCAGAGTTGGGGTTTGCTAAGAAGTGATTTAACATAGATTTAATATGTAGTTAATAGAGAAATAACCTGTGCCTACCAAACTGGCTACAGGCTCCTAGAGAGGCACACTCAAGAGTCTTCCCAATATGACCTCTCAAGTGACGTCTCAAAGAGTTGCCAAGAGACTGCCCATATCCCTCAGCTCCTGACACACACACACACACTTCTTGTAGAGTCTTGGGTATGTTTTGGATAAGATTTCAGTTTGAGAACGTATAACCAGCTATGGATGACTGACCTGCAAAGGGTAGGGTAGGTAAGATCGTCCGTTTCTGTAAGTAGAATTTCTAGTCTTACTTGTAAAATTATGGTTGAGAAAGGAGAACGGCTACACTTGTCACACATATGCGGAGTCACTATTTGACTTTCTCATTTGCAATTTTTCTCCATAGGAAGAATAATGGCATTATTCACAGCAAATTGCCCTGAAAATCTTGACCCCATTTATTACATGATCTGTATTTCAAATAGTATATCTCCTTTCACCTATTTTATATATTAAATAAATTTATATATGATATGTGTATACTTATACTTTCATATATCTGTACCAAGTTTCAGGTTTTAGTGTTGTGAGCAAAATATAAACATCATTTGTACATTGAAATCTGTGTTTCTCTTGCAGGCTAAAGTATAAGTTATTCACACTCATAGATTACAATGTGACATATCCATACACGTTTGTATTGTACTTTGATGGTATCTACACTCTACTTTCGTCTCTTGTCCTTGCCCTTTCCCCCAATACTTGGATCCCTTCGTCTTCCTAACAGTCCCTCTGATATTTGTGAAGCATCTGTTTGTTTGTTTCTATGGATGCAAGAAAGTATACGATGTTCAATCTTTCTATGTCTGGCTTATTTTACATAATGTGATGATCTATGTCTACAGGTTTTTTTGAAAATGACATGATTACACCTTTTCCTTACCCAATCTCTGTTGGTGTACACCTAGGTTGATCCCATGTCCTGATGCGTGTACACGTTATGACCATCAGTGTGTGTATGAAGTCTTCTCTTATACACTGATACCATTTCCTTCTGGTATGAAGTAGTATGTTCATCTGATAATTCATTTTTTAGTTTTTATAAAAAAAAATCTATTTTCCATGTGCAAGAATAGCGTGCACACACCAACATGCATTAGGGTTCCTCTTTCCTTACATCTTTGATAGGATTTATTTAGATTGGGGAGCAGTATAATTTTTCCTAGTTGCCATTCTGACAGAAAGGAGATGGAAGTTCAATGTTGTTTTTATTTGGATATTCCTGATGTCTACGGATGATGATTATCTTTTACTGTGATTTTTGGCCATTTGCGCGCTCTCTCTCTCTCTCTCTCTCTCTCTCTCTCTCTCTCTCTCTCTCTCTCTCTCTCTCTCTCTCTGTGTGTGTGTGTGTGTGTGTGTGTGTGTCTTTGTGTGTGTGTGTCTTTGTGTTTCTCTCTGTCTCTGTTTCTCTGTTTCTTTCTCTGTCCGTCTCTGTCTCTGTCTCTCTCTCTCTCTCTCTCTCTCTCTCTCTCTCTCTCTCTCTCTCTCTCTCTCTCTCTCTCTCTCTCTCTCTCTGTTTTTGAGACAGTGGGTGCTTATGTGGCCCTGGCTGTCCAGCTGACCTCAAACTCAGAGATCCACCTGTCTCTGCCTCCCACTTGCTGGAATTAAAGGCGTGCACCACCACTGCCTGGCTGGCTAGCTTGCTTGCTTTTTCTTTCTTTCTTTCTTTCTTTCTTTCTTTCTTTCTTTCTTTTGTTTTCTTTCTTTCTCTGATCATTTATATTGTTTCTGAGAAGTATCCTTTAAGATCATTTGTGCTTTTTATTGATTAATGTTTTCATTGGGTGTTTTGTCACAGCAATGAAAAACTAAAACTGAAATCTGGCATCTGAGAATTGAGCTCATTGCTATGTGAACTTCACCATGTGATTTGGAAGCAGTCTAAGAAAACCTGCATGCTATAAGCAGATTTTAATAGATGATTCCAGTAAGAACTGACAAGACTGGAGTACCAATAGAATGCGCTCTCATGATTTCAGATGAGAATGAGGACTTTATCAGGAGCAAAAGCTTCACGTGTTACATTATGGCAAAGCACTGTTAATCCCATCAGACAAGAATAGGACCCACTACTACATTTTTTGAGCCAAATTTGAAGCAAGTTTTATTAAACACTGGCCAGGTCCATACCCAGAATTCTCAGAGTATGGCTCTGAATTACATTAGTCAGGGGCTTATAAAGGCAAAGTCCACAAGACCACATACTTCCTCCTCTCATCCAGTCATACTTCCTGCCTACATTGGATCAAGCACATCCTGTGCAGTTGAGGCAGCCAAGCCTCTTTATAAAAGTAAAACATATGGCCTGTTATATTACTTGAACAACAACCCCGAGCATTCCAGAAAGTTATCTGTCCTTGGGCAAGTGGGGCTTACAGGTTCGAGGCATTTTTGTTTTATAGAGCTCTTAAGCACAGTAATTTAAACTTAAAACATAATGTTAGCCAACACAGCACTTGCCTACATTTTGTCCCTATTATGATACTTTGTGGGAGAGTAAGGTTAGAGGTAACAGGTAAAGAAAATTTGAAGGCAAACTAGCACTGAGGCTGTAGCATGGTTTTTGCTAGCTTCTTTCACCAGAAGACGATGAAAAATAAGTAGTTTGGTCAGAAAAGCTTTTGTAAATTAAAGCTAAGAAAGACATGGTTTCTGAAGGTACTGCCTTTAAAAGGAAATAAAGTAGTTTGTTTGTACCACATAATATAAAAAATGTCTTGAAGACATATCAAGAATTGTAAGTCACATCCATTACAGGCTCAAGTGCTTCTGTTATTAATGACTTGAAATTTTTTTGCTATGTGAGATTTTCTTTCTTTTTTCTTTTTCTTTTTTTTTTATTAATTTATTCTTGTTACATCTCAATGGTTATCCCATCCCTTGTATCCTCCCATTCTTCCCTCCCTCCCATTTTCCCCTTATTCCCCTCCCCTATCTTTCTTTTTTCTTTTTCGGTACAATATTCAGAATTGAAACCAAGACACTAAGCTCTGTTGCTAACCCTTCTACTACTTTTCCTTTGCTTTCTGATTCTTTCTTCTTTCTCTTCCCCCCCGCCCCGTATGTGTGTGTGTGTGTTAACTTACTGATTTTGTATATGCTGCCATATTTTATGACATAATAAATAATAATTCTAACCCAATATATTTTTTTTTATTTTGTGTTTTCCTGCAGTGGTGTTTTATTGATGCTTACTTTGATCTGTGTTCTGCCTGAAATTTTTTGTTGAGTTAATGGTAGTATCAATAAGGAGCCTGTTTTAATTTTTATATATCTTACACATTTTTTATTTCCATTAACTGCTGATTAATACTTTTTCTTGCTATCAAAAGGCTACTCTTGTCTTTTGATCACATAAAAAATTGTCACTACACTCTAAGTTCTCTTTCTGGTGTATTGTCAAAATATGGTCCATGAATGAAGCTATGTGAGATTTCTGAGAGCTTGTGAGAAAACTCCAAGTAAACAAGACAAGAGTCTTGTGACCTCTGTTCTTCCATCACATGGACTGTTCTTGGAATGTGCTTTCATGTCCCTCCTGGGGGTAGTAATAGGAGTGGGTTTGCTTCAGGTTATACATTGCTGCTTACTTCTGTTACTCAAAACTGGTTCCAAGCTCAGAATGTTCTTGTGACTGTGTACAGTCCAAAACTCTGCTCATGGCCTTCTTAACCCTCAGAATATAAATTGTCTGATGTCCTGAATAAAGTTTGCTATTGCATGAGACTTTAGCCCCCTCATTTTAAAGACTGCTTTCCCTGATTCATACCAGCAACTGTAGAGGCAATAGTGCTTTTTTCCTTTTGTTTTCTTTTTTTAACTTACAGTGTTAAGGAAGGAAATTTGTTGAGCCCCGTGTATATTCTGTATACAAGTTCCACATCACTTGTATGATCTGGAAATATTTTCTCCAGTCCTGCAGCCTGTCTTACCATTTTCTTGATGCTATGCATTAAACCTCAAAGGTTTTTCAATTACATCAACTTCATCTACTTCTTCCTCTTGCCACTGAAGGCTGGGAGACTCTGCCTTGAAGTCAGGTCATTAAGTGTGATCTTAGAGGCGTTTTTAAATGTTGTTCTTCTCTCATGTAGGTTCCCCACCTCTTGTGAGTTACTTCTTGTGCCTTTATGTGACCCAACATATGGATACACAGTTTCAGAACCATTTCTTAAAATTTATTTGTCATGATTGAAATTTCATGGTATTTTCATCAAAAATCAATTGATGAGGACTAGGGAGATAGCTCAGTGGTGGAAGGCTGTGAGCCAGTGCAGGGCCTTGGGTTCAGTCCCCCACAGCAAAAAGCAAAAGGCGGAAAACCATCAGTTTCCAACAGAGATGACTCCAGATGCAGCGTTCTCGGCTGCTGTTTGTCGTCTAAATGTTCAAATCAGCTAAAGTAAGACGTCCAATTTGTCCTTTCTCAATATATATTTGACTGGTTTGCTGATTTTTCTAAAAGAATATAACCTCAAAAGAAGGACAAGCAGCAATAATACTTTGGCTTAATATTATTATATAAGAAACATTCAACTGAAATATTTTATAATGCCTATTTCCAAGTACTTTACATTGACTCTGCCACCCAGGTTTGCATTTATTTGGTGGGTGTCCTTAGAAACTGACTCTTTGATAACCTTTATTTCCTCTTATTGTGGTTGAATATGTAAGTAAAATATAAGGAAGGAACAAATTTCCTGTTAAGTAAAAGATTAGTAAAGCACTTGAAGTTAGCAGGGAAAACAAATTGCTAGGGACCTTTTAAACCCTCTTTGCTGGCAGCTGTCCATGGCCTATGTTAGAAGGTAAGGGAGTGAGAACAATTTAGAAACGTTTGTAGTGCAAAGAGGTCTCTGTGTGCAAACAGGATGTATCTCCTGCCACGTTCTACTCCCGTATCTTGTTAGAAGCAGTCACCTCATCTAGTAGCTCAGCTTGTGAAATTCATCGGCATTGAAGTTCTTTCTTGACTCCCTTTCAGTAATATGTACCCGTCAACATTCTATATTACCAGTGATGTTTACTTCTTTACAATTAAAACAGAATTTAAATATATAGAGTAGGAAAAAAATGGTACATTTCCCTAACCAGTTTTCCTTCAAAGAGGATTAGCATTTCCAGTTTCCTTTCTTTTCTTCTTTCTCCTATTAGCTGTCATAGTTCTCTATGAAGTGACTTAGTTATGTAATTTTATTAAGATATGTAGATGAGCATTTCTGATCATGTGATTGTTGGTATACTTCTTTTCTTTTATATTAGTGATTAACCTGAGGCCATGTGTATGTAAGCATATATCCTACCACTGAGCTATGCTGTATCTAGGAATCTTTTTTTTTTTTTTGGCATTTAAAGATGTTTTTATTATTTTATAGATTCTTTGACAATAAGATGGGTTAACTCCTGGTAACACCCACCCTCCATCAAAGAAAATTTTGAGCACCAATAAACATTTCTTATGGAGATGGCTTCAAATACGGCAAACTACCCACTATGCAAAATGTCATTTCTGCCACAGACAGAATTCTTCCAAAAAATGGGAAAGCTTGGATGCAGGCAGATTCAGTGGACAAACTCTGCCAAGAGAGGGTGAACAAGTCCTCAGTAGTTCTAAGAGTCTTTCTTAACCACCAAAAACCTATAGTTTCTATTTATAATCCAAATAGATACATTTAATCTATTTTTTATTAATTTCCTAGTTGAAGGCTTCATAATATGTGATTGTTTAGACAGTTATGTACAATTTTCAAAAATTATTTTGCCATTTGTGAGCAATAGCTCAAATTCTGTTATTTTTATGATCACTTTGAATACCTAGTTGTATCTTTTGGGAGAAAAAAAGTTGTGACACAATCTCAAACACTTTTTGCTACTCATGTCTTCTTTCCTCGCCTACCCTTTAGAATGGCTTTTCTTGCTTTTCTTCCTGGCCTTGTAATTTCCCAGTAGCTGGCACCTAAGCTTCTTTCTGGCTCCTGCTCCTCAAGTCCTCACTTTCTGCTCTCAGTAATCCCTTGACCCTCCCTCAAGACAGGACCCACTGCTTTAGGACCTAAGACCTGGCAGGTAGTTCCAACTGTATTCACATGTCTCTCACTAGGGCTGTGGTACAGGGTGAAAGGGCAGCAAGACTGGGCGGGAAGAGGAGAGAAGGAAAAGCAGTCCTGGGGAAGGAGCTGAGGAAGAGCTAAGGCTGTGTGCCTCGGCCATGGCCTCTTTTTTTTTTTTTTTTTTTTTTTAAATGATATGGAGAAGTTTATTTGTAGACAGGTAGGGAAGAGCAGGAAAGGGGGAGGGGCAACCCAGAGAGAAAAAGAGGCACTGAGACTGCAAGAGAGAGGAAAAAAGACCAAGAGGAAGAGCTGGCTATGGCCTCTTAGAGTCT
The DNA here is from genome assembly GCF_903995435.1 of Acomys russatus. Taxonomy (NCBI): domain Eukaryota; kingdom Metazoa; phylum Chordata; class Mammalia; order Rodentia; family Muridae; genus Acomys; species Acomys russatus. The sequence goes on along the minus strand of NC_067137.1, from coordinate 53,254,481 downwards.
CTTCTGATGTCCCTTCTAAGCCCTTGAGTCACAGTTGTCGCCAGTGTTTAGCTTCCTGCAGCACAGAACCACAACTGATACCTTGAGCATCAGATTGTCACATGGCTCTGCAAGCTACAAATCTGGGGTCAAAGTATTAGTAGCAAGGTTTGTGGCATCAGGGCTATAAAGGAGGATCTGGTTCTGGGTTCTGTGGTTCTCATCCCCACTGCCATTCCTTGGCTTCTGGGTGCATCTTTGGTATCTCTGACATCACCGTGATATTCTCCTGCGTGTGTGTGTGTGTGTGTGTGTGTGTGTGTGTGTGTGTGTGTGTGTGTGTGTTCCACTTTTATATGGATAATGGTTGCTGGTACATTAAATTATGACCAGTTGAGTATTTTAACTTGATTACTTCTGTGAAGACCTTTTTCCCTGATAAGATCACATTTCGGGGTGTGATGATTTTTAAATGAACAAACTTCAATCCATACAGTTGAGCATTTTATCAATGTTAGATATTTCTAAAACTGAGATATTCAGTATCTTTTGTTTTGTTTTGTTTTTTGAGACATGGTTTCTCTGTGTACCCTTGGCCGTCCTGGACTCGCTTTATAAACCAGGCTGGCCTTGAACTCACAGCGATCCTCCTGACTGCCTCCCTGAGTGCTAGGATTAAAGGCATGTGCCACTGCACCCGGTTTCACTGTCTGTCTTTGTCAAGCATGTTCCCACAAAATAACTCCTTAAATACTACTCTTATATATTTACTAGTCAGTGGACTTCACCTTAACTAGGGAATTTGGGACAAAAATTGAATATAAAGAAGGGCAAGTCTAAAAGAAAAGAGAGTGAGAAGAAAGACCTTTGAGGACCTAAGAGAGCCAAAGCCAGCACTGAAGGATGCAGGAACATGGCCTCATTTGAGATTAAATGATGCATAGAAATAAAAAGACATTAAAAAGGAAGAACGTGTGGTAAGAGCAACCTGGTAACTGTGTAGAAAAGACAGGTGCAGAGTCCAACATCTGTAAGGCACATGAGTTTCCTTTGGAAGAGTGTTGCAGTCTTATGAAGCATCAGTCAGTTCATATAGAGGAGGAAGGAGCATCGGCAGGTGTCACAGAACGTCAGTCAGCCCATGTGGAGGAGTTGGGCAGTGAAGACACTAGAGCGGGGACCCAGCTGTCTTTCTTCCGATGGTACCTTCATGTCATCCCATACTTGACATACAGTAAGCACAGAACAGTATTGATTTGGGTGGTTTGATGAGTGACTTAGGAAACATACAGTAGCTGTGATGGAGTGAGTTTAAAACAGGTACAAAGAAGTTTCAACTTGATGCAATATTCAGCAGATTGACATGAGCAAATTAAACTGGGACTGTTAATTGGCTTATGGTAGCATATGGATAGGGTAAATTCAATCTGAGAGCTAGAAATATGTAGGTTTCCTAGTTATAATAATAAATGAGTAACACAATGAATAAAATTATGTAATACCAAAAAGTGTAAGGGGGAGGGGAAGAAGTCTATTATTTGGAGATAACCAGGGTTTCTCTGTGTAGTCCTGGCTGCCCTAACCTTGCTTTGTACACCAGGCTGGCCTCGAACTCAAAGCAGTCTGCCTGCCTCTGCCTCCCTGAGTGCCAAGATTAAAGACATTCACCACCACACCCAGCTATTAATGCTCTTTTAAAAATAAAATGATTTTAATTCTTTGATTATTACATATAATACTTATTGATCATATTTACTTCCATATCTCCACCTATCTCCTCCCAGATTCACCCCGCCTCCTCCAGCTCTGTGTTCTCTCTCTCTCTCTCTCTCTCTCTCTCTCTCTCTCTCTCTCTCTCTCTCTCTCTCTCTCTCTTCCCAATAACTCATTGAGTCCAGTTTGTGCTGCCCATGTACTCCTGGTTGTGGGGCCTTCCAGTGGTCATGCATAACCAAGGGTGGGAACTTGTGCTGGCTTAATTATTAGTACTTTAATGTCTGTCCTTCCAGAATTTTCTATGCATGTATATAAATGCATATGTATGATTATATATGTGTGTATATACATGTATATGTATATATGGCTCATTCATAAATTCTGTTGGATTGCTTTAAACTTGATCTTACACATTTACATTTGTATACATTCAAAATCTATAACTATTTTGTTGACTAGTATTCCTTGGATTGTCAGCTCTACTTTCCCATCTCTCACATGGAACACTACCTTGTTTTTGCTTTCTGATACTTAATTGTCTCTCTTGGAAGAAATGTTTCCTATAAAACATCATCCCAAATGACATGTCTTTTCTTTCAGTGTTGTTTGGTGCCCCCAACTTAACTGTTTGCTTCCGTTTTGTTGATTCTCTTTATCTGCTCTCTGACCTCATGGTATGCATGTCTAGACCTGGCTTCACAATGTTTCCTCATCAGAGATAATGTTATCTGTGGTACAAAAACAGAAAAAACGTATTGTCCTAGTAACATTTACAGACCAAAGGCCAACTGCTCAGAGCTGCTGTCCTCCATCTAGAGCCTTGGCATGGGGCTATACCTTACTCTAAGTTGAAAGGATAAGACAAAGATGGGAGACCGATTTCTGATTCCTCCCATTTTGCATTTTCTCTAATAAATACATGCATAATCAAAAATGCTGGTTTTAATACTCAAAATTAAGTACTCTTATACTCTATTAGCAGGAGTGACTCTACTATGTTTAAAGGGCCCAATTAATAATTAATTTGTGAAATTGGCTCAAGTTTGGGATATGAAGGTATTTTCTCAAGGCCTTTCATGCTTTTTAGGTTTATATAAGTTTTCTACACTAGTGCATAACAACATAAATTGGTGCATTTTGTACAGTGATACATGAACTACATACAAAGCAAAAACTCACTGTTTGCCTTGTCTCATTATTAAATACATAGCTGGTGAGAGACTCATTGATTTGTCTAATTTCCTACAGCACATGAGAGATGCAGGAGAATAGCTGGATGCAATTAAGAAATGCTAATAGAAAGCCAGAGACTAGAAAACTGAACAAAGAACAAAGTGCCTTTGTCCCCGTAAAGCCCTGATGTCCTTACGATCTCCTTAGAAGAGTGCGTGGACACAGTAAGAGAGCATGCTGATATTCCTACGTCCCGTGCAAGGATAGAAGCTCTGGTTTTCTTGAGTCACTAGGAAAGGAAAAAAATTTTTTCTTCTTTTCTGGCAAAAAAGTATGTTATACATATCTGCTCATATTCTTCAGGATAAAAAATTTATCCAGTTGCTGAAATCCATCAGGGCGAGTCAGCAAACAGAATCTGAAAACCTACAATGTTCACCAGTAATAATGCCCTTTGACCCCACCTAAAGTATTTGCTTCTGTTTCCTCACCTGAAAAGAATTCTGAAACATGCTCCTCAGAAGAAAGACTCAAAGTCTTCAATGTTGAGGAACATTGACAAAATATGATTAAAGTCATGACCATGAGACTCAGAAATGAGCACTGAAAAGACTCAAAAAATCAGTGAGTGAGGGCCAGGTGTAGTGGTGCACGCCTTTAGTCAAGCACCCGGGAGGCAGAGGCAGGCAGATCACAGTGAGTTGGAAACCAGTTTAGTCTACAGAGCCAATTCCAGGACATCCGGGGCACAGAAAAACCTTGGAGGAGAGGGGGGAGATCAGCAAGTGATTAACAAAGAAATAGGTGAGCAAAATGTATCAAATTGGAGTCATGTCTCAGGACAGGCCACCTGCTAGAGGGGGAACTATGAAGAAAACATGGTTTTCATCCTTGCAGAAGTTATGAAATATATAAACAGAAAAATCACAGTGTGGTTAAATAAGTGGCGTCTTGTGAGTGGAGAAGATAAGCAATTACATCTGACAAACAAGGGTCATGGAGAAGGTGGAGATGGGCTGTACTAAAGAAAGCTTCAAAAGAGTTATTGTAGTAATGGCTGTTTCAAGGCTCTTGACCTCAAATTTCAGTTATAAATTGTCTTGGTTCTTAGTTGTATCGGTAAGTGTAATCTGAAGAATTTTGCTGTTACAGTTGTGAAACTTGAAGTAAAAGTAGAAAATTCCTTAGAGACTTTAGCATTTTTGTTTACTAAAGTTGCAGTATAAGTCTTCTTTTAAGCCATAAGCAAATGCTGGGCATGGTGGCTAACTTGTAAAATGAGTACTTAGAAGGCTGAGGCAGGGAATTACCCACTTCATGGCTAACCTGGTCTACATAATCCAGGGCAGCTAGGACTACATAGCAAGACTGTCTTAAAAAACAAATAAAAAATCAACCTTGAACAAAGTATGACACATACACTCATTTCCTGCTAAAGGAAACTGCAAATAATCCTGACTCCTCCGCCCTTTACAGTCTACCTCTCCAGTTCTTCCTTCCCCCTGACTCTGAGGAGAGGTTCAAAAGCCCGCTGTCTGTTCTGAGAAAAATTAGAGTGTCTTTCAGATGAACCTCTGCTACTGACTCATCCCTTCTCATGTTTGGGTGACATTTTCTTTACCTATGACTCCAGTTCATCTTCATTCTTGAGGAGACTAAGAGCAAGCCTACTCCTCTTCCTCCCGCCCAGTGCCCAGAGCTGTGCTTCCTACTTACCTGAGTCCTTCATCTCCAGCACAATGCAAACTGAGACCCCTGCCTCAAAGCTCAACCTTTCCCAGTGGCCCCAGCCTTGGGATCATCAAAGACAGAGCAATGGAGTTACTGCCTTTAACTTCTGATCCTTTTAAAAGATTTCGATTCTGTTTTCCCCCATGAATTTCAAAGATAGGAAATTTGTGCCTGTACCTTATCATTAAGGGAAGATTTAAATGAACGTGAGAAAACGTCCAATATGACATTGCGTTAGTTTCTCAAACTGTTAAAGCTCTCCTGTTGGTGTTGTCTTCCTCCTTCTTCTTCTGTGCACTGAAGGCTCGTTCCAGTAGGTCCCCATAGCAACACTGAATAATGCTAATGAAACTGCAGCATCTTAAGCTCACCCACGGAGAATCTCTGTGAAAATTGCCATAAAACACAGTTTCATTTCTTTTTTGTTCTTTCCTTAAAAGAGGCTGGCATTTAGAATCTTTGCTGTGATCAAGGCTAAACTGCCTGATTAGGACTGGAGTCTCTAACTTAGAGCGGCTTTTCAGAGGGTACCGCTCTGCAGCTAGGACAGCTCTTCCTCCACGTTCACACTCCAGCTTGATGTACAGCAGGAGGTCTCAAAATACAGTTCAGCAGCAGCTTCATCGTCACCTGGGGGCTTGTGCTAACTCGCATGCCACACCCCAAATTAGCAGAAGCAGCACTTTATGCCCTAAGGCAATTGAGATTCCAAGAGGGGCTGGTATCCAAGAAAGATGTGCTGTAGGAGGCTGTTAGGGTGTCCTTGCCCATGCTAACATGATTGGGAATTATTTTACTAAAATAAATGCATTATTTAAATGTGTTTAAATTATGAAGACTAGCTGAGTACCAATTTGTGTAAGGTAAAATATAGTGTTGTAGAGTGCATAATTGATTTCAGCTACTGAAGTGTTTCCCAGCCCTGATTTGTCTTTAACAGTCGTAAGAAAAAGCCAAGTTATTGCTACTCCATTTAGTCTTGGGAAATAGTAATGACTCAGAGGATAAAAGCCTGTAGGTATTTGGGGTTTTTCCTCCCAGAATTTTTTAGGGTGGAAAGCTAATATATTTTGATTTGCAGAATCAAAGAAATCTCCTAAATAATGTTTTACCTGATTGTAATTAATAACTCAGTTTTAAAATCTTGAATACAGCAGGAGCATACAGTGAAAACAAAGATTTTTTTTTTTAACCTATGACAATAGAACAAAAATAAAAATAAGATATAATAGGGAGTTGCAAAAAAGATAAGTTAACCTTGTGTCATGAGCAATTTGAATAGGCCGGTAGGCCTCAGAACAGATGCAGACAAAATTTTTAGCTGGAGGCATGTGTTCATTGAGCTTTGCTCACTGCAACAGAGTATAATATCTGAGGCAGGTAGCTTAGAAAGAGAGGATCTGTTTTAGCCTAGGATTTCAGAGCTTTCAGCTCATGGCTTTCTGGTGTCATCTCTTAGGCCCATGGCAAAGCATGATGGCGAAAGAGCTTGCCATACACACACTGTTCACCTCGTGCCAGCCAGGAGGCACCAGAGCTTAGACCTACCCTTCAAAGGCACACCCCCAACAATCCACTTCCACCACTCTAACTTCTCCAGGTCCACGACTTTCCAATAATCAGTTTTGAATCCAGCAATGGCTGGGCCAGAACCCTCATCCTCTAATGGCCTCTGGAAAACTCCTCACAGACACGTATGGAAGTGTGCTTCAGGAGTCTCCTATGTGCTTTTCAGTGCATCAGATTCCCCACAACTAAACCAGCTATACACCAAGATACTAGAACAGAGCCTAACAAATTTGTACTGTTGGTGGCCTATCCTGACCTGAGTACCAGGCTGCCAGTGTAACAAGGCCATGATAAACTTCATCAGCTGGGTACAGTGCTGCAAGCAGCACACACCTGTAATCCCCACAACTCAAGCTAAAGTGGAAGGATCATCATGCGTTCAAGGCAGGTTTGAACTACATTAAGAGCTACGACAGCATGGAATCAATAGTCCAGGGGAACCATAGCAGCTATTATTGGATTCAGTTTTCTCCTAAATACCTTTTAAAATTTTTATTTATTATAGATACAGTATTCTTGCAGGGTAGTATGCCTACACTTCAGAAGACAGCACCAGATCTCATTATAGATGAGCCAACATGTGGTTGCTGGGAATTGAACTCAGGACCTTTGGAAGAACAGCCAGTGCTCTTAACCTCTAAGCCAGAGATCTCTTCAGCCCCCTCTCCTAAGTATCTTATGCATAAAACACAACAAATGTCCTTGCTACCAGACATGGAAAAAAGACAGCCCTTCAAATCTTCAGGAAGACTATATTAGCCATTTGAAAGGAAGTCTAGTAAGGTTTAAATTAAGGTGTTGGAAGTGTAGTATGAATTGGGAAATATGAAACAATTTTGCGTTTGTTCAGAAAACTAATGGGTTATAATGGCTCTTGTCTAGTAGGCGCTCAGAAGAAAACACTATGTCCTATGCCAGGGCCTTACCAACTTTCTGAAGATTTTGATGTTGAATATTTATCAAGAGATTATATACTTTGCCTGCTGCAAACAACATGTTTTGATGACTCTCAGGGTAATCAATACATGTTTACTTATTAACTCCATACCAGGTTTTCCTAAGTTCTTCTTTTTGGTTTTTCTTGTCATAGTTATTTTCAATTCTTCTTACTTGGTGACCCATTCATAAATCAAGTATGTACCATGCATTTTCTGTGTGCTGGGCACTAGAACCAGAAGAATCCAACTGAAAGAGCCAGATTTTCTGCCCACATGGAACTTAAAGACCAACAGGAGAAACAGACATCAGCATTTCAGTGTCTCTCCCTGTTTTCATTCGTGGCAGAGAGAAAGCAGCATGAAATAGATGTGCTAGAACCAGGACAGGGATTCAGGCCTGGAAGGGATTCATTCGCCGTCAGAAGCCATACGGGAAGTAGGAGGTAAAATGAGGGGTCATCTGACAATGGACACAGTGAATCAGTGCTGTTTAGCTTGAGGTTGGGAGTGCTGATAGTGCTAAACAAAACCAACCATCAAAATGAGGATTGTACCAGATCATCAGCAAGTGCTACTGTATTACCACTGCCATTCACAGTGACAATACTTTTTAAAGGAATCAGGGGCCTAGGTCTGGGAGTGTACAGTGTTGGAGTGCTCACATAGTATGTACAAGACCCTGGCTCTATCTTACTGAAGAAAATTACTCTGCAGTCTAAATTAATGTCTTCACTTTCTGCTCTAATGTTAATAGCTAGTCAAGATTAAAATACTGTACATAGTAAGTACTGTACATAGCTAGGTGGATTTGGCTAAGTGCTACCAGTTCATAGGCTGTGGAAAAACTTGACCCCTTATGTACTAAATATGTGAGTTTATAGCAACTAATTTCAATACATGGGAGACTCTCTGTGCTTTCTTCCAGATTAGTGTGACTAGCTTTGGGCAATGAAAATAAAAAGTGAATCCCAATTTTATTTGAATTTCCAGTGAAAAGTGAATATTTTTTTACTACACAGGATGTTTATACTTTGCAGCACTAGGCAGTGTTTGGAATATATTTTTATCTTTTAATGTGTTACTTATTTAAAGTTCAAATTTAATTGGGCATATTGTACTTAATATGATCCTCATAGTTAACCCCAGTGCTATGCCATAATTTTTATTCATTTACATTTTCTTGGGTGATTGCTATATGCCAGGTGTGCAAAACTTCAAATAAAAAGTGGTTTTGTTTATTTGATTTGCTGTGTAGTACAGCCTTGGCTGTCCTAGAACCCACTCTGTAGCCCATGCTGGCCTCACATTTGTAGCAATTCTCCTGCCTCGACTTCTTAAGAGCTGGGATTATGGGCATGATCCATTGTGGTGATTTGAATGAGAATCACATCACCCACACAGGCTCATATGTTTTAATTTATGGTCACCAATTGATGGAACTCTTTTGGAAGGATTCAGAGGTGTGTCCTTGCTGGAGGAGGTCTGTCATTGAGGATAGGCTTTAAAGGGTTGAGAAAAAAAAAACAAAACAAAAAACTGATGCTATTCCCAGTACATCTCTCTCTGCCTCCTGCTTGTGGATCAAAATGTAAGCTCTCAATTAGTGCTCCAGTGCCATGCCAGCCACTGCCATGCTTCCCAACACTCTAACGCTCTGAAATTGTAATCCCCAAGTAAACTCTTTTATAAGTTGCCTTAGTCATGGTATCTTATGACACCAATACAAAAGTCACTACATCCACCAACCCCAACACAAATAGGAAGATTTACAAATAAAAACTGACCCCTAGGGCTCTGATGGTGTCTCAGTGAACAAAGCACATGCCACGCTAGCATGAGTGGATCTCCAGAACCTACCTAAAAGCCTGTTGTCTCAACACTAAGGAAGCAGACATAGGGATCTCCAGGACATGTTGGCTAGCTAGGCCAGCCAGAATTCAACAAATCCTGCTTCAATAAAGTGGAGAGCGGATGAGGAAGACACTTGCAGGGTCACAAGCCTACACATATTCAAACACACATACACAAAGAAAAAAAAAAATCCGTCAGTAGGGAGATCTTTCTTGTTTTACCTTTATATGTTAGCTGCTAAAATGTTCTTATATTTTATAATTGTGGCACAAAAGTTTTTTTGCCCCTGTGATTCAAATTAACATTTTAAAATACATTCTTGTGTGTGTGTGTGTGTGTGTGTGTGTGTGTGTGTGTGTGTGTAGATTAGAGGTCAGTTTATGTGGGTTGATTCTTTTCTTTGACTATGTAGGTCCTGGGAATCAAGCAAGTGCCTTTGTCCATTGAGCCATCAGTGGCCCCCAAATAAACACTTTAATTTTTTTTTATTACTCCATTGCCTGTGTGGCTTTTAAAAATATGGCTTTACATTTATTTCCTTATTTGCTATGAATAAGAGCATATGCATGTGGAGGTCAGAGGACATGCAGGAGTTGTTGCAGGTCCCCAGGCTCTGCTGTAAGAGCCTTTATTGGCTGAGTCTTAAAAACATATATTTAAAATGACCTCTTTGGTTTCATTGTTTTAAGCAGGCTTTACAGAGTATAATTAAAACCAAAGAAAGAAGTGCACATAATACAGGCATAGGGTAATTTACTGTTCCATGTATATAAGTATAGTCTGTTACCTCCCTTCCTTTTTCCCTTAATGCCTTCTTCACAGCTTGTCCCCCAGTGACCGCCACCATTGAAAGCAATGCCACACCCCACCCAGCATCGAGTCAGAAACTCCTCAGGAAAAGGTGCCTTTCTTTGGAAAATCTAAATATTAGTGGTTTGTCTTGAATGCTGCTCTTCCCTAAGGCTCTTGTTATTTTCCTGGGTTTTTGCATTGTTTGAGTTTTTCTTATTCACTTCCAAATAGTAACCATTCGATTAATGAAATAACAAAACAGGATTTTTACTAATAAATTGATCAATTGGCTTATTTAATTAGAAAGATACTCAACATACCAGCAGGTGTTCTGGTTTGGTTTCATTGTCCCCAGATATAATAAAATACAATGTGTTTTTATATTTTAACAAAAATAAATCTAAGAATTTTTTAGTCTATCATGTATTATAAAAGGCTAATTATATTCCCTATATTAGAACTTTGTTCTTTGAAATACCCCCTGACTAATTGATGTAAGAGGAAAGGCTTGGAATTGAGGATCTGAACAGAGAATAGCCTGATCCTCAGGTCACAGAAAGCCACAAATATATCCTAAAGATTGTTCCCAACTCTTTTTATAAAGAAAACACTTTCTAAACTTATTAACCACTAACAAGTTACTTGGAGAACTATCAACTCTAAAGATACTACCTAATGACTTTGCTTTTATAATTGCTTGCTTTCATGGTTTTGCTTGCAGTATCCAAAGGGGTTTTGTTTGTTTGTTTGTTTGTTTGTTTACTGAGAGAGAGAAAGAAAAACAGTGGGAAAGGCAAACGTTGAGAAGAGAATTTTAATGCCTCAGCTTTTGTTAGAGACATTGGGAAAGTTACAAACATGCTGATGCATGCACAACAGTATCTGCATACAAACTGAGCCGCTTCCTTCTGAACAAGCAGCCTCCAGTGCTCCCTGAAAAGGAATCCAAGGCTGCGGTATCCCAAGTACTGAGCAAGAGAAGCACACGTGAGGCAACATCTGAACCTCAAGTGCCTTAAAGAAGAACTGCATCCTCCAAGAGTACTACAACTGTCTACTTGACAGTGGAGATTGTTCTCTAAAAACCTCTACAAAAATCATTTTTATTTAATGGTATGGTCTGATATAGTTAGTTGGTGTCTGTATTTCACGTAATCTGTCTGCTATTCTGATATTGGATCATTTCTGACTCATGTCTTAGCATTCATGGGTATTTATGACTAAAGCCTCAGTCTTGCTTTTTTAAGAAAGTAATTTGAAAGGGCCAATCTTAGTTATTAGTTAAACTTTACCTTTCAAATTACAGTTCAATATACCCAAAAGATGTTGCGCCTCACAACAAGAGCATTTGCTCATCTATGTTTATAGCAGCCTTATTCGTAATAGCCAGAATCTGGAAACAACCTAGATGTCCCTCACCTGAAGAATGGATAAAGAAAATGATACGTTTACACAATGGAACACTACTCGGCTATTAAAAACAAGAAAATCCTGAAATTTGCAGGCAAATGGATGGAACTAGATACTATCATCCTGAGTGAGGTAACCCAGTCCCAGAAAGACATGCATGGTGTATACTTACTTAAGTGGATATTAGCCCAACATGGATGTCCTCTGAGAGTTTTCACTCAGTGGGGGGTCGGGACAGATGCTGGGACTCCAAGTGAGAGGGTTGTGGAAGAATGGGGAGATAGAAGGACCCAGAAGGTCCAGGAGCCCCACAAGAAGACCATCAAGGCTGGTGGATCTGGACACAGGAGGCCTGCACAAACTGCTGTGCCAACCAAGGACAATGCATATAGTAAACCTAGACCCCCTATTCAGATCTAGCCAATGGGGGAGAGCGGGGACAGCCTCTGACATGAGCTCTGGTGCCGCCTGTTTGATCACTTCTCCTTGATGGGGAGGCCTGATGGCACTCAGAGGAAGGGGAAGCAGGCTGTCAAGATGAACCTGGATAGGCCATGATATGGTGGGGTGTTTCCTTCTGTCACAGGTCTAGGGGAGGGGAATAGGGTGAAAGAGGGTGGGAGGGGAGAATAATCAGGACGTAATCTGAATAAATTATTTTTTTAAATTATAAAAACAAACAAATTATACTTCAAAGTGTAAGGAACGTACCAGTTTCCTAAAAGGAGGACGCAGGCAGAGCAGTCAGGGAAAGCTGGGAGCACAGGCCAGCACATGGCGGCAGCGATATACCTCCACTGGCTCAAGTAAAGGGTTGCAGAGACTTGGATGGCATTTCTCAATCAGGGTTTAGGATTTACAAGTTTGAAATGTTTAGGGTTTGTTTGTTTGTTTAATCTTAGTGTTATTTTTGGATTATAGGATTGTTAATATGATTCAAAACCAGTTACAGGGAAATGCATGAGGAAGAGAGGTTGGAACTTGTGGTACTCGATCACATTGCCCTTAATTAGTGTTTAGATGTCACCCAGCACCTCCTGCATAGGCAGATCTCAGCGCCATGAAAGTGCAGCCATCACTAACTCCTTCTGCCACTGCACAGGTCTCTGACCTGCCTTCTTGGTCTCCTTTGCAAAGCAGTGGCATATTTGCATCATCTGCTTGGACGGAACTCCCATAAAGTTTCAGTGTTGGTAGGTTTTTTGGAAATCAGTAGTAACAAATTTGGGGACCAACTGTGCTTCATTTCACCTTTTGCAAACTTGTTTGACCTAACAAAGTTTAGGGGCGTTGCCTGTTTAAAAAAAAAAAAAACAGGAAAATGAAAAATAAATTTGCTGTATTCCATAAAGAGCTAACAAATGGCTTTGCATATGCCCAGCTATATCTGCCTTTTTTTGAGGAATGACTAAAAGCCACATTAAGCTTTTTATATGCACTAGACATTGGAATTCAGGTTCTTATAAATCCACACAAGCTTTGTCTATGTAATGATTATAGCTACATCTGCTTTGTTCTGTATAAGGATAGCTGCTGTTGATTCAGGGGGCCCATTTTTGAGCATTAACCTTTAACCTGATTATTGACATTCACCTCTTATGACAAGTGCCCTGTATAACATTTCACCTCAAATCTTATAATTCCTTAACTTTCATGGGAGCCTTCAGAATTGTGGTTGTTTTTGTGAGTTTATACATATTTTTTTTCTCCATTAAAAAACATCCAAGCTCATTTGTTTAATCCTCTTGAACACTAGCACCTGCTCTTCAAGCTGTTTGCTTCCCTTTTGATTTTTTATAATAGAAAACTTTTTTGAAAGTAAGGTGACCTGGATGAGCATTTGTTCCAAATAAAGTCATACTTAACGTTTTCAGTAGCACCCTTTGGCTGATAGGAAAGCTGCAACTGCTTAGGATTCTATTAACTTTTAAAACACTGTGTGAAGGTTTGGCGCATTATCCTCTGCTGAACTTTCCTCTTCTACTGCGTGTGTGTAGCATATGACTACCAAGAACTCCCTCATTTTTTTTAGAAACTGGTGTTCTCTAACTCTAACTTTCTATCTCTTCGGTGAGCCTACACTGTGCTCAGCCTGCTGCCTTTAAGGGTTCCCCTCCCCCCACAATCTGCCCTCTAGTTTTGCAGCCTCAGTAGAACTCATCTCTCTTCATGTTCTGTCTATCAAACTGCTGAGACACTTTCATATGCAATTTAAGAAGAAAGGATTAGTGAGCCATGTGTTTACACTGCTTGCCCAGATTTAGGACACAAAATTGCCACGCTACTAACCAGAGATGTTCAACTTTATAGTAAAGCTCAGATCAAACGCCAAAGAGTGCAGTGTAGGGACTATCATCATCTCAAAGAGCATATCAGACCTGAAATTCTCATGGAAAATAATGCTTTTTCTTTCAGTGCAGGGAAGAAATTGTCTATTGCCTTAAATTCTCTTTTTTCTCATGAAAATAAGTACTATAGTTCTGGAGAGACGAGCTGGTCAGCAGAAGTAAAAGAATACACCTACTTTCCCTACAAGCACAGGGTTCTGAGTTCAGATTCCTAGTACCCATGCGCTGAATGAGACATGCGCCTGTTATCCATGCTGCTGAGCAGAAATGAGAGGATGCCCAAGGATTGCTGGTCTTCCAAATACATGAACTCTGGATTCAGGCAGAGGCCCTGGCTCAAAAAGTAAAGTAGAGATCAACTGAGGAAGATAGTCAATATTGACCTGTGACCTAAACACACACACACACACACACACACACACACACACAATTACACACACAATTATACGTGACTTATTTTCTATATCGGTATACTAAAAGGTAGTAAGTTCATATCATCACTAAAGATAGTTTAATGTTAAAATTTTGTTCTATAGGGTTGTATCTCAGAATATTGTATTAGTGAAATACTATAGCTCTTTGTTCTTGTGTGTGGACTTGTCTGTGCACATGCCCATACAAGCATGTACACAGGCCAGTGAAGAGCATTGTCTATCCTCTGTCACTTTCTGTTTCACTGAAGCTGTACCTCACAGGTCTTTGTGGTATTGTACTGACTACTGAGCACCAGCAATCCTCCTGGCACCCCTCCACTCTCCCTCCGGTGCTGGAGTATCAGGTACATGAGGCCACACAGCTTTTTGTGTAGGTCTGGGAATCTGAATTTAGTGCCTCATCTTTGCCCAGCAAGTGCTCTTACTCTCCGTGCCATCTCCCCAACCTCCAATGGCTTATATGTTTTTAATAAAAACATATAATAGTATAAAATACTTAATAGTATAAAAATACCCTGACATTCATATTTAAACTCTTCAAAGCTTAAACCAATTTATAATATAAATATATTATAAATTGTTTCAACTAAAAATATGGATATGGGGGCTTGAGAGATGGTTCCACAGTTAAAAGTGCTTACTGCTTTTACAGAGGATCCAAGTTCAGTTCCTCGTACCCACACTGGGTAGATGACAGCTGCTTGTAACTGAAGCTCCAGCAGATCCCTTTTGGGGATCTGTATGTATGAAATGGGCTGGTAAGGTAGCTGAATAAGTAAAGGTGCTCCCCACCAAGCCTTGGTGGCCTCAGTTTGATCCCTGGGTAAAAAGAGAGAACTCCCACAAATTGTCCTCTGATTTCTACATGCGCCCTGCACATAAATAGATGTACAAAAGTCCTTTTTAAATATGGATCCTTTTGACTGTAAAGTTAATGAATAATATTGCTTTGTCACAGGGACTTAGCCTTCACAGCAGTGACTATAAAATAAAGGTAGAATAGCAATGACAAATAATCATGTAATTAAGAAACAACATTCCTCCTGTCAAGAAATAACAGAGATGGGAAGCAAAGTTTCTCCCTCAGGATCCAAAAGCCTGGGGCTTCAGATCAGAGTCCTGAGTCCTAGTCCTCTTTGCTCTTGGAAAAGGCTGCTTTATGTCTTTATCCGCAATGCTGTATTTGTCGTTGCTGGAGGAAGGCATAAAAGCAGACTACCGGTTTTATTAAGGGTATGAGAAATTGTAGAGACCAATGGATTTTCTAAAGCAGAACTGTGAGGAAACTGACAGACCTTTCAGAGCTGTCATTCAGTGACACTGCTGCCAACTGACCAGCTTTTCAGAAGTGAAGAAATGGAGTTGAGATGTCATCTGCTGGGGTGACATTGAGACTTTTTATGATCTTTACCACTTACTGGAAACAAAGCTACCAATATTATATGTAGACTTGTAGCATGGTGCCCCATAGAGTCAGGCTGTCCTCCTCAGTCTGTCTCTGAAGAGGGGAGCATGTTGACTGTGAAAGACTCAGCCTTGATGCCTGCCTCTCACACTGGATAGGGTTAGCCCTCCAGTGTCTCCCCGCTACCCCACCCAGGTGTTACATAATACACGCCACTCAAGTAAGTGTGTGGATGCACTGCTGAACAGTGCCAGCACTGTATACAGCATTCATCTTCACTTTTATATAGCTGTCATTGGCTCCCTAGAAGAGGACTTTTTATACGTGGCTTTTCCACGTTTTTAGAAGTATCACAAAACTGTTAGAGAACCTGATGGACGCTGTAACACCCCCCTCACACACACACACACAAAAGGAATGTATTTGTGCATATATACATTTTAACACAGTGTCTCTTGTTCTCAGACTTTCATGAAGTTTCAGTCCCTGCTCCATAGAGCACAAAAAAGGTTCTCTGAAGCTTCTCCCCAGAACCACAGGCTTCCCCTGCAGTGTGTTGAATAATACCAGTAAGAACAGCCATTTAAGACAGAAACCATAAAGTGTTTCTTCGGTGAGCCATGATGGTATGTACCTGTGATCCTAGCCCTGAAGAGGTAGAAGCAGAAGGTTCAGGAGTTCAAGGCCAGCTGGATCTGTCTCAAAACATTTGAAGAAAAAAGGCGGGGGGGGAGGGACAGTTAGAGGTTAGAGATAATAGCTGAAGTAGATTGGGCATAGAGGTGCAAGTCCAAGAAGATGCTCTCTAGGCAGTAGTGTAGGCCCACATAGTGAGGCTTGGCTATCTTACAGGTCTCTCACTCTGAGTTCTAGTCCCACATTTTGATTCACTAGACCTAACACTAGATAACTGTGGTCCTAAGCACCTTGAGGTTATTATGACACCAGATGTTCTCCTGATCAGTCCTTGTTAGTCTCTTTTTTGGCATCTGCCCTTCTTGAACTTCACAAATCTGGTGAAACGATTTGTTTCTCAGTATTTTGTAGTGTAAAGAATAATTTTTTAAAATATTTCTTTACTTTTATTTTAAGTCTATGAGTGTTTTGCCCACATGTATGTCTGTACAACATGTTTATGCAGTGTCCCTCTACAGAGGCCAGAAGAGGACACTTTGCCCCTGAAACTGGAGTTACAGACAGTTGTGAGCTACCATTTGGGTGCTGGGAATTGTTTTCTGGGAAAGCAACCTGTTCTTAACCACTGAGCCATGTTTCCAGCCCCTCAATTTAAAATCTGAAAAAAAAAGGGTCTGATGGTCTCAGGTCACTGGGCCAATGATTCTTAAGCTAGATCAGGTTTCTATACGCTTGTTAAAATACAGGTGTCTGCACTACAGCCCAGAGTTTCTGATGCTGTAATACTTGCTACAGCCTAATAGTTTGTATTTTTAGTGAGTTCTCATGTGATGCTGATGGCACTGGCCTGGGGGAGGGGGACACTGCCTCTAGAGGTCCTAATACATCCCAGGCGTATAGCCCCACTTGTAAGTGATCACAAACAGTATTTATTATATCAGGTACTCCACTCTGTAACTTAACTCACTGAGTGTTATTTACAATTGTCCTGGTCAGTTGAAAGTGGGAAAGCTCTTGATTGTGTCTAATAATCAAGAGAATACCTTGAAGCTTGAGAAAATTGGTTGGAAAGGTAGGTAGTTTAACACAAACTATTCAATCAATTTTGAAAACTTGGCTTCCCTGAATGAAATAACAAATTGTTTTCTGGTCAGCCTGGCCTCCCTGTCTCCAGAAATCCTTTGCAAAGAGACTGCTTCCTTTCCCTGGAATGGGTCTGAGTTCCCCACCTGAGCATTCATCCCTAAAAAAGAAGTATAGGCCCCTGAACTGGACAGGTTGTTGACCATTTGTTTCTGGCACTTTTCTTGTCAGAATGAAGGAAAGAAAATCAGAATCACATTGACTGTTACCGTACCTGGCTCTCGAGTCTAGCCACATCTCCTAATCACTAACACCCAATCCTCATCTAGCCACTCCAAAACAAACGATAAAGGAATGAGACAGGGCCTATGTTCAGTGAGATGGGACAAAGAGCTAGAAGGTATATTCAGAAGTCATTCAATCATAGTTTTAATCAAATGTTAAGTTGATCAACCAAGAAATTCTGCACAAAAGAAACATACTGTCCTGGGTGCACCTTTGTAGGAAAAAGCAAAATCACCATTGAGAGAGTAGAATATTAAGACATATATTTTGTGGTGTAGGGATGTGGTTTCTGTCTCATAATTCTCTCCCCATGCAGACTACAGAAACGGGAATTTCCCTTCCCCAAGATACATCCTCAAAACTCTAATTTTCTCTTAGAGTTTTCCTTTAAATTCTCTGGCCTATCACCATCCAATAGCAACTCAGAAAAGCCTCTGCTCCCCGAGGAGCATTAACCCAAGGTCTGGAGGGAGGGACCCTATGGGACCAACCAAAGCTTAGACCTTGCTGGATCCCCCAATTGTTAAATCATCCCTTTTTGCTTAGTCACATTTTGACAGTTATCCATGCTTCCATTGTACCTGTGTAATGAACTCTCCATTAAAAACCCAGGACAGGATTAAGGAGGCTTCTGCATAGTTGAGCACAAAGGGTGCTTAAAGAGAGGATGGCTCTCCTTGAAGCATGGAATCTCTGTACTCCCTCACATATACTAGAGGCATCTGTTCTGTAGCTCTGATAATATGCTTTGTAACAGGACAGTAAATGTGTTTCTCTGAGGTCTGTAGACACACAGTCTAGGCTTTGCTTCCTGTATATGGGAGGGATGGCTTGGGGATTGAGTCCTCAACCTGTGGGATTGGATACTGTGCTCAGGTAGATGGTATCAGGACTGAACTGTATTAGCTCCCAGCTGGTGACCACTGAAGAACTGATTGATCACTTACTTGCTGCTCTCAGAAGTATGTTAAGATAGTGAGGAAGGGAAAGAAGAGGAGGAGGAGGTGGAAGAAGAGGAGGAAAAAGAAAGTTGATGACATAGTTTTGGGGTTTGTTTGTTTGTTTGTTTACTGACACACAACAAGGGGAGTGGAGAAAGAAGATACTGCAGGTAGGGATTTGCTGGTTCTGCCCTGTTAGGGAACAAGTAAGAGCTGTGAGCATGCTTAGCATCTTGCTGCAGAGAGGCAGCTCTGCATTTGCGATTAGCATCTGCATGTGTACTCCTCTTAAAGTTTACAGTTTATGCCTACCCACATGAGTAACAGTACTCCAAGGTTATCACAAAGTGTAAAATCCTAAACCAAATCCAGGAAGGGTGGAGACTAGAGGGATGGCTCATTGGTTAAGAGGTTGCTATTCTTGTAGAGGAGCGAAGTTCAGTTCTAAGTTCCAGACCCAGGACTCACTGTACTCAGGTGTGCACATACATGAATGGAGACACACATGTATACATAATTTAAAATATAATAATAAGCCAGGCACGGTGGTGCACACCAGTAATCCCAGCACTCAGAAAAGCAGAAGCAGGCAAATCTCAGTGGATTCGAGGCCAGCCTGGTCTACAAAGTGAATCCAGAACAACCAGGGCTACATGGTGAAACCCTGCCCTGGGAGGTGGGAGCTGAGTATCCATTTGTTAGCTGTTTTTTTGTTAGGAGTTGTGACACGTTCCAAAAATGTGAGATATTTGAAGACTTTACCAGTATTTTCTCCCCCCCCCCCCCCGCCCCTTTCCCTCATATACTACATCTCAACCACAGTTTCCCCTCCTCCCATCTTTCAAGTCCCTCCCCCATCTCCCCTCTCCCCCAGATCCACTCCTCCTCTGTTTCACTTCAGAAAAGAGCAGGATTCTCAAGGGTATCAACCACAGATGGCATAACAAGACATACAATAAGACCGACGCAAACCCTCATAACAAGGCTGGAAGAGGCAACCCAGTAGGAGGGAAAGGGTCCTAGAAGCAGACAAAAGAGTCATAGATATCCCCCACTCCCGCTGTTAAGAGTCCCCACAAGGACACCAAGTACATACCACAGCATATATGCAGAGGACCTAGCTCAGACCCATGCAAGCTCTGTGAATGAACTCACTTTTGAAAATGATGATAAAATTGAGCTGTGAAGACCATTGATACCACTGTTGGAAGCTCTAAGCTTTATTGTACTATTAAAACAATGGTTTCATCAAGAGTTAGCAATACTAATACTGCTGTGATTTTACCATTTTCAAAATAAGGGGACAGGATGGCTCACACCTTTAGTCACAACACAGCCACTGGGAGGCCACAGAACTCTGTGAGTTGAAGCCAGCCTGTTCTACATAGAGAGTTCCAAGACAGCCAGGACTACATAAAAATAGCCTTTGGCTGCTTATAATTTTGCATTTACTCTTACAGTTATTGTTTAAGACTTCAAATATTTTAAAGAAATCATTTTAAAAGAAGTTTTTAAATAATCTTCTGGTTCACCAAACCTATTTTTCTCTTCTGATAGCTGTAAGAATCATCTCTGACATTCAGACCCTTTCTGTTCTGCATTCTCTTCTGGGCAACAGGGTTTAATTCCATTGCTTGCCCTGGAAGGGGGAGGGCAGAGCTTTTCAAATCCTTGTAACAGCTTCCTCACCCTGATTATCAACCGCTAGTTCATAGCACAACATAAATGAGAGCTGACTGTGAGATTTGAAGCCAGAGACCTTTCTGTCCCAAAATATTCTTTGACCACTGCTGTCGCCTTTTACTATGGTCTTTAAGTATATTAGATGTGTTTAGTAGAATTATGAATTGGTTATCTTGGCAACTCAGTTTAGTTTTTTTGTTTTTTTTTTTTTAATCTTTTTCTTTAGTGTTTATAGTACATGATCAATTAGCAGAGTGCTAGGCTTTGGGGCCTAGCTATGTGATGACATTCTTATTAGCTTTTGTTTGTTAGAAGCCCATGTCTCTTAATATACTCCAAAAGCTGTTACCTGGGAATCATAACAGAGTTAGTTCAGACAGAGACAATCAATAAATGACGTTACGGGGCTAAAAAATAAAATAACCCAAGACCATGTGGGTCAAGACACAAACTCAAGCCAAACAGCCATAACAGAAGTGCAGCTCTTCTTTTGGAAGACTTCACGTCAAGTTTTGGTGCGAGGAATGGAACCCAGGACCTGTGTGCGCCGGGCAAGCACGCCACCACCGAGCTGCATTCCAAACCCTTCAGAGCTGATGCTAATCTAATCTTTGTCAGGTTTTGTTTTGTTTTGTTTTCAGTTTTATCAAGTATTTCCCTCATATGCTTTGCTTTTTGCATCTTTCTGAAAATAAGCACATTCTATTTGAAAGCTCTTACTTCTTAAACACATTAAGCTTTGTTGAATCTTTTGAGAGTATGAAAAGACTGGGGTATACAGAAAGAAGAAAACAAAATGAACAGTCTAGGATCTGCTAATCTTTGGCTGCTGTTTGCTGGCCTTACCCCCACCCCCCACTCCCTTGCTCTTTTTCTAGCTCACCTGTTCCTAAAAGTCCTCTTCATTTTCTCCCCTATCCAGTTTTTCGGTTCCTAAGTTGCAGGATCTTCTTATTCTAAAGAATGAGAGTTCTGCAAGAGAACCAAGAGAGAAGAGGCACCAAACCGAGAGAGAGAGAGAGAGAGAGAGAGAGAGAGAGAGAGAGAGAGAGAGAGAGAGAGAGAGAGAGAGAGAGAGAGCGCTTCCTCTGCTATTGACACTTCTCCACCCCAAAGGGGCTCTGAGACTACCTTTCCCTCAGGGCAGACAGAGAAGACTCTGCAGGCTTCCCGAGGGCGTCCAGGAGTGACTGAAGTTCTCAGCAGCAGGAGCTCAGCCTTCCTCTCCTAAGGCCAGCCAAGTGCTGCCTGCTAGCCTCATCTAAGATGCACATGAACTAGCACAGAGTATTCCAAATGCTTTTTCTGGGATTCAAATGTATTTCATGGCAGTCTGCTATGTTGTTGCATTTAATTTTCCTATAAATCATACCCACCAAGGAATGTAACTCTTATTGAAGGCATAACCCTTTCACCTACAGACCAGAGAAACTGGCTGTGTAAAGTCAGAAAGGAATAAAATATGAATTTTAAGGAAGAATACTTGTTTTTAAAGATTTAGGAAGTAAATGCCTATGTCATATGTCTGTACATGTACTGCTTACTTGCATAGTGCTTGGGAATTTTGTTTCAAATTTAAGAGGCAAAGGACTTACTTATTCTTCACCTTCCACATGTAACCGTGAAGGCCTCCACTCGGCCATCCTTCAGCTCCTTCCCCTGCAGTAACCACAACTAAAGGAGCTGGCCTCCCGCCTGGCTCCAGTGTGCTGCTTTTCTTATCTTTCCTTTGCTCTAACATGAGATGCTTGGGAAACACTGCAGACTAGGCAGTGTTTTATAACCTAAGGAGCGAGAGAAACCTGGTCTTTCTCCATTTCTTCTGTATATCCTAAACAAAAATCCATACAAGAAAGCAAATCACCTAAGAGAGGTAGCTACAGTAAAACATACCAAAACCATAGTCTGCTGGATGTTACCAGTGCACATAATTTTTCCTTAGCTTGCTCATTTCTAGTCACCCTCAGTTTTTGACAGGTATTTGGTATCTATCTTTTTGTAAAGAATAGACTCTACCTCTGGATGGGGCTCAGCCCTTGTCTCCTCTCAGGCTTACTCAATTGGGCCAGGCTAGGAAGGGATCTGGCTGGCTGTCCACTCGTAACCCCTTCCCAGAACTGCTGCCTGTCAGTGCCATCCCTGTGAGCCGCCTTGAGAATCAGCTGCTCTAGCTGCCTTTCTGTGTAAAGATGCCTTTTTCTTCATGGTTGTCTTTTTCTCACCGATGCTAGCGAGAGCCTACGTGTGCTTTTATTTTTTATTTATTTATTCAGATTATAACAGTCGTTATCTCATCACTTGTATCCTCCCATTCCTCTCTCCCTCCTGTTTTCACCCCATTCCCCTCCCCTAGGTCTATGACCTAGGGGCACCTCCTCCCCCACTATATGGTCATAGGCTATCAAGTCTCATCTTGGTAGCCTGCTTATTCTTTCTTTGAGTGCCACCAGGCCGCCCCACCAAGGGGAGGTGGTCAAATATGGGGCACCCGAGTTCATGTCAGAGTTAGTCCCCACTCTCCACATAACTGTGGAGAATGTCCTGTCCATTGGGTAGATCAGGGTAGGGGTTTGATGTTTACTACTTGTATTGTTCTTAGTTAGTGCAAAAGTTTGAGCAGACCCACCTGTGCCCTGATCCACCTGTTATGATGTTCTTCTTATAGGTTTCTAAGACCCTCTGGATCTTTTTATTTCCCCATCTCCTATAGTTCTCTTATCTAGAGTCCCAGTAGGATGTCCTCATATCTATCCCAATCTCCTGATAAGTGGAGACTTTCATGGGACATGTCTTTTGGGCTAGTGTCCAATTATAAGTGAATATATATCATGTGAGTCTTTCTGCTTCTAGGTTAGCTCACTCAGTGTGGTTGTTTCTAGTTCCATTCATTTGTCCACAAATTTCGGGATTTCCTTGTTTTTTATAGCTGAGTAGTATTCCATAGAGTAAACGTACCACAGTTTCTTTATCCATTCTTCTACTGAGGGACATTTAGGCTGTTTCCAGGTTCTGGCTATTATGAATAATGCTGCTATGAATGTGGTTGAGCATATGTTCCTGTTGTGTGGTAGGGCATTTTCTGGGTTTATTCCAAGGAGTGGAATAGCTGGGTCTTGAGGAAGCCCTATTCCCAGTTTTCTGAGAAAGTGCCAGATAGATTTCCAAAGTGGTTGTACAAGTTTGCATTCCCACCAGCAATGAGGGAGTGTTCCTCTCTCTCCACATCCTTGCCAGCATGTGCTATCACTTGAATTTTTGATCTTAGCCATTCTGATGGGTATAAGATTTTAAACTCTCTAATGCTTTAGCCTCATTGTTTTCTAAAGCCCACTCCTTCATCTCCTGCAGCTGCGTGTTGGCATGTGGCCAGCTTCATCCCCTCCTCCAGGCAGCTGAGACACTAAGGATTTGCCTGCCTGGGTTTGTCCCTTTAAACTCTAATAAATTCTTCCCAAGCTTCCCTTTGAGGTCACTGTCAAACTTTCACTTGTGATCAGTCTTAAATTCTGTTATCAATGAGACAGAGAACCTCGAGGGGGCACTCTGATTTCCCTGGTATCATATGATGGCTCTACTGGTACTGCCCAAGACTTCTGGTGACATTTTTTCCCTGCCTTTTAATTCTTTAATTGGCAGAGATAAAGAACCTATACCTACACACTTGCATGGCATCATCTTATCTAATCTAGATTTTCAGGGTACTTTCACTTTTAGGGTTGACTCTTTTTGGTATCTGTATTTTTCTGAGTCAGCACCTGTATGACTTGGACATGGTGAATCTTGAGTGAAGTTGTACTATCTTCATACAGTTAATATTTTTATTCTCGCTATATGGCAGTTAAGTGTCTGGATTTGGGGAAGGGCAAATCACTGTAGTAAAATTAGCTGTAGAGTGTGTCTTGGTATCCAAATGCCATATGTCACGACATTACTGAAAAGAACTGGAATTGCGTAGTGAGGGAAAGACCTTCTTTGATGGCTTGGCTACAGTGGGTGCAGCAACAAGGAAGCCCAGTTCTTTGGTACAGTGGACATCAGTACATATAGCAAGGACTGTCCTGACACTTTTCTAAGAAGGAACAAAGCTTCTGGAACATAATTTTCTTACCCATAAGTTAGGGTTTTGAGTTTCCCTTCTCCCTCACTAACAGTTATTCTGCACTACTCCAGAATTATGCTTCTCATATATGGGAGACCCCAGTTCCTCAACTCCACCTTCTCTCCGAATCTAAGGTTGCCATAGTCTAAAGTGGCCAATAGACACCTCATCCATCCCAGTGTATCCTACCCTAAAATGCTTTGTTAGTTCCAAGTGTTTGACCTCTAATACTGCATATGCATTTGTAAAAAGCTTTGCATTCTGAAAAATCACACACTAAAATAACAGACCTTATGAAGCAAATAGAATAAATGACAGATCACTAAAAATCAGTGGGCCTTTGTGACAGAGCAGTCCTAACAGCGAAACCCATGTTGCATGTATGTCCAGGTAAGTTTTTGTCCTTGGAGTTTTTGATTCATATTCAGAGCCTCACGACATAGTTCTTTGGGGACTTTGTTTGCTCTTTCTTTCTTCTTTTCTTCCTTCCTTTCTTTCTTCCTTCCTTCCTTCTCCCTTCCTTTCTTCTTTTTTTTACATCTCAACCAGTTTCCTCTCCTTCATCTCCCCCCAGTTCCATCCTCCCTTCTCTCTACCCCCACCCCTATCCACTCCTCTATTTCTCTTCAAAAAAGGACAGGCCTTCCACATGGCATATCAAGTTGTAGTAAGACTAGGCACCTCCCCTTATATTGAGACTGGACAAGACAACCCAGTAGGAGGAAAGATTCCTTAAAGTAGGCAAAAAAAATTAGAGGCAGCCCCTGATCCCACTCTTAGGAGTCCCCCAAGAAGACCAAGCTACACAACAAACATATATGCAAAGGACCTAGGTCAGTCCTATGCAGGCTCCCTGATTGTCAGTTCAGTCTCTGTCAGCACCTATGAGCCCAGGTTGGTTGATTCTGTGGGTTTTCTTATGGTGTCCTTACCTATGCTGCAGGATCCCCCAAGCTTTGCCTCATGTTTAGCTGTGGTCTCTGCATCTGTCTCCATCAGGTGTTGGATGGAGCCTCTATGGACAGCTGAGCTGAGCATCAGTGTGTGAGTAGACGAGAATATCATTAGAAATCATTCCCACCCTAGGTCTCTGGGCCATCCGTCCTCTGGGTCCTGACCATCCAGGCTGTGCCAAGATGTCTCATGGGTCTCAAGCTGGACCAGTCATTAGTAGCCACACCCACAATTTCTTCGCTGCCTTTACCCTAGCACATCTTGTAGGCAGGACAAATTGTAGGTCAAAGGTTTTGTGGCTGGGTTGGTGTCTCAGTCCTACCACTGGAACTCTTGCCTGGTTACAGGAGATGGCCAGTTCAGGCTGTGTATACCTGACTACTAAGAGTCTTAGCTAGGGTCAGCCTCTTAGGTTACTGGGAGTTTCCATTGCACTAGGTTTCCAGCTCATCCCAGAGATGGGGTTATTGCTTTTAGTGAAGACAAGTTTTATTAAAATTAAGTATCGTCCCAAAGAGTATAGCTCTCTCTCTCAGTCAGGTGTGCTTTAACACAGGAACATGGTGTGGCCTTCCTGTGTACAGCCACACACTCAGCTTTCATAGGTAGCTTGATAGTAGAAAACAACAGCAGTTCCTGAGGCTCCACCTGGTCTTAAGGAATGATTCTCTGAAATTTGCCAGATTTTCTCAAAAATCTTCTGTGTATCCAAAGCCAACTTACATTAAAGGAGCAATATCAACAAGCAATGATATATTTACATTCTACAAAATCTTCTTTTAGTGAGTTTACTGTCTGTAAAATACAACTTTATTCATCACAAATTATCATTTCTAAAATAAAATGCTTTTATCCTAAAAGAAGATACTATTTATTTTACTATTATCCACAAAGGTTTATCTTCTTATGCTAACATATAATTACATAATTGTAATTATAATCACATAATTGATCACAATAGGTTTTTGTTACAACCATGGCTTG
The DNA here is from genome assembly GCF_903995435.1 of Acomys russatus. Classification (NCBI taxonomy): domain Eukaryota; kingdom Metazoa; phylum Chordata; class Mammalia; order Rodentia; family Muridae; genus Acomys; species Acomys russatus. Next base: position 53,228,470 of record NC_067137.1, on the reverse strand, counting down.
TGGCTTCACATAAAACATGTCCCTGCTAACACAGAGAAATCACATTAGGATCTCTGTATGAAAAAAAACCAGCATGTTTTAAAAGCCCCTGAGCTGATTCCTATGGACCGTCACTGCCTGAAAATCAAAACGACTAAAGGTATTCACTAGAGTGTCATTTTTAGTAAGGTTGCATTTAGACATCGTTACCTAAGTCGGTGCTAGTCGGATTAACTGCCGGCAAAATTCAGTGCTTATTGTCAAATGAGTCATTTACAGAATGTGCTGTGTAGGCTGGCTGAAACACCTATTCTTTCAGAAATGTTTCACATCAATTTTTGGTTCATTTTTGTAATGTTGGCTATAAATTATAGGAAAGGTAGTCCGCTGAAATGCAAGGCTGAAATCTGTTCCATGTTGCTTATTTTATCCAGCATTATTTCATGCCTTCAATTTTTGCTGTCTTTTATATTTTTAGATAGAGTCTCATGTATCCCATGCTGATATGGACATCGCTGTGTAGCCTGCAATTACCTTGAATGTCTTGTCTTTCTGCCTCCATCTCCAAGGTGCTTGGGTTAAGCAAGCATCCTTAGTGCCTAGTTTATGGAGTGCTGAATCAAACTTGGGGTCTGGTACATCCTGTACAAGCACATTCTGCCAAGGAAGCTACATCACTAGCCCCGCAAGGTGACTTTCCAATATAGTCAGCTATATGATTATGCTGTCATGAGAGTAGAATTCATGATATCAAACTTCTAGAAGATCATGTGTCACAGAAATAGGGTTTATGGTACTGAACTTCCCCGGAGCCACACGATAGTTGTCAATAGATGAGTAAATTGAATAAAAATTTGCCCTCAATGTTTTGAACATGACTGACTAATTCTTCACTATTTAGAAAAAAGCCTTCAAAGAGTATACAGAGCTGAGCATGGTAGCGCACACCTTTAACCCTCAGGGAGGAAAAGGCAGGTGGATCATAGTGAGTTCGAGGCCAGCCTGATCTACAAAGCAAGTCAAAGACAGCCAGGGCTACACAGAGAAACCCTGTCTTGGAGGGAAGGGAGGCTGTTGAGAACGTTATCTGTTTAAAAGCAGCCCAAATCCTAACAGGTCCAAGTAGCTTGAAGAAAGGGGACTTGTTTAAAATGCCATAAAGTAAGACCAAACCACTTGCCCAGCAGGCAGGCGTCTCAGTTGCTGGGATGCAGACTTTGTTCTACCTTTAGTGCTTTTGACAGTTCAAGTTGTATTGATATGGCCATGAGCAGGCAGGGAAACATGGGTTCCTACAGGGTAGTTCTGACCTCTCCTTGCTCCTTGGGATCTTGCAAATCATTTGCCTGAAAATGCTGGTTGGTTGAGAACATTTGTTACATATGGTAATACACTGAATATCAATTACAATTTAAGTTTTTATTTCAAAATATAAGACTAAGAGATAATTTATTACTTTTCATCATGGATGCTTTTAGAGCCTTACTCTTACAAAGCTGCTGTAGCGTGAAGAAGGCTGGTATCGCGAGGCCTGTTAGCGGTTCAACAATTACAACCCTTAGGGTTTGCCCGTCAGCAGTAGCTAGGCTGACTGGTCCAGCAGGCATGGTCATGCTCTAGCCATGCTGCAGGAGCTGCAGGTGTCTTCTAAAGAAGTGATGTGAGTCAGTCCTTGCTAACTGTAACCTCAATAACAGGTCAAAAGAATCAGTATAAATGTTCTTCGGTTTAGAATTGGTATGCTATTTCCTGAATAAGATGGTAAAAATTGCTTGCCTAAAGAGGAAAGTATATAGCCTGGTTTTTCTCCAAATGAAAAATATACTCAAGATAGATATTGATTTGAAAGCAGGATTTGACCTAATTCTAAATTATGAATGTCTTTAGGACATAAGCCAGAGAAATGTATAGTCAGCAACAAAACAAAGAATCTTCTCTTTAGTAGAAAGACAAAAACTAACTCTTTCAAGGAGCTATCTTAGGGTTTCTATAGAGGGAAATGTTTTACATAGAGATTGAATTCCCCACATGTCCTCAAACAATGTAAATAAGTAATATGCAGAACTTTGTGAAAGTCTATTAATTATTAATATCAAGGTTTTTTAGAGCCTGGAAGTTATTCCTTATCTGTTTTTATAAAAACAACTGATTGTATAAAGAGTTATTTATATTAATGAATCAAGAAACAGCACTGAAATAAAAATATGACTTAGTCATTTAATATTGCAAATAGAGATATATTAGTCCCACAAAAAAAATTATGATTCTATCAAACCACTAATTATACTTAAGAGAGAGCATCAGATAGGTAATTTATAATTTTCTAGCTGCCAGCCCATTTCATTAAAATATTGACTAGATTACTAATTCTAAAGTAATTTCCTGTCAAACTGAATAAATTAAATTATGCTAAACATAACCTCTGTCGGTGTGTATGAAGTTTCTGCTCGGACTGCACTTGCTTGGAAAGCATAAGTGGGCCAATTAGCCAATCAGATTTTTCTGAGTCAGGCTTGCCTTTGTCTTCCTTTTCATTCTTTTCCTATCAGAGTTGAATAAATAGGAGCAGCCGCCACCTTTTCTTTCCATTCTTGCATTTGCTTCTCAGTCTTTTCTGTTACACTGGTCCTCTGGCATTGTTGGCCATAAGTTTTTATGATTAATGACATTTACCATTAGTTAAAGTTAAGACGTTAATGTCTGACTTTGTTGCTTATGCAGTTTTACCATTGAGAAGTCATTCTGCGTTCCACTAATAAAGGGGAGATCACGGAAAAAAACAGACAAACAATAAAAAGGTGTTGTGTTTCAAGCCTACCACTTTAGAAGTGAAGACAGAACGATTAGGAGTTCAAGGCTTCTCTGTACTAAATGAGATGTGTTTAAAATAAATGAAATAAAAGCAGATGTAAAGTAAGGCAATAGCTAAGAACTTACTACCTATAATGTATTACAATCTGACACACATCCTGTGGATTCATCTTAGTGCTTCAGCATCCCTGGTGCTGCCCTGTTAAAGTAAGAGTGATAATTTAAATGCTTGGAAGTATTTTGAAAGTGTGGAGTAGGAGCAGCAGAGGACGTATCTTAGATGTGAAAGATTATTCAATATAATTATATAATGTATAATATGACCCTTCATCTACTTTTAGAATCAAAGTCTCTTGTTGATAGTGAGCAATCCAGTAGGAGAACTTGTTTCTGGGGAAGTGAATATACTTATTCATGTATATATTTTGAAGCATATGTTTTAGAAATGGTAGAAATGGTATATGACTTAGATGCTTACTTACCACGTTATAAGGGCTGGTTTGTTTTTAACCATTTCTTTTCCTTTAAAATATTGTGGGTTAGTGTGGTTTCCAACAGCTGCTGCTTTCATGTTGTGAGTCTTGCATTGATCAGGGAGGTAGCTCCTCCTCCTAGAGTATTTTAAGATAGGAAGGTATCGTGTATTACCCAGAAACATGGCTATTTTATCACTATGTTCATTACTTTTGCTGTGAGCCAATAGCTGACAAGAAGACAGGTAAGGGAGGAAGTTTATCTTGTCTCACAGTTTGAGGGGGACAGTTCCTCATGGAAAGGATGCCATAGTGGTAGGACTGGCCGGGCCCATGGCAGGGAGATTGTGAAGCCTCTCCCTCACTTCTACAGAGATCAGGAAGCAGAGAGAAAGAGGGCTACCAGTGCCCAGTTTGCTTTCTCCTATTTTTGTTTTTGTCAGTTCTGGATTTCAGCCCATGCAATGGTGCCGCCAGCACTCAGTCCAATCCTTCCTTTCCAGTTAATGCTCTCTATAAACACCTCACAGACACACTTTTTTTAAAGTCTTATTTTGTTCTTTATTTATGTATATGTTTATGTGTCTGTGTGTTCATTATGTGCACATGTATCCACATGCCTACGAAAGCCAGAAGAAAGTCTCAGATTCCTGAGACTGGAGCTACAGGCAGCTGTGAGATGCCTGGCATGGATGATGGGAACTAAACTCTGGTACTCTGAAAGAACAGCAAGCATTCTTAACTGCTGAGCACTTGCTGTTCTCTGTGTCTCTGTAGCCCTTAGGCATTTCTTTGTCCAATGAAGTTGACAAGCACAATTAGCCATTATAATAACCAAGACATGAAACCAGCAACAAATTTAGTTTCTTACTTTGTTTTAACCAAAATTGCCTGAGGGGTAAAATTCTTAATCACTCTATTTTCACCCTTAGGTAGTTTTGAAACTAAAAAAAAAAAATGTGCCACAGAAGGGAAAGAGAAGCCAGAACTTCAGACTGGGATTCTAAGTTACCTTGTTAGTGTTGTAATGGAGAGGCCCTTGCTCAGTGTCATCTGTCATATCCTGCATCTAAGAATGTGAGTGGAGAAGAGGTCCTCCCGTATTCCACTAGTTCACACCCAAGACCATTTTTTTAGCAGCCATCTAAACATAATGATAGTTTTCTAGAAAAAAAGAAGCGATCTACAAATAACCAACTTCCCTGCCCATCCTAGCAGAATTTGGTAGATGGACACTACTTCAGGATCAAATAAGAAAGAAATATGGGGTGTTTCTAAAGGGGTTAGCCATGTTGACAGCTTTGACATCAAGGCAGAATTGCTGCCACATGTTGTCATGCAGCTTCTCCCTGATTCACCTTTGCTCTCAATGACAGAAATATATGAGCTGAGCAAAAGTAGCTGCTTCCAGGTCCTGCCACCTTGACTGCCTGCAGTGATGGGCTGAGCCCTAGAATCATAAGCAGAGTAACCCTCTTCCCCTTAAGTTACTTTTGTCTGGGTATTTTCATCACAGTCTTAAGAAACAAAATTAAAGGGCCAAGTGTCTGTTAACCTCTAAAATAAATCTGTTTGCGTTCTTTTATGTTTCTCTCACTTATTGTAGCAATGAAAAGCTAAGAAACAATACTATTCATGCACACATTATAAATAAAAATAGCAATAAAATGCTAACAAAACACTGTACATATATTAATATATCAAGTAAAAGAAAATATAGAAACAGGATTCATGGTTTTTAAGCTATTTGTACTTCCTTGGACCATTTTAAGAATCAAAAGAAAATTCCACATATATTAATCTTAAACACAGTTTTACGTTAAACTCACAAGCCTCAGAGGATATAAATCATTTGTATGTCTATTAACCTTGTCTTCTGAACTAGTGTATGAAATCAAATATGACTCAGCAGCTACCCATGGTGATTTGAATTAACTGAAGACATTAGGAACTTGCTGTGCTGCTCTGTGTCTGCATGCTAAGAACTTAGTGGCCACATGTGTAGTGGCCTCCAGTTTTGGGTAAACAGATCCAAGAGCCCTTTGCTGCTGTTACTGAGACAACCACTCTAGCTAGGCACACAGGACTATTTTATGATCATTTAGTTTTTAATCTTAAATCTTAGTAAACCGTCCATAGTAATAGTTCTAAATCCTTTCCACATTTCTTGAAGCCCCATATTTAAAATGAATAGAACTTATATCAGCCTCATCTCTGAGGCTCGCTTATAAATTCTTCATCTTTTCTTATATTAAATAGATTGTGACTTTCCCCTTATTTCTTACTATCATGCGCTGCAGAAATGCCAAAAGTATACAAATACCAACAATATCATCAGGACTTAAGTAGTAGGAAAGTGGCTTTGGTTTGATTTGTTTTAGGAGCCTCTTTAGTTCTGTGTCAAGACATTCGCATCTTTAATCAGCCCACAGGGATTTCTAGTGTTACTGCAAATGATGCCTATCTCAGAAACACAGCATGTTTACTTACTGTCAGTAGAAACAAGAACAGGTAAGCTTTTGAGCAATTCATTTTTGAGACCCTTCCCTGCAGTAGGAAACTGTAATTCTATGTACTGATTAGTTGGTTTTTGTTAACTTGACACAGCAGAGTCATCTCAGAACATCAACTGAGAAAATGCTTATTAAACTGGCCTGTCAGCAAGTCTGTAGAGTATTAGTAACTGACATGGGAGGATCTAGCCCAATGTGGGTGGTGCCAACCCTAGGCAGGTAGCCCTGGGTTGTATAGGAAAGTAGACTGAGCAAGCCAGTAAGCAGCAATCCTCCATGGCCTCTGCTCTGTTCCTACCTTCTCATTCAAGCCTTGAGTTCACTTCCTTATGGATTATGACCACAAATGTAAGCCACGTAAACCCTCTCCTCCACAGGTTTATTTTGTTCATGGTGTTTATCACAGCAATAGCAAACTCTGCATCCTAATAAAACATGGCTTGCTTGTCTTTCAAACAAAAGATTCAGCTTTTATTGACTTTGCACATATAACACCCATGTCTTTTGCTTTCCAATAATTTCTTCACTTAACCCTTATTATGAATAATGGAAACAGGCTGTGCTATGTTGTAACATTGCCATTCTAAGTTAATAGAGCTAACGGCCCATGTCCTCCAGTCTTTCCTTGACTATTCTTCTCTTTTCATTGTTTTTAACTTGGTTTAGAATATATAGCATGAAATCTACCCACATAACAAAATTTAAACTCACATTACTACTAACTATATGCACATTGATGTCAACACATAGCTCCAATATTTGCTTCTACATCCCTAATACTTAGACCTATTGAGCCTGAAAACCCCATTTCCCTGCTCCTTGGCCACTTACCACCACCATTCTCTGTGTTTCTGTGTGTTTGTCTCCCTTTAGATACCATATGGGTGCCATATGGAGGTAGAATTACATAGTGCTTACCTTTCTGTTTCTGGTTTATTTTACTTATGATGTCTTCAGGGTTTATTCTCCATGTAGTAGCATGTCATCGATTTCTACCCTTATTGCATATCCCCCCCCCCCCGTCTCTCTCTCTGTCTCTCTCTGTCTCTCTCTCTCTCTCTCTCTCTCTCGCTCTGTGTGTGTGTGTGTGTGTGTGTGTGTGTGTGTGTGTGTGTGTGTGTTGTGGTATGTTTGTACCACATATAGAGTTCAGAAGACAATTTGTAGGAGTTGGTTTTTTCCTTCCACAATAAGGATCTCAGGACAAACTCAGGTTATTGGGGTTGGCAACAAGTACCTTAGCCTGTTTAGCCACCTCATAGGCCCTGAATTACTAACTCTTTTTTAAGACTGAATAGCATTCACTGAATTTACCTACCCCTCAGTTATTTTTACCTCTTTGTTATTATGCTTAATACTTCAGTTAGATGGGAGTGCCACAGATATGTCTTTGTGATCCTGTCTTCTCTTCTTTCAAACAAATAAGCACAAGCAGGAAGACAGAGATCCTGTGTCAATCCATTTGTTATGGTTTTTGGAATCTTTAAGCTATTTGCTTGTTTGGTTTGTTTTTCTAATGGCCATCATATAATAAGTTTGAAGTCATCGTGGTTTTGATTTCCCTAGTAATAATATTGAGCCCCCCTTTTCATAGACCTCCCAGCTATTCATTCATCTTTGGAGCGTCTTTTCCTAACCCTTGGCTGGCTTTTTAATCTGGGTTTGTTCTGTTTTGTTAGTGGGTTGAGGGGCTTCTTACATATGTCAGATTTCAACCCCTTGTTGTGACTGTTGCCTTTGCAAGTGGCATTGCAGAGTACAGCTCTTGAATTTCTCCCATGGCAGCAGGAGATTTGAATGGCACATTTCCATGGCTGCCATAGCTACTGATTCAGACTCTGTTTGACAAAATCATAATGTGACTCACATAGGCGTTCAGCTTGAAGAAACACTATCAGAGAGTAATCATTTGACATTTAAGGCTCTTATCCTAAATCAATAAAGCCATCAATACTCTCTTCAAAATTCACATCCTAGAAATGATTCTTTTTCCTTTCTTTATTTCTTTTTCCCCCCTTTCTTTCTTTCTTTCTTTTCTTTTCCTTTCTTTTCTTTTCTTTTTCCTTCTTTCCTTTCTTTCTTTCTTTCTTTCTTTCTTTTGAGACAGGGATTCTCTGTGTATCCTTGGATTCTCTTTATAGACCAAACTGGCCTCGATCTTACAGAGCTCCATTGCTCTCTGTCTCCCTGAGTCCTGGGATTAGAGGTGTGCACCACCACGCCCAGCTAAGGCTTTTATCTTTTGTTTTGTTTCATGTACTTCATCTGCACAGTTAATGTTCAAAGTGAGAACTAGATTGGATAGCTTGTTGTTAATTTGTAATACACATATGTAGTAAGTTTGGTGCCAAAGCAAATTCTAGATGTTTTTGGCTCTTTGCTGAAAGAAGCTGAATTTGCTGTATCTACTGTCTTTCTACCATGCAGTAAAATATAGATTAATATGTGTTACAGCTGGAAATAATCAAGCTGTTAGATAGTATAAGGGAGTTGCATCTGTTGACACAACGCTTAATATTTGATGGCACTCTTTGGGGGAAAATAGACTCTTTTGCCTTGCCACTTAATTTGTAGCCTGTTCCAATGTTGAAGGTGCCCACACTTGCTTCTAAGCTAAGATATTCATATTTTTCTGAGTTTTTTTGTTTGTTTGTTTTGGTTGGTTTTGGTTTTTCAAGACAGGGTTTTCTCTGTGTAGCCTTGGCTGTCCTGAACTCACTTTGTAGGCCAGGGTGGCCTCAAACTCACAGAGATCCGCCTGCCTCTGCTTCCTGAGTGCTGTGATTGCAGGCGTGCACCACCATACCCAGCCTCAAAATACTCACATTATTAATGCCTCAGAGTCATTGGTTTCCAGGGAGCCGAGTAGGGCTTACTACTTAGTAAAACTGCACTTCTTCCATGTAAACTGAGGACTTGAAATCAGTATTTTTAAAAAGAGCGCTAACATACAAGGCCCTGGGTTTGACTCCCAGCACAAAAAAAAGAAGACATCTACAGGAAATGATACTCATTCCGTTAGCAACCTTTGCTCTGCACTGAGGCATTTGGTCAGGGCTCTGGTCTATTCCATATAAACTTCCTTTATGGAGTAGTGTGGTTTACTATACATTCAAGAGGCCATTTGTTCTTGGCTATAAGTTACCCTTCCTTCCATGAAGAATGTTAAATTCCAGTGAATTGTAGCATAGGTAAGGGTTTGAGGTCAGTCTGAGCTAATGTGGAGACCCTGCCTCAACAAAAGGACACAATATAAACAGAAAAAAATGATAACTGCTACACTGACTATACTAAATTCTAGCTTAGAATTCATTTCCATTTTTAATCGTTACTAATTGCCATTGTGCCTGTTATGCCAAGGCCCCAGCACTAAATAAAGATTAAGCTGTAAATACAGATTGAATGCTCTTAATTCCAGGCCCCCCCCCCAAAAAAATCCACTAAAGACAGGCACAGGTGTTTCCTAAAAGGGGACTTTCCTAGAAACTTAACATTAGAACTCGAGTTCAAAGGACCTCTGGCCTGTTCCTCATTCTTTAATGTCTTCATTTAACAAACATTTGTCAAATTCCAACTTTGTTCCAGCCACTGTAGTCTACACAAGATGTATAAAAATAAGCCCTTGACCTTGAGTTGACAGACAAACATAATAGTAGAGATACATGTGTAAATAATTGATATAGCAGTGCTATATGGAGAGATGGAGTAGGTCAAACCCAGAGAAGAACCTTGAAGAGCAGAGACTGACAAACAGGACAGCTCAATTCCATCACATGGAGTACCAGTTTCCACATCATGCCTACCAACCATAAGACCAACCATGTAACTTCTGAGATCATACTTATTACCCACCCTTCTCTTACAACCTAATTTTTTTCTGTGCTGGAATCAAAAATTATTGACTGGCATTCCCACTCACACAGACTCCCTGACTTAGGGTTTCTATTGCTACGACAAAGCACTATGGACAGAATCAAGCTGGGAAGGAAAGGGTTTATTTGGCTTACACTTCCATGTTGCAGTCCATCCTTGTAAAAAAGCCAGGACAGAAACTCAAACAGGGCTGGTACCTAGAGGCAGGAAATGATGCAGAGGCCATGGAGGAGTGCTGTTTACTGGCTTGCTCCCCATTGGCTTGTTCAGCCTGCTTTCTTGGAGAGTCCAGGACCAGCAGCCCAGGGGTATCCCCTCACACAATGGGCTGATTTCACTCCTGTTCGTTTGCCATGACAGGTAATTCTGTTTCAGTACATATGAGTTTTATGTCTGTTCCCTCACAAATAAGTTGAGGAAAAGAAAAGCTGGGCATTGGCCATTTAAAGGGAAGAAATGAAACCATAGAAGATCAGAGTTTACAGGAAGTTTTTGGGAAAAAAATAAAAACAATCATGGAAGAAAATGTGGGCTACTGAGCATGGTACAAGTACTGCCAGTAGAGGTAGTATCAGGACACTTGGGAATGCACATGAATTCAAAGTGGCGTATAAATACATACACGTTCAAAACAGCATTGAAAGTAGGTGTTAAAGAAGAATTCAAGTTGGAAAACGTCTTTGGGTACTGGGAGCAGAATAATGTATTTGAGTTCAGATTGAACCATATTCATAAAATCTTACTTTTAACTTTTCCTGTCTCAATTCTGTCATCTGGAAGCTGGCCTTGGGATGGTTTTAGGAAGTGACATGCTAGGATTGGGGTACCCTAAACACTGCTGCTGCTTTGCCAGTGGGAAATTCCCAAGTAGGGTGATGGTGGCTAATTCTGTATGCTTGTTTTCAGACAAAATGAATTTAAAATATCCCAATCAAATTGAGAAGAAAGTAAACAAGGCTTGCTGCTATCTATTTGTCAAGTGATATTTGCTAACATTCCCTTTATTTTCTTAATCAAGAGTCTCTTGTCCTTTGACAATTCCATACATATATGCAACATATTTTGATCTTATTCACACCAACTCTTCTCTTCAACTCCCTTCAGAACAACTCCCAACACAACTTTCAACTTCACATCCTCCTCTTTTTTTTTTTTTTCATAATAACCCACTAAGTGCCATTAGTTCTGCCCTACTATGTGTGAGACCATCCACCAACATGGGCAGCCTACCGGAGGCCATAGCCCTAAGGAAAACTGGCTGTTCCCCCAGCAGCTACCACCAGCTCCTTAGCTAGGGGTGGAGCCTCATGAGTCCCTCTCAGTCATGCTGGCAGTTGACTGGCTTGACCTTCTGTGGGTAACCACAGTTGATCTAGTTTCAATAGTGCAACAGCCATGTTATGCCTAGGAGACAGCATTTCTCAGCAATCTGCCTCATCAAGTCCTTTTTGGCCTTCTCTCATTATGTCCCCTGAACCTTGAGACGGGGTGGTACACATGTCTTCTTTAAGGCTATGGGCCGAATAGCCGCTGACTCTCAGCACTCTGGCCAGTACCTGTATGAACCACAACCCACTGCACATGCTACCTTGGTTGTCCTTAACTGACAGAAGACTGCTCGCAGCAATTTCATTAATAGTACTTCCAAAGTGCTTGCATGTTTTAAATACTCTCCTCGTGTCATGTTTACTCAATACCCTCCTCGGTACTAATTCAGAGTTTTCTGATCATATGAGCAGTTTGATATAGCAGACTTTAATATGACTAGAGTGTGTGAGAGTGGTATACTACAAATCTCCTATGGGACACTTCCCTCTCCAACTATTCTGTGAGCCATCCTGCTTCTGGCTTTCCCTGAATGTCCACTGTCACGTTCTCTGTATCCTGTGACACTGTGAGCACTCTAACTTGTTGACAAGGCTCTTACACACAATCCAGAACAAAAGACCTATGTTGTAGATACTCAACTGGTGTTGTTAAGTCACGAGAGAAAGCTTCCATTTATGTGACTCGTCTCATTCTTGGCCCATGCTTAGCAGTGTACCAGTGACTGATTTAATATTGCTAAGTTGAGAATGACTTAAATATTAAGGCAAGAGTAAAAATAGGAAATAAAATGTAGCAGGAAAATACTAGTATCAACCTAATTCCAAGTCATCTGTAGAATGGCTCTTTTGTAACACTGATGATTGACAGCAGTACCTCACAGATGCTAAGCAACTATCTATCATTAAACTGTATCTCTGCCCCTCTTTTTACTTTTATCTTGAGGCAGGATCTTATTAAGTTGCCCAGGATGGCCTTGAATTTGCTCTGTAGCCCCAGCAACATTTGAACTTGAGATCCTCCCACCTTAGCCTCCCAACTAGCTGGGCCCACACCACAGGTCTAGAAGTCGTCTCTTTCTGAAGAAAGTTCCCTTTCCTTCTGCACAAGCAAAGACTGGACTCTAGTTTCTGTTGGCAGTTACTACCTGCTCACGAACTGGAATAAGATGATGGGTCCAGGGTTCTACCTTGGCAAACTAAAGAGAGATTCTGACAAAACTGCCTTAAGTTGAAGCCCTAAAATCAGAGACATAGAGACACTAAAGCACTTGAAGATTCTGTGAGTGATAAAAGGAAAGGAATAGTACAGGCAAGGAAAGGGTTCCCTGTGTATATACTGTCCGTCTCTTGGCTCACAAAAGCCTTACTTGTGATGCACGATTGTGTAATGAACAAATGGCAGACATAGCACAGAGATTGCTACCTCAGCCACTTAGCACATGCTGTTTCCAGCCAATACAGGAAATGTGTTCTTTACATGGCATGTGATTAGAAATAAGAAAGTTTTCAGATGTGTTAGAAAGCCTGACATACGCTGTAGGGTGGCTTACTAAATCACATGGTCACTTAGGACCCTAACCTAGCTGTTGGTTTCCACATGCTATTACTCAGAATTACATCCACTGGCAGGACCAAGAAGAAAACTTCAGCAGATCTTCAACAGTGGGTTTCCCCGCTCAGGCAAAACACATGGCTCCAAGCTCTACTGCAGTATGGCTGTGGCTGGGTTTAAAAGGACAGCAAGGTTCTTGCTGCTACTATGGTTTTTGTTGTTTTTTTCTAACATGTAAAATGTCTTCAGGCTCCTCTCAGTTCAGGAGGTAAGAACTCATCCATCTAAAGATTGAGAGAGAGCTGGTTTCAGCTTTTCTTTCTTCCTCTTTGTGCCTCTCACAGACGGTAAAGATTGCATCCTGGAGCCGCTGTCCCTGCCAGAAAGTCCAGGTGGCCCCACTGCTTTAGAAGGGCCTCCATCTGTGCCTTGCATCTTCTGTGAAGAACATTTTCCCATGGCTGAACAAGACAAACTTTTGAAGCACATGATTATCGAGCATAAGATTGTCATAGCTGATGTGAAGCTGGTTGCAGATTTCCAAAGGTAAATTTTGGTTATGTTTATAAAATAATCAAATTCTTCCTTGACTAGAGGATAGTATAGCCTACACAGAAAGTAATCTCTACTCAGATATAGAAGGTCCTGTTCCGAGTGTTTTGTTGGGTTTTTTCTTTAATTTTTTTTTATTTCAGTCTTTTATTAATAAGCATGTAAATTGTGATCAATTAAAACCTGGTTTTGCTGACTTTGTTTTCTACTGAGGAGACTCCATAGTAGTTGCTGACATGGGGAATTCGTGAGAACATAAAATTTAGAGAATGTGGAAAGGCTCCCTTTCAATGGAAAGTAGAGAGTAGCCTCAACATTATAGCGTCAGTGCAGACTATCTCTCAGGGCACCATGGCATGGCCACAGAGAATCCTCAGTCTTGCCATGGCTCTTCTTAAGCAGCAGGAAATATTATTAGCAGTGGAGTAGACTGGAAACAGGCAAGCCTGTGCTTGAATGCCTTCCTGGGAGCCTCTTAGCCTTATGACATGGGACAAGCACTGGTCTCTGGTCTATCAGGCTAAAGCAGAACCTGCCGGTGACTTGCTGCTTTGTATATGAAAGACAACATGTATTTGTATTTTTTAAAGATTTACTTATTTCCTTTATTTATTTATACAGTGTTCTGCCTACATGTATGCCTGCATGCCAGAAGAGAGTATTAGATCATATTACAGATGGTTGCGAGCTGGGATTTGAACTCAGGACCTCTAAAAGAGCAGTCAGTGCTCTTAACATCTGAGCCATCTCTCCAGCCCCATGTATTTGTATTTTGATTACTGATGAAATGGCAATCTGTCAGCTATAGCTTCAATCTTCAGTGGGCCTTTATTCTAGTCTGAAAACTAATTATTATTTATTTATAAGATTTAACTTTTAAGAAAAGTTAAGTTTCCACATTATCTAGATTTTTAGAAAGACAGTTTGTTTGAGGTTGGAATAGCCAGCATTCCTGCAGGAGTAATCTAGCTATTCTCAGTTTCTGGTATCCTTCCCAGCTGCTAGACACCAACATGGAATATATGCGGCATGCCTTCTGTGTATATATGGGGTCTAAAGCCACTACGTACAGTTAATTTTTAACTAGACTTTGATGTTGCCTGGCCATAGAACAGAGCAAGGAAATGTGAAAGATGTGTGTCAGCAACTGTGAAACTAATTTTCTTGGATGTATTCAGGACCAACACATCGTGCCTCTCCTTGTTTCTTATTCTTTATTTTTGAATTAGAGAGAAATGATCAGAGTGGTTGTTTTTGGAATATTATGGAAACTTTGCTAAATATAATACTTTTTCCAAGATGTATTCAAATCTGTTCATTTAAGATGCTTCTTAAGCTAGATATCTTCCAATTCTTTTCTTCCCCCAAGTAGCTATAACAGGAATATTAAATGGTGTGTCTTATTTTATTCAACTTTTCTTTGTTTTAAGATGATCTCTTTACTCTCGTACCATGTAAACAACAATTACCGCTTGTGAAGTGCAGGAAAATACAGCCATCTATCAGCGGTCACTGAGAAGGATGAAGACTTTCTTTCTCTTCTGCCTTTAAAATTGGAGGAATGTTTACATCAAAATTTGTCTTTTCTCTTTTGTGTTTATGTATAACAAAATGACAGTAATAATAGTTATTAATCTCTTATTATTGGCATTAATCTTATTGTTCCTATACAGACAGAACAACCAAGTTCCTTAGCCAGGCCTCAGGGCTTAGAGATCAATAAGTGAATATTGAGAACAATCACTTACTAAGTGCAGCAAACATCCAGTAAAGCGGATACTTGTGAATTAAGTAAAAAGATGCATATCAAATGCAAATGTTCTCTAAAATGTATAGTTAACATGTACATTAAATGTAGAATGTTAGTTCTTTCTTGCCAGAAGCCCCCCCATTAAATAGTTTGTACTCTAAGGAAGCAAAAAAGTTTAATTTGAATTGACCAACAATGTGTCTGAGTTTCTTTTTTTTTTATTTTATTAATTTATTCATATTACATCTCAATGGTCATCCCATCCCTTGTATCCTCCCATTCCTCCCTTCCTCCCCTTTTCCCCTTCCTCCCCTCCCCTATGACTGTGGTGTCTGAGTTTCTTTAAGGAACATTGATTATTACTGTTGTCGTTGTCATTGTCGTTGTTGTTGTTGTTGTTGTTGTTGTTGTTCGAGACAGGGTTTCTCTGTATAGCCTTGGCTGACCTGGAATTTACTCTGTAGACCAGGCTGACCTGGAACTCAGAGATACACCTGCCTGTGCCTCCCAAGTTCTGGGATTAAAGGTGTGTGCCGCCACCTCCCAGCAAGGACATTTTTAATATATCCAGTCTTCTTTGAATAACCTCCTATAATTTAAAGGAACTAAAAGCTCTTCTCTAACACAGTCATTGACTATTTGTGATCTGTGTGACTTACCCAGTCTTCAGAAAAGAACCTATAAAAGGATTGAGGAAGAGACAACAGTGAAGAGCTTTAGTTAACATTGATGAACTCACTCTTCTAAGTACAAACCATAAGGGTTTTAATTAATAAAAATGATATGGGCTTATCTTATATTTTATTTTACTCCAACAGAGTCTCACTGGGTAGTCAAGGTTGGCCTCAAGCTCATATTTCTCTTACCTCAGGCTTTTAAATGCTAGAATTACAGAGATCTACCACCACTCCAGTCCTATCCTGTGTTTTATAAGAAGAAAGTTATATATATTCATATTAAACATATTTGACATTCTTTATTGAAACAAAGTAGGTATAAAACTTCCTAGGGCAGAGGAAATAAAACAAAACAAAACTGAAAATCATTCCTTTGAGACTACTTAACAGTTACTTAAAATGAGCTATTTTCTAGCTTTCTTTAGTAGATGAAATTGTGCCGGAAGATAGATGTTAACACTTGATTTTTTTTTTTTTTTTTTTTTTTTTTTTTAAGTTCCATTCATTCAGTGCTACTTGGATAACAACCATATCTCAAACCTTCGTACTTTTACCGGTATGTGTACAAACTACAGTGGAGGTCTGAGCAGGCAAGATGTTACTACAAAGATTTTCTTATATGTGAGAAAGAGTTCCATGACATACAATTTGGCGTTCTTTTCAACAAAAGTATTTGCTGATGACTTACCAATTACTTTTATGGATTTTTTTAATGAAGTGTGAAATGCTCTCCTGACTGCCATCTCAATAAAGATGCCATATCAGATATTTCATGTGGTATATTCAGCCTGTATATATTGATAGCCATAACTGTAACTTTGAATAGACTAGGGAATAAAGTAGGGAAATGAAGTCAACCAGTAATCAAAAATGTGTTCTAATTGGGGCCAGGACTACAGGGATTTGTTAAAGACTTGCTGTCATCAAGCTGTTTCTCATTGAATGAAATTTCTCCAAGTGCCTGTAATAGCCACAACAGAATATATAAACTGATACCCCTTAGTTTTGGTTAAAAACTACAAAGATAGTACTATTTCTTTAGGAAATTCCTAAACTCAAATGTAAGCTTGGCCTCAAATATATGTAGCAATGAAGTTGTTTGCATTTTGTATGGAGCATGTGTTTGTGCCTTTAAGTTATATTGTGATTTGTGATTCTGTTTTGTTTTTCTAACACATGACCTTTTATTTGCTGTCGTTACACTATCTTTAATGAGGAAAAACTCAGATATCGACTTTCTTCCTTACTTTCTCTCCCAGCACACTCCCAGAAGCTGCTTAACAACATCTCAGCTAGAGATGGGCCTGAAAAGCATCATTTCTAAGATTATTGAGTACTTGCCTGCAGAGTAGTAAAATAACTTTTAGCCGGGCGGTGTACTGTATGGCTTCTTGGCCCCATCAGGTCTCAGGCCGGCCTGAGGATTCTGAGGTTGTGCCTGGCAGGATCTCCCTGATCTTCAGTCATTTTCAGGCCAGTAATTGCTTCCCTGCACTTGTAGCCTTGAAGTAGCTGATACAACAGAAGCACTTGATAGTATGCGTCTCATGAAAGGTGTAGTACTCAAACATTGAAGACCTTGAAGGCTGGACTGCTGACTGTTTGAATCAGGCCATTGTTTACTCAGGAATATAGGAGCTATTTCGCACCTGCCGCCCCATCATGGCGCCCCATATCAGTAGCCACAACAGCTGTAATACCTTTCAGTCCCTCTGTAGGCAATTAGTAGCTGTTCCCACTGAAGCCTGCAGTTACATAGCATGCTCTTTAGAAACAGACTGCTACCTCTCATTCAGATTTCTGTATAGTTCTATATCTGTCATATCCAAAATCATTCTGTGCATCTTCCTTGGTCCCTGATGGGCATGGAGAAAACATGTCAAGTATCCATTGCAACTACAATTCCAGGAGCTTTCCTGCTGCCCTTTTCCAGGATTCTTGTGCAGAGTGATCCCCACATGCATCTGTGTTCCAGAGACCAGGGCTGTTTGGGAACCACAAAGGCCTATCTGGATTCCGCTTCTGCCATTCTAATCTACTATAGATACCTATGAGGTATCCATTTGTGCTTTCGTGTTAACTGGCTGGTGGAATGAAGGCAGACTTATAGTCCCAGGACTCAAGAGACAAAAGCAGGCAGATTGTACATTTGAGGCCAGCCTGGCTATATAGTGACATCTTCTCTCAAAAAATGAAAACGACTTCCCTTATTCATCCACTTTGTAGCAGGTTCCTACTCTGCCATTCAGCCTTGTCTCAAACATACAGGCTCAAATAGTTCTTCCACCTTATACTCCTTGTAGATGGGACTGTATGCCACTATCCTTTCCGTTTTCCTTTCCTTAAATTTAATTTTTTAATAAAATGTTTTAAGTGTTACAAATGCATGTAAATGAGTTCCTTTCCTTATACCTATTGTTCATAAACACCACGACTTAAGATATTGTGCTCTACCTGCTTCATAATACTTAAGCATCAACAATAATTCATTTGCAAATGAGTAAACCAAGTCTCATAAGGGTCAGATAACTATAAGTTCAGATTCATGTACCTGAATGCTGAATGCTGCTCCTGAGTAACACACTATTAATACGCCGGCTGTTAGCTTGAGGACTTGGCCACTATTATTATTTAAAAGCACATCTCTTCCAATTTAAGATCACCCTTAAGATCTAGCATAAGGAGAAAAATGTTTTAGCTTTTTATTAGAAAATAAGTCACAGCTGGGTGTGGTGGCATACACATTGTAATCCCAGCACTTGGGAAGTCAGAGGCAGGCGATCTCTGTGATTTCAAGGCCAGCCTGGTCTACAAAGCAAGTCCAAGACAGACAAGACTACACAAAGAAACCTTGTCTTGAAAAACCAAAAACGGAAGGAAGAAAACAGAGAGAAAGAGGGAGGGGGAAAGGAGGGACAGAAGGAGGGAGGGAGGGAGGAAGAAGAAGACAGAAAGGGAGGAAAAGAAATCACAATAATTCAAAAGGTGGTGTGGTCACTAGGGTCCATGCTCTCCAAACGTCTGCTTACACTGTTTCCACAGATAATTTCCCAGGCCTGTGAACATCTTCTGAAGGTGAGCGGCCCAAGTAGATAGAGTTATCACTACTTTAACAGGTTGTGGATCCAAAATGGGATTAGCATTATATGGGACTAGCTGCCCTTGTCAGGCTGGCTTAGATGCTGTGTGCTGACTGTCCTCATTAAAGTGTCAAATGAGGATAGCGAACCTCTTCTTGGTTGTTTATACTGCTAGCTATGAGAACTTGGCCCTGAAAAGTCAGTTATCTCAGGTACCTGGACCTGCCCTATATGAATATATTTAGTCATGAGCACAAATATCTGTATATTTTAGTTTGGAGAAACAATTCATGTCCTATTCTTGACATCTCTAACATAGGTTCTACCATATTTCTTTAATTCATGTCACTACCTTGCAATAGGCAGTTTGCTAAGCAGAACATTCCCAAACCTCTTCCTTATGTGTGTGAGTGTGTTTCAGTATGTGTTACGTATTTGTGTGTGTACAGATATGTGGAGGTCAGAGGTCAACACACGGTGTCTTTCACCATTGGTCTCCACCTCATTCTTTGAGACAGAGTCTCTCAGCAAACATGAAGTTCATTGAGTCAGCTAGGCTGGCTGCTCAGTAAGCTCTAGGGGTCTAGAGGTGGCACCTGGCACCACCTCTAGCAATGTGGTTTACAGATGTGTGTGCACAGCTTTTAGGTAGATGTAAAGTATCCAGACCCAGGTCTGTGTAGCAAATATTTTACTAACTGAGCTCTCCTGCCCAGCCCTGAGCATCTTGCCTTTCTTTTTCCCTCTCTCCCACCCTCGCTTTTCCAGGACAAGATAGTCAGCTAATAGAGAGACCAGGAATAGCTGTGCAGAATAACAAGGAGTGAAACTGCTAAAGTTGGCCAAGGAAGTAATGCTTTATCTTTTTGTAGATACATGTCTCTTGTTATCTTCTTTGAGGACTCTGCTGTCCCTTCCACATCTAAGGCATATCAAAGCAAGTGAGTTAGCCACAGAATAATGATGGATCATGTGCTGCCTTTGTAATTCAATCTGAGCTAGACTTAACACTGTCATTTTTTGACCTGTAAATGAAGTCAGAATTACTCTGTAAGGAAATGTCCCTCTCTCCATGTTAAGATTGCCAAGGTAGTTAGATACGAGGAGTAAGAACTAATTTATGGTTGTACCCTACTATTATCCATTGGGTTCTTTTCCACATGTATCCTATTCACTCTATTTTCCATTTTTATTTACTTACCAGCTCATCTCATGGTTCTCTCTTTTTCTCAGATCTCTCTCAACACAAACTCTTGTAGTCTATTAAGTCTTGTGATCTAGAGACAGTCTAGATCACCACAATGGTGGCAGATAAAGCTGAAAGAAAAGTAAAAGGAAACCCAATGTGGGAGTCGCTGCCTGCTTAGAAAACCCACAGAAGTCTCCAAGTACTCTCCCACATCCTTGTAGCATTGACTTTGAGCCTACTCTGGCAGACCACTGCTTGGTGTAATATCAAGCCATATTAAATGTCCAAATTCCTATTCTTTCTGTTTTCTTCCAGTATTTCAGTAAATTCCCTCTCTTTTTATGAAGCTTTGGTTCTTTGGTGTAACTTGTTTTTCTTAACTGTAATTTGTATAGTCCAATAAATTGTCGACTATAAGGTCAACCATCCTTTTCCTTTCTCCTCTTGAAGACCACATTCCCCTGTGGTGCCCTTTGGTCCATGAGGTAGTGCCATAATCATCTTGTTATAATAAATAAATTGAAGGAGGAGCAGCTTGGTTGAATCATGTCATCTTACTTTGTCTTTCAGCACATGTACAGGGCTGGGTTATGAGTTGCTTTTAAGTTGAGCCCATATGCTCCTTCTAACTCTGCTCATTAAGTATAAAGTGTTAGCTCAGCTGTTTTCCAAAGGCTAAATTTGATTTATTTTAGGCAGAGTGTGGGCATTCAGACATTCTCTCTAATTATGCAGATGTTGGATGTATGCTGTTATTGCACCACATTGACCTTTGGGGAAGATGACTGCTCAATCTTCTCTTCACCTTATTGGTGTCATGAGCATTTGATTCTTGCATTTTTAAAGATATTTTCATTTTGTATGTATGGGTGTTTTACCTATATGTGTGTCTGTGTACCACATGTAAGCCTGGTGCCTACAAAGGCCAGAAAAGAACATCAGATCCCATAACTGCAGTTACAGATGCTTGTGAGTCACCACGTGGGTCCTGGGACTCAAACCAGAATCCTCTGGAAGAGCATGCCATGCCATAAACTACTCTCAGTCCCTGACTATTACATCATAAATGCATGTAAACAATTAATGCTACTTTAGAAAACTTCATTAAAACAATTCACTTAACCATGTACGGTGGCCCTTGCACATATTCTCAGAACTTCAAAGATGAGGCGTTCAAGGCTAGCCTTGACAACAAAGCATGTTCAAGGCTAATCTGGGCTAATGAGAACTTGTCACAAACAAACAAAAGACTCATTTTAACTTTCTTACAAACCTGTTTATTGGATTTCAAAATAGTGAGGCATTTTCGTTCCTTTGTAGAGTAGTTTGATTTTATTAAATATTTATCTCATATTTCTGCAATACCTTACTGCCTTTCTTATCACAAATTCTCTAGCAGTTTCAGTTAACATCTGCGTTTTGGTGTGGAGGTAATTAGACATTCTGGTATGATCCTATCATTTTAAGACTTGTATTTTGATTCTCATTATCCTTTTGAATATCATTTCATAGGTACATTTTATATTGGAGGAAAAGATTCACTGAACAGCCCATCACAGATTTTTGCAGTGTGATAAGAATCAACTCCACAGCTCCATTTGGTAAGTGCATCTCTTGACCATCCACAATTCAGAAAAATAATCTCACTCTCTTAAATTATGCTCTCTCTTGTTTGCATGATAGCTGAAATTAAACTGATGTGTTTATTTTGCTTTATTTAAATAATTCTACATCAGAGCTCTATACCAGAGACTAATGGACATGTACAGTGTGTGTGTGTGTGTGTGTGTGTGTGTGTGTGTGTGTGTGTGTGTGTGTGTGTGTCTAAGCCACCAGCCAACCTTGGCCTCTATTATACTTTACCTTATTTTCTGAGGCAGTCTTTCCCTGAGCCTGCAGCCCAGTTGTCATAACTACCTGGCTGGCAGACGCCAGGGATCCACCACCCCTGGGCTTTTAAGTGAGTCTTCAGGATCCAAACTCAGATCCATTGCTTCATAGCCACACGGTTTGGGGTGGTGGCAGTGGTGGGTGGTGGTGGTTTCTTCTCCCAGTTTTTTCAAGACAGGCCTTGACTGTCCTGACTCACTTTGTAGACCAGGCAGGCCTCGAACTCACAGTGATCTGCCTGCCCAGCTTAGCCACACAGCTTTTTAAAACAGTAAATACCCCTGGGGGCAGGTGTGAGGGGCAGAATCTCTTTTCTCATTTATTGTCCTGGTCTCTCAACAGAAGAACAGGACAACTATTTTTTGTTATGTGATGTGTTACCAGAAGATAGAATCCTGAGAGAAGAGCTTCAAAAACAGAGGCTGGTAAGAATTTTAAAGTGCGAGTAGTGTGTTAAACACACATACACACACACACAAATCATTCCTGTTATTCTCTTTTATCACTTTTATTTAAGGAAAATTTCAAACATATACAAAATAAGACTACATACATGTCTTAAAACAGAAAATAGTATTCACTTGACTAAAAACTGAATTATCTACTAGAAATGCAGAGAGGACGGAGGACTGAGTTTTCCTCAACATAAAACGTATTTCCTGCCCCATTACATAGAAGCTCCAGGTTATTATGACTGGTCCTCCTTGGAGAGTTGGCAATGATTACAAGATATCTTTTGTATATAAAGAACTGTTTCAATCAATAGTACGGATCTCTGGGGGAAAGTCTAAAGCAATCAAATGAGATCGCATTCAGCAAAATAATGGTTTTTTTTTTCTTTTTCTGGAAAATGAATAAATTAAAAAAAAAAAAAAAAAAAACTAAATAACTGCCAAGACAATGAAATAAAGGCATGTTTCCATCATACACTGGAACTCTCACTAGTGTTTATGCCCTTGGTCCATAAGAACCAAGGGCTCCTATGGACCAACTCATTCCACCACAGCTTGCTTGCTATTCCCTTACATTGCTATCAGTTACGTTTTATCAAGTAACCACTTCCTGCCCCCTTTATTAATCTATTCCTGTATAGTTTCTGGAAAATAGAGTATAAGCCAACCAATTGGCCTTGCAACATGAGACATGGAATCTGGCCTCTGTGAGTGAATTCAGTGACTTGAGTAAGGTCAGCTCCATATAGAAGCGCAGACAGTCTCCCATGCGGTGTCTGTGCTTCTGAGTCACATCAGTGACTGCTTGCGTGCTCACTGTTCCTTAGGGTTCATGCCCTCGCCCGAAAAACTGAGGAAAGCATCAAGTTAAGCACTGAGTTTACGTGCCATCTTGTGGTTTGTCCTAGCTCAAAATGACTTTGTTTATTATGTGTTTGGGTTTTTTAATTTCTCACTTGCTTTTAAAGATGAGGTCTTGCTCTGTACCACAGCCTAGTATCAAACTCTCACATCTGCTACCCAAGTGGTAACCACCATTCAATGTCACCTTCTGGTTTCTTTCAAGAAAAGAAATGTCCCTCCGTAATCACTGCTGTTTCAGTGTGAAAATATGAGTACTTACAGGTTTATGGAGTATGTATGAGTTAAAACAATAACAGTAGATTTTAGGTTAGAACAGTTTGTCTTTTTATACTTTCTTTGAAACCTCTCCACATCCTGATTTCTTGCCATGTGTAGGATTTACAAGCTCCCAGTTGTCTTTGTGCCAGAGTTTGAGTCCCATTTGACCCTTCTTTGAAATTGTTTTTATCTGTATTCTGAAGGAACAACCGAGTTGAACGAAGTTCTGGGTGGAGGATTTGGGTAGCTTTCACACTACCCTTAGCTTCCTGTTAGAAGGCTTTTCCTCCATCTTTGTTCATTATCCTATCTCTTATATGTCTGCTTTGCTGTCCTCCAACAATTTGTTTTACCTCTTTTGTTTTAAATAGTTAAAGATTCCCCAAGATCTTATTCAATGCCTGCACTCCATTAGCACCACTGTGCTGAAGGCCTGACTCTGATGGAAAGTAGGCAGAGCAAACTCATCCGGGCTCACTACTTAACCCAGGTCTAAATTCCCCAGGGTCAAATGTTGCTATATTTTTTTCTTATCATCAGCATCTTGTTTAATATGCTTAAAAGTGGAGCCTCCTTTCCCTGAGCCAGAGCCTACTAGTCACCTGCTGTCCTCTCCTTAGGCAGTAAAACTGGTCCTCGGTTTGAATACCAGGCATTCTAGCTACTTGTATAGCAGAGTATGAAAACCCTGCCCTTGTGGGGCTGATGCTCAGGTGGAGATCTTACTGGTTTACTTTTACTCAAGTATATTGGATCCTTTCAGGACTCTAGTTCATCAACCAGGAACACCAGCCCCACCTCGTTTCCTTAGATATGTATTCTGTAGGGCATTGTTTGAATGCATACTTTCTGAATATTTTCCCTGATGCCATCTGTCAGAATTGATGACCTCTTCTAAGTTTTAATAACATGCTATTCTCTTAGCCTTTTCAATTACAATTAGTTCTTTAAAAATCTGTTTTCTTGTGGCAAGACACAGTGGTATACACCTTTAATCGCAGCACTAGGGAGGCAGAGGCAGCTGGATCTCTGAATTCTAGTCCAGCCTGGTCTACAGAGTGAGTTCCACGACAGCCAAGACTACACAAAGAAACCTTGCCTTAAAAACAAACAAACAAAAAGAATCTGCCTTCCTTGATAAATCAGGTACTTCTGAAGGTTTAGGGCTGTCAGTCACTTCTTCATGTTCTCTAACCCTGAAGGTGTTGATTTACTCCTTCTATAAAGCCATATAGTCAAATGTGCCTGAATTTAAAGGACATAGAAAAGAGCCAAAGCAGACTTACTGGATCAATGGGTTATATTTTTTCACTTAAAGGTAAAAAACAATCTCCTTTCTATTTGCCTATAGGAGAAAATACATGACATTCATAAGCTCTCAGTAGGAGGGCATAGCTTCACCAAACTGAGAGGACTGAATAGATTTTTCTTACACCTTTGGTTGTGAGCCTCAACTTTAAAAGATGAGCCATCTCCGCAGTCCAGGGAAGGGTTTTTCTAATCACTATTAAAAATGACAGCTTGTGACAACGCTTATGACAACTATAAATAATTTATGAACATTTTAACCTGCATAGCAATTTGCTCCTCTAGAGAGAAAGTGTGTTTTGTTTTTAATCCTATTTCATATATCCCACCTCACTCCAGAATAAAGCAACAAAATGAAATTACATGTCTCCCACTGAGAAGATTTTTCATCCCACTGTACTTTTCTTTAGAGATTTTTAGTAGAAGATAGTATTATTGTATATCAATCACCTTAAATTAAAATATAAATACATTCCTATAGCTTTCTTACACAATGGCTGTCTTTGTAGCACATTGCAAGTTCTAGTACTGCATTTAGGGAATAAAAATTCCCCAAATAAGCATAAAATTACATTTTCTGGTGAGTAGAACATGCTTATTAACAGCTCAGCAGGGATCGAGTTAGCATGAGTGGCCACTGAATGATTTTAACCTTTGGATTATTTAAGAGTTCATTGGTAAACAAATATAAACAGAGCCTAAAAAAATATTCATCTGCATTCTAAAGTTTACCGTTTTGAGCTTGTTCTTCAGGTGCCTAAAATTTACGACTTTTTCATATGTTTGTTCACTGCATGGACTTGGAAAGGCAGTGTTATTGTTGCTACTTTGATAGACAGACAAGGTCAGACAGCTTAGGAGTGGTGTGCAATTGTGGCTTTCAGTGAACCAATTGAAGGAAAGCAACTTGAACTGTTTTCTAGCCCTCAGAGTCACTCACTTAGGCTAGGCACGGTGGTGCACGCCTTTAATCCCAGCACTTGGGAGGCAGAGGCAGGCGGATCTCTGAGTTCAATGCTAACCTGGTCTACAAAGCAAGTTCAGGACAGTTAAACTTACACAGAGAAACCCTGTCTCAAGAAACAAAAACAACAACAACAAAAAAGAATCACTCACTTTGCAGCTCTAGCAAGTTTCATCTCCCTCCTAAACAAACGCCTCATTTTTCAATTGGCATTGGTTAGAAAAGAGCATAAATACATATGTAAAGAAATAAAATGTGTTTTCATTGGGAATTTTTAAAAGAAAATCTGATTTATTTGTTTCTTGAGTCATCAGTAAATGGGAATTTTATTTCCTTGGACCTAAGCTTCTTATATCTTCTTTTAAAACATGACTTTGTTTTCAGAGTCTCTCTCTCCAATAGAGAGCATGGGGCTGCTGCTGACCCACAGGTTACCCAGTGAGTCATGGCTCATGCAGACCATACTATTCTGAGACAAGCCACACTGATAGCTCACTTTCCTCTGTGGCCAAAAAGACAGGCATTTCCAGTCTGTTAAAGCTACCTATTCAGTCTTTAAATTCTTCTTCTTACCTACACTAGATTATGTTATATATTTACTAAAGACAGGATACTGGCTTTTTAGCTTTCTCATATCTTTAACTCTTCTATTTTTCTTTTATCCTATACATCTACTTTTTTATGATGATAATCTGTTTCTTATGAATTATTACGTTTTTGGTTTTTGTTTGTTTTTTGAGTTCTTCACTCAGCAGGCAGGGGTAAGACATTTTGCTAAAGACTGCATTGGGCTCACAGGTCCCCTTTGCTCACCTATCATTAATGAGATTACAGGCATGCACCACCCCTGGATCTAATTCATTTTTTAAAGACATTCTGCCTGTTGTCTCTTCCTCGCTCTTGAAAAGCAGCCTGGTGGGCCCCGCTAGCCTTTGCAGTAAGCAGATGGTTTCTGACTCTACCGCTCCAGCTTTAGGAAGGATGAAAGGAACTGATGCTTTGTAATAAGGTGGAATAGGCCAGGTGTGGTGGTGCACGCCTTTAATCCCAGCACTCGGGAGGCAGAGACAGGTGGCTCTCTTGTGAGTTCAACGCCAGCCTGGTCTACAAAGAGAGTTCCAGGACAGCCAGGGCTATTACACAGAGAAACCCTGTCTCGAAAAACCAAAAAAATAAAATAAAATAAAAGGTGGAATAGTGGTCTAATAAATCTCGTGGATTGGAGGAGTAGGCATCACCCAGTTAAGTGTCCCTCCAAGGGGTGTGGGCATATCTGTAGGGCAGTACTTGCCTAGCATGTGTGAAAATACAGGCTTACTCACCAGCCATGGAGAGGAAAGAAGGGGACTTCCTGCATTTTTTGTTTGGCTTTACTTACTTGTTCACTGACATGAGTGTTCTTGTTTCTAAAGATGCTTTGATTTTTATAACAAGGATGACTTACCATTTCTGCCAAAAAATGGTGAGACAGGCAAGTTTTATTATTTTTAGGAAAGCATATGATACCATTGGTAATCCTTGTTTGGTAGTCATCCTGTCTCTGGTGTGCTTTGGCTTGTATTATATACCTTTTATGAGAAATTTTGTTCAAGCCATCAAATTCTTGCAGATCACACTTTCCTAGTACCATTTAGTACCTCTGACACTTGAAAGGAATTCTTCTGTGGGAATGGGTTTGCAGCTTTCTACTGAGTCGGAAAGCTTGGAAAATACTGAGGTAGGTTACAGGTCAGCTCCACTCCAAGAGTAGCTGTGGCTTTGTGCCAGAACCTCTGCTCACAATTGATTCCTGATCCACTGGCATTTACTCCTAAATTAGTGACATTTGCTGTGCTTTTCTGATGCTTGCATACTGGGTGTTACACATAAGGACTATGATAAGAAAAGATAGGTTTTGGCTAAGGACATGCTAAGAGGTTAAACACATGCTGTACGGGCTCAATGGCCCCAGTTCGGTCCTTGAAACTCACATAAGGTGAAAGGAGAGAACCTCATACCTCTAATCACCACCATGACATGTGTGTATGGATAAAATGAAAATACCATCTTCCTGCCAGAAGAAATAAGAAACAGCAGAAAGACCAGGAGGAGATCGTGTTGTTAGCCTACCTCCAGTTTGAGACCATTGGAAGCCAGTTTCAATAGTCTATATAATGTCACCTATTCGTATCCTAAAGCAAGAAGAGCTAAAATCCAGACTCCTTGGGAATCTCAGAGAATCTGGTACTTGCCTCTCATCTTCTCTCACCATGCTCCACACAGTATGCTTACCCACTGTGCTCCAGCCATCCCGGGTGTGGCCCTGCTGCCCACATACCTCAGGCTCTTCCTTCTGTGCTCCACTTGTTGCTGTACTGCTGTCAGAATCATATGGCTTCTCAGAAGAGAGGTTTTGGTATCCAAGGCAAGTATCTGCCATAGCACTGAAGACATGCATAAGTGCTTAAAGAAGACAAAGATATAGAGTGATTCAAGCAGTTCACTGAAATGATTTAGGAAAAGAAGCTTCAATGAAGAATTAACTTTTATTATCAGCTATAATGTTGTGGAGAGTAGACATTTATATTGATCGGTTAATTTATTAGAAATTCTTGCTGGGTAAGAAAACTTATTTTGAAGTGAACACTATGGCCAAATAGAAGTCATGGACTGCAATGTTCTGACATGAAAATTCTGATTATCCTTGGGAATTGTTTTGCTCAAAAAATGGCATTTGTTTTATTGTATTCAACTATCCGAATCAACTGTTTTCATTAAAAATCAAACAACACACCTTCTTTTCTATGTGTTCTCCCAAATCCATTCATCCATCTGTGTACTGTAAGAAGGGACATGGGGAATAGGTATCATGCAAGCATCTGTGCCCCTCTCAGCAGTAAGAGCTGAGTTAGCTCTCTCCATTCCTTGGTGCCAGTGTTAGATAGTTATTCAGATGTCTTATGAATGCGGTTTTTGTTTTCTTAGTTAGCTTTTTTATCACTATGACCAAATATGGGAGAGAAAAATTCAAATGAGGAAAATTTTAACTGTGGCTCAGAGTCAGAGTCATCCATCAGTTCATGATCTGTTGGCTGCATCTGGGCATCACAACAACAGAATGGAATGAAGGAGGAGCCTGTTCACCTCAGGATACAGGAAGGGGCCAGGTTAAAGATGCCACCAAGAACCTGAACCCCAGGAACCTACTTCTCCAGCAAGCACCAACACCTAAAGTTTCTACTACTTTCCAAAAGAGCACCATCATTTGGGGAGCAAGCCTGAAGTCAGTGCTTGAGTTGGGGCCACTTTACATCCAAATTGCAATGTTTTCTATCCTGAGCCTCCTTTTTATATTCTCATCTTTAATAGGGTGAGGCATGTGGAGGTCAGAGGACAACTTTTGGAAGTTGGTTCCTTCTTAGACCATGTGGGGCCCAAAAATTGAACTAGAGT
The DNA here is from genome assembly GCF_903995435.1 of Acomys russatus. NCBI lineage: Eukaryota > Metazoa > Chordata > Mammalia > Rodentia > Muridae > Acomys > Acomys russatus. Next base: position 53,199,525 of record NC_067137.1, on the reverse strand, counting down.
CATCAGGCTTGATGACAAGCACCTTTACCTGTTGACTCATCGTGAGTCCTCCCTTCTGAACTTTTACTGATGGCTCAAAAATTTAAGAAACCTAATATTTCTTTTTTTTTTTTTTCTGATGTACTTGTTTTTATCTTATTCTATGAGTGTTACTCCGCATGTACTTATGTGTACCACATGCATGTATGATGCCCATGAAGGTCATTAGATGGCATTGGATCCCTTGGATTGGAGTTGCAGGTGTGAGCTTCCATGTGGGTGCTGGGAACCTACCAGGGTGCTCTGCAAAAGCAGCACATGCTCTTAACTGCTTACCCTTCTCTGCAGCCTCCCTGCCCCCGCCCCAACCCCAGCCCCACACCAGTTCTTAACTAAAGAACTGATTCTTCTTCAAGGTATTTCCTCAGGAAATTCCTAGATGCTTATGTCTATCTCCCTTTTCTCTGGTAGCTTATTTTGTAGTCTTTAATAAACACAAAATAAATGTCAGTTGGACCTTTTATGGACCTAAAAGAGCACAGGGCACTCTAGTCCTTGTCTGCCTCCCTCTTGCACTCATCTGTCCACCATATTGTGGACAGACCAGTTCACCAGTTTCCTATCTTTGAAAAGAAAAGGCCTTCATTTTTATAAGTATTTTAAAGATAAAAATTTTAAATAGAATTATTTAAAACAAACATATGTATAATTTTCTTGAATGTTCTAAGTAAAGTGAACAAAAGTTGTTTGGCAACTTTAGTTATTTCCAGCAGTTTTGTATGTGGCTCCTACACCACAGAACACTATTGTATGTTCTAGAGGAAGAACTAAGGATAGTAGGCCATGGCGCCATAGTCTTCTCCTCCTCCTGAGCAGCAGCAGGCCTGTGCTTTGTATTTGCTTTATCTTTCTCCCAACAGCTTAGAGTTTCTGGTTTAGGTGCTAGAGAGTGGTACCAGGAAGTCAACTGGCCTTGGGACCTGCTCGCTAGTGGGGAGCTTTTATTCATATCTCCTTTCCACACACCCCAGACTTAGGAGGAAATATGGAAAAGTTAGAGGAATATGTGGAAGAGTGGGACTACTTTGTGTCTAGGACTCCCACCCGGTGACAGCCATTGAAATTTGGGGCAATTAAAAGCTTCAAGAGGCCATGAAGTCACCTTGTCCCAGTCCCATGTTTCCAAACAGGATCGATCATTTCTTCTTTTTACAGTGGTGCTTAAGTTCCAGCAGATGCTACAGAAGAGGTTTTACCATTTGATGATGCCTCTAGGAACATTTGTGTAAATACCACTGATACACCCTACTTCTATATATTTCTCTGTGTGTGTGTGTGTGTGTAGCCTGTTTCTTCCTTGTTAGTGTATTTGTTCATGTCTGGTACATAGAACTAGGTAAAGTGACAAAGTTCTATGTTTAATTTCTTCAAGAAGTATATATTTAGTATGGCACCTTATAGCACTTTGAAATACCTCACATTTATAAAAATAAATAGCAAATAAAGGATTAAAAAGAATTCATTACAGTTTCATTTACTCCCATGAGGCCAAACATGAAGTGTTCCCTGGTTCTTGTCTCCTTGGGACAGACCCATCAATGTGTCTGCTTGCCTTGTGACATCTGCTCTTTGGACTCAAAACAAGTCATGTCTTTTGGCTGGGTTGGGTTTTTTTGTTGTTGTTGTTGTATTTTCCCTGATTTGAAGAAATTCTCTCCAGGCTTTCCTCATCTTTACAGAAGAGAGGCAACTGCTCTCCCTTACTGATTGACAAAGCACTGCCTTTTCCCTGTTATGGCCATTATAAATTCTTTTTTGCTTTTGTGTGTGCACATATGTGGGTGCATGTGTACATGTAGATTCAGATTTAAATAAACATAAAGCTAATTCTGAAAGGGAAATCAAAATGGCACTGCTTGCCTCAGTGGAATATGAGGAAGTAGAGCAGAAATCTTTTTTAGACTATAGTCTCCCTTCTGGTGGTAGGATGGAAACCTCGGCAGCTGGTTAAGCATCAGCCTAGCAGGTGCAAGAATTCACATGGAAAGGAGAGGTGAAGGGTCCTTCCAGTTTCCTCTTCTGACCTAAATCAAGGTGCCTGACTGCAGCCCTTTCTCTGGGAGCATTGCATCCAGTTATAGTGATGTAGTCATGTGTATGCTGTGGCTGTCTTTTCAGTTCCATGAGCTGAGACGCACCATTGCTCTCGTTTTGCATAAGACAACTCACCTGACCAACTTCTTAGAAATAAATTCTAGAGCTATTATTATTGATTACTATTTTTATTTGCCTTTTAACCAACTTTTCACTGAGAATCCTATCAATCAATTTCTAATTTAGTTGTCTCCATTGCACTTTGCCAGAAATTTAACTTTGCAACACTCTATATGCTAGCAAAGTATGTCACTCACTGCCAGATAATTTTCTGATACCATCCAATACAAATCAGAAATCTACTGAAAATATGACCCATGTTTGAAATTGTGAGTATGATATATAAAGTATAATTCTGAAGGCTTATAATTGGTATTGAAAGGGTAAGATGGTATTTAGAAATTATTGGTTTTGGTATACCCCTTCATCTACTAAATAGCTATCTCTCCTCCTCCTTGCTCTTAGTAGGAACATGTGACAAAACAAAAACACTCAAGGAACAAAAAAGACAAAAGTGCTTGTCTAGCCTGAAAGGGCTAGCATGCTTGAGACCATGGTTAAATCCCTGATGTTGCATGGAAGTAGGAGAGACTAGGATCCCAAAGTTTCCTTCTAGACCATGCCTCCAGTGCCCTAAAAACATCCTGCTAAGTACTACCACTTAAAGTTTATACCAACTTGAGTAGTACCGGCCTGGACACCAGCCCAGTAACACAGGAGCCTTTGGCAGAAACTATAATCTAACCACAATATACTTTTGCAGTACCCATCTCTAGGCTCATTGTTAGGACCCCCAAAACAAAACACAGTTTAGTAAGATAAAAGCATAGATTGTGTGTATAAATGTTTTTATTTCTGCAGAAGCTGGGACAAGATGAGAGCAGTTCACAGCTCTTTCTAGCTCTTTCTGAACTTTGCTGGCTGATTCTACCCAGCTTTTCTGGCCTAAACTTCTCTCCAAGCTATCTGATTCAAACTGGCTTTTCTTGGATTCTGACTGAATTGTTCTTCCTGGCCTTAAACTAATTCTGGCAATATGTTTTACTATTTTGGCTCCTTTTCATTCTCTGGCTTGTCCTGATTTCATTTGTGTCTTGCTTGTTCTCTCGGTAACCTGTCTCTATAAAACTGTCTGGGTAATCAACTCTGAGTAAAAGTATCTCCCCTCTTTCTCTCCTTGCACTATTATTGAGTTGCCTCTCTTTCTGTTCTCATGAGAGTTGAGTGTATCTTATCTCTGACTCATTCCATCAAATCTCTCTCTGATGTATCACTTTGTCTTGTCTGCCCCTCAATTAAATATCACTTTCAAACATGACTGTTTCCTTCTATAAACTAACCTTACTTCATTGTTTGGGACTAAAGGTGTGTTCTAAGGGTATGTCTTCATTCCAACCAGATCATACTGCACTCCAGAGCATGTCTGCATTCCAGATGGATCACCTAGAAGGATGTAATCCCTGGCCAGAGCAGCCGTGTTGCTGGATTAAAATTCCTCTATATGTACCGGACGCGGTGGCGCACGCCTTTAATCCTAGCACTCAGGAGGCAGAGGCAGGCTGATTGCTGTGAGTTCGAGGCCAGCCTGGTCTACAAAGCAAGTCCAGTACAGCAAAGGCTACACAGAGAAACCCTGTCTCAAAAAACCAAAACAAAACAAAACAAAATTCCTCTATATGTATAGAAGATAAGCATCACTTGATATGAGAGCCCTCATAAGGAAATGCAGACCCAAAGAAGAGTCTGGTCAGTAGGTCAGAGTTCAGTAGAGGAAGAGAACCAATGGACTGACTATATATTGAGGGGGGCTTTGTTAGACTGGCTTCCAGGGGCCATCAGAGTAGTCCAACAGTGCTTGTCTAGCATGAGAAAGTTTGAGAATGCAGCAGCTTATCCATTGTATTCCACAGTGGTCTTTGGTGTGTGGTCATATATCTGCAGTGACTTTCCACACTGGCTGTCCAAGGTTAGGGCCAGACTCATAGGTACACAGTCCTCCCATTCTGACACCAGCTGCCTGTGGGGCCAACCCCTTTCTCTTCTGATAAGCTGGCTGCAGATTCAGAGGTACCCACTCTTTCAGAGTCAGTTATTAGTTTTAAAAATTACCAGAACCCAGGAAGACACTGTTTTATCATTACAGCAGTAGGAAAAATCAGAGCAAGACAAGCAGACTCTGAATTCAAAGACTGGGAGATTCCCTACTTCAGAGCTCTCACTGTCCCTTGAGAGGTGTTATCCTCCAGGTACATCTGTGTATGTGAATACTAGGTGTCTCTGACCAGGAAATCTTCCTCAAGGATTGGTTGGAGTACAGTGATCTATTAAATCATTGACCACATCCAACAGTCATGTGGCTCAGAGACACAACCCACTAATCACATGGTTGGTTTTTCTGGCTTAGCCAGCCAGCCATCATCCTGAGTCATCTGTTTTACATAAGTAATCAGCTGTAATCAGAGGGCCTACTGAGTAACAGACTAACTCAGCCAGGGGAAATTCAAAGTGTTTGTAAATTACCTCCTAAGAACAAGTGAGAATGACCAATCAAATTCCCTATTAGCCAGGCATGGTAGTGTGTGCCTTCATCCCAGGACTCAGGAGGCTGGATCTCTGTGAGTTTGAGGCCAGCCTGGTCTACAAAGTGAATCCAGGACAGCTAAAGCAACACACAGAAACCCTGTCTCAAACAAACACATTCACTATTGTGCAAACCTCCTACCTGGTCTGTCACCCTTTTCTAAAAAGGCTAAGAACCATATGTGGGGTCACCTACTAGGGAGGGTGCATGTTCTTTTTGTTTTTATTTTTATAGTATGTGCCCATTTACCTACTTTTCCTCTTCTTTTATCTCCCAACTGTGCCTCCTTGTCTTAAGCTAGCCTAAAACACTTACTAGACTAGGTGAAGGCATTAAAAAACCCAACACCTTGTAGGTGATCCCTAGCTCTAGGAATGAAAAATAAAAGGTTCCATTGCCCCCTGTGGGCCACTACCACAATTGCGCTAGGAAGGTGGTCTGTGCTAGAGAATGTCCCTGTTTGTCTAGTTTTGTTAATACAGCCATTTCCTTTACATTCCTCATTTTAAATATCAGGATTCTGTTTTGTTCTGTCTTTTCCTTCCATTAAAATATTTTCTAAATGGTTGTTTCCTACATTGACTGATATTCATTCTTACAATTTTTACTCCAACTCACATTTTCCTTTTCTACCTCAGTGTCAATTGCCTGTGACTCTGCATCTGCAGCTTTATTAAAGTTCCCCATGTTTCCAGCTTATGAATAAAGATCAAAGACTGTGCACTGACCCCTTTGCTACTCTGTACCTATGAGACAAACATACAGCTTGTTATTATGACTCATTGCCTAATGCATAAGCTGATCTTGAATTCTTACCACTATGGTTCTTACTCAAGCCAATTTTATAATGAAAATTTCATCTCATTATACCACCTGCTCTGAGAAACTCAAACATATAACATCTGTGACATTCACTTCATCTCTCTACTCTGCCATCCCACAAATAAAGCCTAATATATAGCCCAACATGAAATTTCTTCAGAAAATAAAAGCACAAAGCTAATGAGCTTTGATTTGCACTTGTGTTTGATACTGTATATTGATTCCTGATGTTATCTTTTTGTTCATAAAGCACTCTAAGCATATGCTACAACTGATTATATCAGCTGCTAAGATATACAGAAAGAAGAATGAGAAGAGAAAGGGGAAGAAAATATTGTTGAAATTAAGAGGTTTTTTTTTTTTTCCTATACCCACTCTCGCTCCCAAATATGACAAAAAGACCTGTTATATTTATAATAAGCTTCAGGCACCACAACTGTGCAGATGTTGATCTGTGCTAGCCTGGTCTACTTCCCAGCCGTGTACTACTGGAACCTCCAAACTGGGAACAGAAGTCCCACCCACTGTCTCATCTGCCCAGGCATGGACTCATCAGCTTCTTTCTTAACCAATCAGAGAAAATTGTGGAGTAATTTTTACACAACATTGAGACAAAAGATTTCTCAATAGCAATGATAATGCCAGAGTCGGTTAGCATTTAGCTCACTGCTAACAAGCGAATATACAGAGAGACACCTTAATACCATGTGAACGGAGGTCAGCTCTACAAAATATACTTTTCTTGATATCCCAAGTAGCTATTGCTGTCCACCATGATGCCTGGTCAGCAGCTGGTGGCACATTTGTTATGGAAGGCAGAAACGCCGAAATTATTGCTTCATTTGGATTTTGAATGTTAGGTGGTTTGGTTTTGGGTTCTCATGCACTTGGTATAGGCCTGGTGCAATAAAAGAAGTGTCATTATGTCTGCAAGTTATTTTTAATTGAGCCAGAAAATAAATGCATACGGATATAAGCTGTGTGTAGAGTTGGGGGGTGGGACTTAGATAGCAAATGTTCATAGCTAACAGACTGTCGGAAAACCTTGCTGCTAAGGTCACAGTCTGCCATTACTGGAAAGCTCTGAGCTCAGTGAAATGGAGGACTCCCTTTGTCAGCCAGGCTCCCTCTTCTCTGCCTGATCTGAGGAGCCTGAATCCCCACATACTCTACCTGAAGAATGTCATGTAGTTCTTAGGGAAAGTACAGGTCTAACTCCTTTCTCTAGACAAAACCTGTTGAACAAACCCCTGGGATTCCTAGAATGCCTCAAGCTAAAGAGGCATCTCAGTACCTTAGGCCATCAGCCAATGACATTCACCAACCCTGGATTTCCCACCTCCAAAGTTCACCCCTAATAAAATTGATCTGCCTCTCTGCATCTGACCCCAGAAGGTTATTTACGCATGTGTTCACGGGCCTCCATTTCTGCTTCTTTGTTCTGGAGAACTGGTGACTGGTGACCAGGAATGAGAAAGAGCCACAGCAGACATTAAGCATAGGAATTTCATTGTACTATTCTTTTAAGTTCTCTGTTGAAAAGAGTGCATAATTTAAAAAAAAATTGGAGACAAGATAAAGTAGTAAAAAGTTAAGGGAAAACGGCTTATATTAAAATAAATTCTCACTTAGTAATTCATGCAGCATGACATATCCATGTTAGCAAAGCCAATTTAAGAACACTTTTTTCTTAATTTACTGAATTAATAGCAATAGATAATCAAAACTATTATAGACAAGATAGCATTGTGATTTAAATAGTTATGTTTTATTTTACATATAGGTACTATTTGAACAAAAGAATGTATCTTATTTTGTGTTTCTATCTTAAGAAATGTGGAGTTGGAAAGAAAAGAAATGTGGAGCATGTCCTTTCAGTTTAGCACTCCCAAGAGTAACACCTTGTAGAGCAGATGCAGACAGACCTTGACACTATTATTCAGGGGATTCTTCCCAGTGCAAGGGTTGACTCCGGGACCTTGAGATATTAGGAAAGCACTCTACCAGAAAGCTACACTACAGTTCCATTTTTAATAATTAAAAAACAAATTAATTAATAGAAATAAATAATAGCTGTTTTGTGCCAGTAAACTTAGCTTCCTTAATGATTACAATTGGTAGTTACCACTCTACTTCATTTCCTCATCTTGACCTTATACCTCCTGTTTTGCCCAGAAAGCCATCTACCTTAGGAGTGTGTTTTTATTCATTTAAAATGCATGCTATTAAAGTTATGTGTGTTATAGTAAAAATGAAAACTAGTAATCTTAAGTACATAACAGTCCCTGAAGCAATGTAAAATTCTCTGTGTCTCTTTAAACTTTGTAAACTGTCTATTATGACATGTTTGAAAGCAACAGAAAAAATAACTTTAGGACTTTAAGAGTCATAACAACAATCAATTCCTTTTCTTAGGATAGTTTCCTATACAGACATTTCTTACCTTGAAACAATTGCCAACCTGCTGTGAGCTCTTCAATTTACACTCCCTGCACCAAATACAACACTCCTTAAAGTAAATAAGAATATTCCGCAACCAAATGTGAGTGATATGGCCCAGGAACCCAGATCCAGGATGCCCCTCAAAAACACACATTTTGTGTGCAAGTAAGTTCATGGGCATTTTGTAGTTTTGGAACGAAAAACTCATAAATCAAGGCATTTTTCCAATACATTAGTGGAAACTGGGCTCCAGCAAAGCCAGGGAATCTCTGTCATAGATTGCAGGTGCTGTCTGGCATCATTCTTACCTTTTGGGTGGTGGAGACTAGGACTCTGTTGATGTATCACAAAAAGTTGTACCTGGCAGGCACAGTGGTGTTATATCAGACATGGAAGTAGGCAACAAAAGGCTCTTACGGGACCTGAAAGTAGCGCAAGATTATTTGGCTCAAGGCCTGCAATGCTCCATCCCACCACAATCTCAGGAGTTCTACTCATCCAGCCTTGTTGGGTCTTTAAACACATGTTGCTGGGTTTCCCTGGGATTTTCACATCAGGATTCTAGAAGTGGAACCCAAGGTGTGTGTGTGCTAGGCAGCTGCATTCCCACTGAAGCATTTTAGCTCACAAAATTAGTCACAAAGTTGTGATTAGTCAGCAGTGTAGGCACTATAACACAGATGCTGGATTATTCTGAGACTGTCACATCACTCACAAGCTGTATGCAGTATGTACAATCCCTGTACACATATACACATGTACATATCAATGACATGAGAAAGGGATACTCAGGATCATAAGTCCTTTCAGAAACCAATTTTAATCTTCATGGAGACTTATAGTGTGTATATAGCAGCAACAGGAGTACAAATTGAGTTATCATTCATTAGACTCAGATCGTCAGAGTCTATTCCTGGAAGCCCAGTGAGAGTCAGAGTCCAGAGTCGATGCAAAAGCAAAGGAGTTTTATTGAGCCACACCGGGGTCCACCAAGCTCAGAAGAGTTGGGGACCCCGAATAGCCAGATCAAGGGGTTCAAATATCCTCTTACAGAAGCAGATTTCAGCAACAGTGGTTATTGCTGATCTCATTGGTTACTCAAGTTGCACTCTAAGGGTATTGGGTAGATGAAATGGAGTGTGGGAAGGAGTGAGGGGGCAGCCTGGAGGCTGTTGGTCTTGCCAGGTGTTAGGGTGAGATAAGGTTGTGGCTATTCTCAGAACTATCTCAGGCTAACGGATTCTGGGTAAGGTGGGGTAGGAGCTGTGAGGTGTAGTCATGGAAATTTTTCTTTAATTTGTCCAACCCTAACCTATAGTTTTGGTAAGCTGAAAGCATAATGGCTGCTCTCTGGCTAAAGCTGATAGCTCTCTGGTTAACTTGAATTCTACACATGTATTTTTTTGGAAGTGTACTATAAGGAGTTGCATACACAGTGCATAAACTCTTATTTACTACTGGTAATGATTATTAGTACAGTGGTCTGAAGAAACACTGTGGATGTCTGTTCAGTTTAAGTGGCACAAAGGAATATCACACAAGTGGCCTAGGATGGTCACTTTAGTTATTGGTAGAATGTTTTCATGGCTAGAGCTGTGTTCAAGGCAGCATTGAACTCTAGTTAACTAGAAACATAAAAGAACACAGAACTCCTAAGTCACCATTGGTTTTCCATTCCACTCTCACTTGAGCAGCAGAGGGCTTAGACCTCCCACTAGGCACAGATGAAGCTGTTTCTCCAGTCCCTTAGCTAGTTAAAGAAATCAAAGGGAGTTCCTGGGACCTGATAGTTGCAGTGCTACACAAATTTGGTATCTTTTTTGCTTTTGAAATGAAAGCCCAGGACATGCCAAGACCAAGTAGTTGTCACAAAGATTTATTTGCTCCAGAGGGACAAAGGGCAAGGAATAAGAGACAAAGACAGGAGATTGAGGACAAAGGAGCAGAGAAAAGAGATGAGGGGAGGGGGGAAGGGTATGGGGGGAGGGGCTAGGCATATTTGCCCTGGAGGGATGGAGGACTTCCTCTGGATAAAGAGGAAACAGATACAGCCTATAGACAAATGGCAGTTTATAAAGGGAAAGGAGGAAACCACGAGTTAGGATGAGTTGGTTAATTTTGATTGAGCAAGTAAATTAGAATAGTCAAAAAGGGGTTGTTGATTGCTGGACTTCAATACTTTGGAAGATGGGCCTTGGTGGTCAGCCTCAGGAGGAGGAAGTGGCCAAATAAGGGAATGGACCTTAGTGGCTAGCTTTAGGAATGTAATCTAAGGGTTTAGCAAAGTAGAGAGAATGGCAGAGAAGGGTAAAAGGCAAAACCTGTCAGTAGGATGTTTTCTATGCTTGGGCCTGCTAGAGCCTTCAGCTTTACCTGTGACAAAGTTACACAAGGAACCAATGTAATAGAAAGCTTTGAAGATCTTAAGTTAGAATGAAGTGTTATGGAGCAATACTGAAACTTATCAATTATATTTAGAAGAAAACTGGGAGCCAGCATATGCCCCTAAGGGTTTATTGTATTCAAGTTTTCATGGTTTCTAATGTGGCACACTCCTTGTACTCCTTATATATTTACAGTCTACTTTTATATGTGAGGGCTCTGTCTGTATGTACACCTGCAGGCCAGAAGAGGGCATCAAATTACACTATAGATGGTAAGCCATCATGTGGTTGCTGGGAATTGAACTCAGGACCTCTGGAAGAGCAGACAGTGGCCCTTAACTGCTGAGCCATCTCTCCAGCCTCCTACAGCCTACTTTTAAATACCATCTCCAGTAACATTTTAGCTTCTCCCTCCCTCCTTCCCTCCTACTTTCCCTGCATCAGATAATCATATTTTAAATAAGCGTTCAGAGAATGTCTATAAGTCATCCCTCTGATATCAGATAACCCCAGTAGAAATCTCAGAGAACCCACACATAAGGGACAAGTTATTTTCACCAAGCAGCAGTAACTAACACAGCACATCAAAGGCAGACACTGGGTGCTACTAATTCTTGGATGCCAAACATATTTAACTTAGTTATGTTCTTATAATTTGATGACCTCTGTGTCTGTAGCTCAGCTTGGAAAGTCTAGTAGTTTATTTCCAGGCTCAGAGAACAAGCTGAGGGTCTAAGAGAATAGAGTAAGTGGAAATCAGGTATGACCGCGTGTTGGATTCACAAATAAACCATGAACAGTGACGAGAAGCTCTATGACTAGAAGGTGAACATAGGTGGCTGTAGAAAAGAGGAAATGCAAGTAAGGTGAGCACGAAAGCAAGGAGATCCTGAAAGTCAAATAAATTTGTATTATAGAGGACAGTAGTAACTGTTTCTAGCCAGGACTCCACATTGTAAGCAACTGAAAGCACACCTTGTATTTGGGATGCAGAGGAAAACATGGAAGGCCAGCTACAAAGCCATCCTGTGCATAATTAAACCTTGTCTATAAGACTTAAATTTCAATGATCTAGAAAATGAACTACATCAAGAGGAAGGCATGATTGTTTTGTGTGTTTTATTATCCCTGTTGTATTAGTGTGTTCTGAAGCTCCACCTGCTGAGAAAGTTTCCCATCTGACTCATTTCAGTGAAGCTTGTATGGGTGCTTAGTAGGAAAATATTAGTGCTTCTCTACCTCCAGATCTCTATCTTAACTTCACTAAATGGAAAGATGGTTGTTATAAGTTGTGCATCTACATACTCTACAATATATACATTCTGAGGACAAGAGAGAAAAAGCTAGCCAGGCATGGTGGCACACGCCTTTATCCCAGCATTTGGGAGGCAAAGGCACACAGATTTCTGTGAGTTTGAGGCCAGCCTGGTCTATAAAGTGAGTTTAGGACAAGGTCGTTACTCAGAGAAACTGTCTTGAGAGAGAGAGAGAGAGAGAGAGAGAGAGAGAGAAAAGAAGAAGAAGAAGAAGAAGAAGAAGAAGAAGAAGAGAAGAGAAAGCTATTGTGTTTCCACACCAACATTAGTATCAGAGCATTAAACAACCAACCCAAGCCTCTCTTTATCCGGAGGTAAATTCTGAAGATCCTCTGAGCACACATAAGTTGCATAAGCCAATTTTGAGCAGTATTGGTCAGAATGATAATCTTATTAGAGTGGAGGGATTGGTTGTGCCTAGAAAATAGAGTGTGTTGTGTATGAATCCTAGCTTTGACTCTTTACAGTTGGATCGTTAACCGGGAGTAATTGTAGTCTAAGGCTCTAGTCGGAAGAGTCGATTCCTGGAAGCCCCCAAGTGAGAGACAGAGACCAGATCGATGCCAAAGCAAGAGGTTTATTGTTCCAGTGCACTGGGGTCTACCCACACATCAGGGTGAGGCCACCTTGAACAGCAAATTTGTAGGGTTTTTATAGGTTTTAGAAAAAGAAATGAGTTTTACAGTATGTGATTGGTTGGCATTTGGGCAGAAAAGCTGCAAGCAGGGAGTTACAAGCCTTGGCATTTCATGGGTGGGTAATGGGTGGAGGGGCAAGTTGACCTATGGGAAAGATTGAAGCAGTCACAGGAGGTGTTAGGAACTTCGGCCTGGCTTCCCCTAATGTGTTGTTATGTGCTAGATCATTTGCTGGTCAGCTTGACTAGGAGAGAGTATGTTTGGACTTTTTCCAGGTGAGCTGAGTGTGGTGTTAGTCTAAACAGTGTATCTCTTTAACTCTTGGGACACTCTGCCCTAGCAGGTGGCTAGGGTCAGTTATCAGTTGTGGCTTCTCTCAGAATTGTTTTACTGTCAGAGAAGGGAAGTGTTAAAGTAGTCTGCGGCAGAGATTTACAGACTTTGGCCTTAATGGGAGTCCTTAAGGGAGGACCACGTAGGCCAGCTTCTACATTCCCCGAGACTTTGGCTTAATGGGAGTCCTTAAGGAGGGGGGCTGGTTCTTCAGTAGAAGCCAGGAATCTAGACGGGATTGTTGCAAGGGGGCTGTGCCTTGAGAGAATGGGTCCAGTAGAACATAGTTGATATGAAAGTAGAATGTAGACTCTTAGGGTGGGCAGGTTTAAACAGGAATGGGGATAGATGGGTGGCAGAGATAGGTGATGGGGTATGGAGAGTGGGCTAATTAGAACAAAGCATATATGAAAAAAACCTTTTTAAAAAAACACTATTTGTAAGCCAAGTAAAAAGTATGTTTTTAAAAAAAGATTTGTAGACACTGTGGGCATCCAGACAGAGAATACACAGAGGTCTCCCTCCCAGTATGCCATGCTGCATAGGCAGAAGATACCCGGAGGCCAGGCAGCGAGTGGCCCTCCCACAGCAGCAAGAGCCACTACAATACGCAAGTATGTGTTGGACAGATGGGAGAGAAAGAGGAGTGAAAGAGTTGGAGCATTATGAAGAGAGGTGGAACTGGAGACGCAAGGATGGAAAGAATAGCATGCTGTGAGTAGCCACCTGAGGCCATGGTGAAGTCCTGGCCCACGCTGCCACTGAGGCCATGTCTGGGTCTGGGGCATGCAGCAGCAGGGTCTCTGTCATGTCCCACTGAGGCCATGTCTGGGTCTGGGGCATTGCAGCAGCAGGGTCACTGGCCATGTCCCACTGAGGCCATGTCTGGGTCTGAGGCATGCAGCAGCAGGGTCTCTGTCCATGTCCCACTAAGGCCATGTCTGGGTCTGGGGCTTTGCAGCAGCAGGGTCTCTGTCCATAGCTCACATTACCACCAACAGCCAGCAGTGTATCCTCACCATTTGTTTTCTTGATGACAGCTGTTCTGACTGGGAGGAGACAAAATGTAAGAATAGTTTTCATTTACATTTCCCTGATGACTAAATACATCGACACTTTTCAATAGTGTTAGCAGATTATTGTACTTGCTCATTCTTTCAGGTCATTATTAGTTGGATGAGTTAGAGGTTTGGTGTTTAATTTTTGACCCTCTTTATATACTATAGATATTAACCCCCTGTCTGAGGTATAGCTGGCAAAGATTTTTCTCTTTCCTCTGGTGGTCCTTTGCTGAGCAAAAGCTTTTTCCTATGTCAAGCAAACCTCATTGTCACTCTTGCAATTATTTTGTGTGTGGTTGGTGTCCTTTTCTTTTCTTGTTTTTTCTTTTTTAAAAATATGTTTTATTAATTTATTCATATTACATCTTAATTCTTATCCCATCCCTTGTATCCTCCCATTCCTCCCTCCCTCCCATTTTCCCCTTACTCCCTTCCCCTATGACTGTGAGGGGGACGCTCTTCCCCCTGTACATGCTCATAGGGTATCAAGTCTCTTCTTGGTAGCCTGTTATCCTTCCTCTGAGTGCCACCAGGCCTCCCCATCCAGGGGATGTGGTCAAATATGGGGCACCAGAGTTCCTGTGAAAGTCAGTCCCCACTCTCCACTCAACTGTAGAGAATGTCCTGTCCATTGGCTAGATCTGGGTAGGGTTTGAAGTTTACTACATGTACTATCCTTGGCTGGTGCCATAGTTTGAGCAGGACCCCTGGGCCCAAATCTGCCTGTCATAATGTTCTTCTTGTAGGTTTCTAGGACAAGTGCTTGTCTGCTGTATTTCTCCAGCTACTTCAGAGTTTGGGGCTTATGTTAAGGATGTGATCCATGCTAAGCAAGCATCATCTTACCTACTGCCCTGCCTATCCAGGGCTGCCTCTAACTTACCATCCTGTAAATTAGGCTAACCAGTTTACATATTACTTTAATTACCTTTTGGTTGTGCAATTAAGATCCCACTAACTTAATTCTGGCCAATGAAAACTTGCTATGGCTTAGTATTACTTGGGTACTGAGTCATTAAATCACTCGTATTTGTACTAAATCAAAAGGAAGAAAATGTTGGGCTAAGTAAAATTTTTCTCTTAACAAAATGAGGACTAATATTCTCACAGGCCCGAGAAATGTACATTAAAATGTTGATTTTTTTATGAAAGCTGGAGGTAAGGCATAGGAATCTCACTGGCTCTTAATGAACAGCTAGCTAATGGTTTGTAAAGAGAAAACAAAGGAGCACACTCACCCCAGGAAGAGCAGTATGTAGAGCCACCCTGATTAGAGCAGAACCTAGCAGAACATTTTCGACTCATTTCAGTTGCAGCACAACACGGTAATTGTACATGAAGTACTGTTTAATAAATGGTTTTCTCCCTTTGGTGGATGTATTGAGAGAAAAGGGATTGCAATCATCATAACTATGATATTTATTTATAGTAATTTCAAAAGAATTCAATAAAATCTGGGCTCATGGTAATGGCATTGGAGATAGTGGGGAATTAACAAAACTTGATTACAAACCGAATGGAGATTTAAGGATAAGAGCAATCAAAGAACTTAGCAGGTTTTGGTCTGATGAGAGAGTGAAGATAGGAAAGGGCTGACACAAGCCAAAGGAAGGTTCAGGAAGAACTTTCCCTTGTTGACTCTGAGTTCCATCCATTGCCATATGACTGCTGTATTCTACTGTTATGTGTCTTTCTTTCTTCCTTCCTTCTTTCCTTCCTTCCTTTCTTTCTTTTTTTTTTTTTACTGAAAATCCATTTTTATACAATATATTCTAATTATGCTTTCTTCTCCTCAACTCCTCCCAGATCTTCCCCACTTCCACATTCACCCAAATTCACACCCTTTCTCACACTAGAAAACAAACAAGCATCTAAAAAGATAATAAAAGATAAAATGGAAACAAATCAGAATAAAACAAAATAAACAAGGGAAAAAAGAATCATAGAAAAAAGCACACGAAACACAAACAGATGCTTAGATACACACATTGACACACAGAGAAAACCCATAAAAGCAAAGTCAGAAACTATTAATATATAAGCAAAAGATCTGTATGATTAAAAAAAAAAATCCAGACAAAACACTGTGAGACAAAAAACTTTTAAAAATACCACTGAGTTTGTCTTGTGTTGGCCACATTGTGCTGGGCATGGACCTGCCCTTGATGGAGGTTTGTGTGCCCTCCCTCAAGACTCTGATTTTTAGATGGGTTTCAGTGCAAGACAAGGGAAGCATGAGCGGCTTCACACGTGAGCTTTGTACTCTTACGCTCTCATCAGTGACTAACTGCAGGGTCTTCAAAGACAGCTTCATAGATCTCTTTATAATTTACAGAAAGAAATTCTGCATCAGCAACAGCGAGAGCGAAATGATACGAGCTTCCGCGGCGTGTGCATGTTTTGCAGTGAGGAATTCCTTGGAAACAGGTCGGCCATTGTGCAAATTTCGTAAATTGTGTGGGCCAATGTCTGCCCTTTGTTAAAGGGTTTTCTACTTGTGTTGGAGCAAACCTCACCCTACATTGATCATAACTCGTCGCTGCCATTTTTGTGGTTGGTCTTCTTGGGTGTTTTCCGGGTTTTCATAGAACCTTACACTTGAGTATGTTCTAAAGCCCGTGGGTATGTCATGCCTTCGCAAAAGGCTTCATAAAATATCTTACTCCCTAGATTGCCTTAGATGGTTTATCTACTATATTATTTATCATAATTTATACTTTTTTCAAGCAGCTGCATTATCTTTTATTATTTGTTTGTTTGTTTCGTTGTTTGTTTTTGTTTTTTGTTTTTTGTTTTTTCCGAGACAGGGTTTCTCTTGTAGTCCTGACTGTCCTGGACTCGCTTTGTCAACCTCACAGAGTTCTGCCTGCCTCTGCCTCGCTAGTGCTGGGATTAAAGGTGCATGCCACCACATCCAGCCAGCTGCAGTATCTTTAAAAATAATAATAATGAATAAATAAAAATAATCGTTGATTATTTGGGACAAATGGTCAGGTGTTAAGATTTTGCTCCCTAAGTCAGCTGATTCAGATCAAGTAAAGACGAACCTTGTGAAGAGAGCTTGAGCAGCCCCTGCCAGGCAGGGTCAATAGTTACAGAGGCTAGGGATGTCTACTCCCATGCTGCCCCCTCAGCCAAGAGGCTGCTGGTGTGAAAGCTAGAGAGGATCTGCAGAGAAAGAAAGGGAGAAGGCCACCTAAGCTCACAGTTCCTGCCATTGTTTTGTCATTTTCCTTAAATAAGTATACTCTGAATTATTGTGAATTTCTAGGTTGATAGAACTAAGCCGTTTTGTTTGTGCTGCTTTCAGGGAGGGGCAGCTGCATGAGCTCATTCTATCATCATTGGGGTTGGGGGGGCAGTAGATGGTTCTCACACAGCCATACTTTTAACTTAATACCATTTGTCCAGACCATAGAGCTATAAAAAAAAAGATCTGACAGTGTCCACTGTGAAACCAGGAAAGGGGATGAGACCAGGAGAAGGGCAGAAAACTCTTTCTAAAATGTTCAGGGCAAAAATTGAGAAGATAAGTGTTTGAAACAATATTTTAAGTAAGCTTCAACTCTATCTAGAATGTTTTAATTATATGTTCATAATCATTACATGCCTTTAAGGACCATTGTGAATATGGAAAACTATAATAATTATGAAAACCAGAAGTTTCTCCATAGCTTTTAATTTGAAGTAAAACTGTGTGATTAATGATAAAATTAACATTCTAAAGAAGGTAAGAAGTTGAAACACTAGTTAAAATTGTTGTGCACTTAATTCAGTGGAAATTAAAAGCTAAATTGATGTGAAACTAATTTAAAGTAACAAGTTTAATGAATCATCTTGGCTGGTCTTAAAGAACTTAATAATCTGGGAGATAAAGCAGAAGGTGTCATCTTCAAGCAAACTACAGACACCCCCAGCCTTGCCAGCTGCTGCTGTGCTGGGAGAATGAGTGCAGAGGATTCCAGCCTCCCCTGGCCTTCTTCCCTCAGGTTCATAGGTTGAATTGCCCAATTTTGAATTAGCTAGTTAAACTACTTAGGTATCAATAAAATTTATAAAAGAATATGACTATGGCTCTTGGTTCGTATAGTTAGGAGGAGGAAAGTTCCACAAATAATACCTTTTGTAATCTGAGGATCCAAGAAAACTAGTGGCAAATTTAGTCCCATTCTGAAGACATGGCAACCCCAAGGACCAGTGCTGGTGACATCTCAGGGTCTTAAGGACAGAAGAAGATAAATAGATGTCCATTTCACTCTCCAAATCCTTAATGGATTGGGTCATGCCTCCTTACTTTGATGAGGGTACTTGTCTATATTCAGCTTTCTTATTTATGGACCAGTCTCTTCCATAAGCATCCTCACAAATAATGCCTTACTAGTTATATGGCCTTTCCTTAACCATGTAAGTGGACTTATAAATTAACCATCACAGTAATGGAAAGCGAAGCCCCTCCTTGATAGTTCTGCCTCTCTGTAGTGCCCTCCTTCCGGGCCTGGATGTCAACTGTGGAATCTCCAGGAACTCCTGGTCACATTGGGCCACTTTTAGGCAACCTAATCGAAACTAGAAGAACATAGTCTGATCACCAGAGCAGAGCCTGGAGCCATATGAAGCCTGTTGGTTCTTCAACAGCCTCTCTTCATACTGACCCTGCATCTACTCAACCCCTTCCAAGTCTGAAATGGACATGGAAACCTTGGGAAGAAAGCAGAGTGGCAAGGTGGGAAGATCTTTGAGCTTTCTCAGCTGACAAAGTGGCGCTCACACTGTGTGCTAACTTTCAACCCCTCAATTTCAAGATCTAGATAGGTGTGTGGCGGGCCCCCAGAAAGTTAGAAGAAGACTAGGCCTCAGGAACATATTCAGGGTGCACAGCAAACCCTAGAAAGAAGGGGGTCCCCCCATACCCTTGCAGCTCTTCAACCAACTGCTTGATCTGCGTCTGTCTCAAAACTTGTATGTTAGTACTAAACACCCTGAGTAGATCTGACTCAGGCCTGCTACTCTTGGAAACAACCTTAGGGTCAGGATGGCATGGGGCTTGACCCAGTGGAACCTATAAACAGGTCCCAAGAACAGTGCTGCCCCAACTCCCCCTGAGTCAACTCTTGTTAGACTCCAGGAGTCAGTGTTTACAGAGATTTGGGATACCTCTTACCTCACACATTCCTTGAACCAGCCACTGGCTTAGGGTTTCAAACCTTTGACGATGGGCCTTTAATCTGCAGAGATTGTGGAAGGAGGCTCCCATCTGTAAATTTAGTATAACTCATAGGAACCAGAGATCTTGGATATCTGTTAGCCAGCTGTTATTTCTGACTCCATCTCATCCTAAAAGCCTAAGGCATGTATAATGTGTTTTGGCCCTTCTCCTTGATTCTAAGGTCTCTGCCCTGCCCTAGTGTGGATTGAAAGGTAGGAAGTTTCCAGCTCAGTGCATCATACCACTGCCATCTATTCGCTCTCCCCACTTGCTGTAAGAAGTTCCCAGTCTTTTTCTACCTGGAGTCTTCTACAACATAGGCTCTGCCCTGCAGCCCATGCACAGGATATCCTGGGAAAACTCTGAGGGTCTGACCAGCAGTGTAAAGTACCCAAAAAGTACTTCAGTTGAAGTTGCAAGTTACCACTAAGCAGTTAGAGAAGATGGCTCATTAAGCACAGATTAATAAATGTGCCCCTTGTATCATAAACAGAAAAGGTAACAAACATTCATAAAAAGAAGGTTGTTTTATTTCTAATTTTTTAAAAAAATCCATTAACACTTTGAAGGAATAAAGTAAAGTATATAAAAGAAACATCTTGTGCAGCAGCTCTGCACAGCCTGACAGTGACATACGTACTCATGCGTCTCCTGAACTCTCACCTTTATTTCTGAGAAGTTCCTGTTACAATATATTACATACATAGGCTTCTTGTTATTTAAGTTATAGAAATTATAATTTTCAAGCCTGACTCACACTGTGATCCTACCATTTGGGCGGCAGAGGCAAGCAAATCACTGTGAGTTCAAGGCCCGCCAGGTCTACAAAGTGAATCCAGGACAGCCAGGGCTACACAGAGAAACCCTGTCCCATGGTGTGCAGGGAGGAGGAAGTTAGGAACTAATTAAGATTTTCATGTAACGCATACATAGCATAGAGTACTACTCAACTCTGTAAAAGAGTTTAGTCACATCAATGGGGATGGAATCTGGGAGGAATGTTATTGAAATGTGCCTTGCACAGGAACAGTTACTTCATGATCTCACTCATATGTGGAATCTGAGCAAAAGCTGAGGTTGTATGAGTTGAGAATAGAGTGCTGACTACCTATGCCTGGAAGAGTGATAGGAAAGGCAACGTTGATCGATATGTGTCGGTCATAGGAAATAACAGTAAGAGGTTTGGTGTGCTGTTGTTGCCCCATAGAGTGACTAGAGCTAGTGCTAATGTACTGTGTACCACGAAAAGCTAAAGAAAGTTTGAGTGGTCCATGTTAGAGCAGGTATGGCTTAAGCACTGAGTAATATCTATATGTCAAAATATCATACAGTCATCAATAAATATGCACATCATTATGTTTTTAACATAAGGTAGAAATAAACTTAAATTTAGAAATAAAGGTCCCTTTTGTGCATAAACGAGCCTACAAGCTGATAATTCTGCCTCCGGGTTACCATGAGGATGACAGAGATAGTTTGCCATCTGAGCAGTCACCCAAAACTCTAAAATGTTGGAGCATCATCAAAAAACCAAAAAGAAAGAAAGAAAATAGAACCTGATGCTCCTACAGATTTGAGCCACTCGGTTATCAGAAAGTGGACGTGTGGGTTTGTGTATTGTTTAGCATATCCATTCTAACAAGACTCAGGGGTTTATATCTGTATTTAGTACTTGCTTATTCTCTGGTTAGTTGTTATAAATGCTATTCCTAGACTGATTTGCTCTTGGATTACTTATAATAATAGAGATTGTTCATATGCCTTCGCAGATCTGTTCTGTTGAACCACATGGCCAGAGAGCATGCTTTCAATATTGGTTTGCCAGACAACATTGTGAACTGCGCTGAATTCCTATGCACTTTACAAAAGAAACTGGACAAGTAGGTGTTCTCTCACGAAGATTAATTTAATATTCGATGTGTCAGAATTTTTAAAAATCATTTTACTAAATTAATTTAGTTTAGAATTAAAGAAATAAGTTACTCATTTCTTACATTATGAGATTTTACATATTTTAGTATTATTTGCATTTTGTCTAGATTATGTTGCCTTCTAGTGAGGTTTTAAATTATTGCATTAAAATGACTTATGCGAAACACTTACCATATAAGTTATATCATAAAAATTTTACTTATCATCTATGTTGCTCACTTTTCTCGTTGCTGTAACCAAATACCTTGCAGGTCACAACTTAAGGAAGGACAGGGTTATCTTGGCATATAGTTCCCAGGGATGCCAACCAGTGTGGCAGGGAAGGTAATGCTGTAAGGTCACATTGCTTACTCAGTCTAAAAAGAGAGAGCAATCCTTGCTGCAGCTCCAGCTAAACAGCCAAGTTGGCCAATTTAGACTACTACAGAGCCAAGCAAACCATGCTTTCTACAAAGCCAAGTGGGTAAAGGGAGGAGGGGAGGGATGCATAGAATTCATATTACCTTTCTTCATTTTGTATAACCCAAATAAATAAATGTAAAATTAAAAATAAGGCTCTTGCAACAACTGTTCAAGAGATGTGTTTAGCAATGGCTATGTGTTTCTCTTAGTTTACAGTGTTTGTACTGTGAAAAGACCTTCAGAGACAAAAACACACTTAAAGATCACATGAGGAAAAAACAGCATCGTAGGATCAATCCAAAGAACAGGGAATATGACCGGTTTTATGTCATCAATTACTTGGTAAGTCTTGCTTTACATAGTTTAGAATTCGGTTACAATGCTGCAAACAAAATCTTTCTACAAGCCAAGTAATGCCGGAGTGATGAATGAGTCAGGACACAGGGGAAAAGGCAATGAGAAACACTATTAAGAAGTAGTTAGCAGTGGCTCACAAAGCGAATGTGACTCGTTGTCTTTGGATTGACAGATGTTTCCACAATAAAGATGACAAATGTATCTCTAGAATGCAATGCGATAGCAACTATGAAAAACAAACAATATTTCATTTTCTTCATACCATTCCCCATTTGTATTACCTGGCAGCTTGAAGCCAAAGGCTTGTGTATTCAGTTGTTAAAAACATTTATTGAACATTGGATGGCTAGGTACTACATAAGCTAATTCTTTAAAAGCAGTTTCTTTACTCTTCTCCCATCTCCCTAAATGATCCTTCCTTTGTCCTCAAAATAAAATGTGCATCTGTACCATTGTCTGCCAGCTTATTTTTGAGGTAAGTTTCAGAGAAACTGCTCCATTTTGCTAGGCAAATATTTTTTATTTGTTTGGTAGCCCATGCCAAGGATTTTAAATGTTTTAAATTACAGAGTCTCTCTCCTGTCTCCTGCCTGCTGTGAGTTCATCCTTTGGGGACAAGAAGAGGTACTCAGCTAGAGACAAACTCACTGGAGTTATTTAGAATCCTGGGAGGGGATGTGGGCAGACATAATGACTAGAGAACGGTACCAGGCCTGCCCGCAGCCCTCCAGCTTCTTAGCTGTGTATAACGAGGTATACTACCTATCCATAGGAACGGAGTAATTCGTTTTACAGAAAGATGAAAGCTCTGATTCAGGTGTTTTCTGAAGCAAGAGTTTTGTTTTATTTGTTTGTTTTTTCCCCTCTCAATACAAGTACATTAAAATCTAAACCTGTTGATTTGGAAAGGCTGAGTGAATATTATCAGCCACTTCATATGTGTTGGATAGAAAGCAGTATACAGGATCTGTGTTGGAAACCTCTGCCCTAACGTGCACTTTTTATGTTCTAACTTAGTCATAATGTGTTAGACTGAAATTCTCCTCAAGGAGTAAGTTTAGCATGTGCTTAAAGATTGATTCTGGGACCTTGCCAAGGTTTACTACAAATGTTTTACAACCAGCCAAAGGCAAAGGCATTATCTGAGTCCTTCCATCTTCTCTTAAAATCATTCAGTCATGACTTCCTAGAGGGAATGCTGCTTCAAGGCCCAGCCCACTCCAACAGGAAGTGGACTCCAGCACTGGCTGGAGTGTGCAGCTGCTGCAGTAAGCTAGGAAATAGTTCTTCCTTCCGGGGCCCTTTTCAACTAATGCACAAGAGCTGTGAGTTGGCAGGACGCAATAGAGCTGGAGTCTTTACCTAGAAGGAAGACTTCAAAGAGTCCGCACACTCATATTCTGCTGGAATGTTGTAAGTCACGCTAACTACCTCTTGATCCCTGAGCATCAAGTAGTGTGGCTGGCTGTCAAGCTGACAGTATTTATGAGTGCCAGCTGTCCCTAGGGTGAACATGATGGATGCACTAACCACAGATTTGCTGTAGCAGTTCATGCCTCAAGAGAAGGCAGTGGTCTTAGTAAATATGAAATGAAAATGAAAGGATATAATATTGGCATAAAGCCCATTTTAAAAATAACAGCAACTGGCAGAGATCTTTCTATGAGCCACGCACCATCACAGGTATTTATATACTGGATCATTTAACCACCCTCCCAGGACACAATTATATGAAAGCCTTCGTTATAGCTAAAGAAACTAGGGTGTAGTGATGTTCAGTTGTTTCCACACACTCACATAGCCAGGGTACATTAGTTATCCACTGCATCTGTTGGCTTTAGGTTGAGATAGTGCTGGTGCCTTCACTGTATTCTTTAGGCTGAGGTTTTTTGGGTTTTGTTTCTTTTTTTAACTAAATTTTTGTTTTGTTTTGTTTTGTTTTTGTTTTTTGAGTCAGGGTGTCTCTCTGTAGCCTTGGCTGTCCTGGACTCACTCTGTAGACCAGGCTGCCCTCGAATTCACAGTGATCCACCTGCCTCTACCTCCAGGTGCTAGGATTAAAGGTGTGCGTCACCACGCCCAGCAGGGTTTTTTTATTTTATATATATATATATATATATATATATATATACATTTATATTATTATTATACATATATGCAATAAATTACCTACAGCAATAATAACCGTGAAACAATCAAGAATTATATAAATGTTACATTTTTAGTGTTTTGGCTGTTTGTATTTGGCAACCTTGAAGAAAACATCTTTCCTATTTTGGTGTGTCTAAAATTCTGAGTGTAAATCAGTATCTATGATATCTCGTCATTATCAACTTAAAACAACTGTCTAGACCTAAAAAGTTCTTAACCCCTAAACAACTAAGCTTCATTGTAAAACTAAGCTACCTGGTCTTCAACTCCATCAGACACTTGAGAAGAAATAAAATTGATTACCTCTGTATATAGGGGGTACAGGTTAGTAGCTTCCCAAATGAGAGGATGACAGAGATAGTTTGCTTCCTGAGCAGTCACCCAAAACTCTAAGACGGTGGAGCATCATCTTCAGCTTCTGGCCCAGTATATCTGACAAGCATATTTGTAAGTCAGGAACTATTGAAGACTTGCTTACCCTGTGTTGGCAGGGTTTGACTGTCAACTCTGCCTGCATCAAAGCTTGCTCTTTTTTAAGCAGAATTCTGTCTGATAGAAATGAGGACATTTTCCTAAGTGGTTTCTTCGACACATTTGAAGCCATCTCCATAAGGAGGTTCTTTGATGCTCAGCATCCTCTTTGAGGTAGTCTGTGTGTTGCCAGGAGTTAACCTGTCTCACTGTCAATGAATCTTTAAAATAATAAAAGCATTTTAAAATGCCATATTCTGTAAGTCTCAGAGGTTGTTGAAGACCTTATCTGACTACTTTACCTTATGTTTCTATAGAGTGATATCTATCTGTTGCACCTAAGGTGGAAATTCTTGTGATAAAAATAGACTAGTAATTGATATGGCCATGATTTGATCAACTAACAACTTGTATAACTCATTTCTCCTAAACAGCCTACAGTAGCACTTTCAAAGTATTGGAAGTAAACCTTGCATTATAATGAGTTATATGGGTACAATACCTCATATTAGAGTAGAAATATATGTAGTGTGTATGATGAATAATCTTACATTTGAATTCTATACCACTGTTTCTAAAATTAAACTTAATTTTGCATCTATATACAAAATTCTATACCAGTGAATTAAAAATAACCCTGTGAGTGACAATTAAGGCATTAAGTTGAAGAATAGATTCACTAATCTATTTTTGTTCTATCTTCCCTATATAGTTAAATGTTTCCCCTTCCTTCTTTTCAACCTCTATCTCCAAACCTAAGAATAAAAGATTTTTAAAAAAAAGTGGAACACTTCACAAATTTGCATGTCATCTTTGCACAGGGCCCATGCTAATCTTCTCTGTATCAGTCCAATTTTAGTATATGTGCTGCCGAAGCGAGCATTAGGCTGAGTTTTTTTAAGAAGTGTTGATTTTGTGATGACCTATTCAAGACAACAGCAAAACCTGTTTTCTAGTAAGAAACCAGAGAGTAAAGCTGGCTTTAATCTGTGTGTTATGATTCTTACTAACAACCATAGCATTTTTAGACCAAGTATTGAAGTAAATGGTTAATAAATATAAAAATGATTAAGAAAAGATAAAATGGATTCTGATGCATTAGCATTTTTTAAAATGATACAAACACTTTTGAACATGACAAAAGAAAGCAACAAAGACCCTGAGATGTATGACTGCCCTGAATTAAAGAAGTCCAGATACTCAGCCTTAACAATATCTATGGGTGCTTAAAGAGTCTGGTAATAAGTAAAAATCATTATAACACTTAGGATATACATACAAGAGACTTTTACAAATAGTATTAATATATCATCAGAGAAAAATTAAAGCCAGTAATTTCTCAGTATCATTACAGTTTTATTTTAGACATGTTAATGAACTGTATTTAATGAGAATAAGTCATTATCATGAAGAATAAATTCCCTAAAATTTTGCCTAAGTGATACGTAATGATAAAAACCTTACTTTTTCCAAGTAAAAGCAAAAGAAGGAAAGACATCCATGGTTTATTCCTCACGGGACACAGGCAAATGATAAAGCTGTATTGGTAGTCTGTGCTCTGAATCCATTCTGTCTGTTTCATGCATTCCACATACTTGCGAGTGCCTTCCAGACAGCAGAAGACTAAGGCAAAAGGAACCATTTTTCAGATGGGGTAGCTGGTCAGATCTCTACTAGAGTTCAGAGACTGGAATAGGAGGCTGGTGTAAGCACACTTGATGAGAATCTTGTCCAAAATCAGCCTTCAACCTCCTCTGTGGGGTCTACAAACAGTAGTACAACCATCCACTGTGGAGCTTCTTGTTCCATTTCAAACCTTTCTTGCATCTCCAGGGCATCCTGGATATCCTGGCAAGATGCACTCTAGCAGTCACCAAAGATGGCAAAGCCAGGGACAGAGAGGCTGTTTTCAGCTCCCCTCCGAGCTGAGCATATTGACAAATGTTTTGCTTCTTCTTAGGTGAGATGATTTGCATCTTTAATAGCTTATGTTAGTTTTTGAACCTAACAGACTTGCAGACACATTGAAACTCCTTTGCACAGTCTGGATCATCTACCTCAAATCTTGCTTCTGCTCATCAGCGAGAGACGAGAGTAATTCTTAAGAGATGAGGTCTCTCTCTTAGTTTCACCATCAGATGTTCCAGCCTTGAGGACAACAAACTGCTTAATGTCACTGGCCTTCAGTCACATAGTCCTAAGGCACTCATGCCTCAAATGCAGAGTTTTGTAAAGAAAATTGTTGTTTTGGTTTTACTATTTGGTCTGTTCCATTTTATTTTATTTAGTCTTAAAATATACAAAGCTACATAGATGTAGGCTCCTCTAGCCTAAAGAGTTTTGCTATACTCCTGTAAATACTTAACATATAAAGATGTGTGTGTGTGTGTGTAGGGCGTACTGCTTGAAGATCTGTTCTCTTTTTTCTTCCATCCTCTCACTGCTCACAAGCCATCTGATGCAGAGGTTTGAGGGGGTGTTTTGAACATCTTTACAGACATGCCTTCCAAACTTTGTTTTTCTTCTGTTCTTAGCTTTTCTGACATGATTCATTAGCACAGTGTCTTAATTGGAAGTCATGAGCCTTGTTTTTTTCCATGTTTCCCCCTGTAGCTCTTGTCCCTAAGCAAAGTATTTTACAAAGTTTAGACCACTGTCAAGTGCATATTGTTAATCGCCTAATAGACTAATGAAAATAGATTTTCTTCTTGTTTTGGTAAATTTTAAAAGTTGCACTTTGAAGACAAATCAATACAGGTTATAGTGAACACTAAGAAAGCTGCTTGAGTTACAAAGTAGGAAAAAATCTGCTTTCCTTTGCCTCAAAGCATTTGCTTGAGCATCATATGCTCTTCTCACGTAGTAACATCGCAGATGGCCGCTCCCTGAATGTCCTGTAGCAGTAAACGTGTGGCCATAAACCCCAGCCCAGGGAGACCAAGGATGGCATGAAGTTCTTAATATATTACCAAAAATTGGTACAGAGATCCTGTTTACAGTGTTGAAACCAGACTTGGTGTCCTATAATGAGCTTCAGACACTTATGATGACTTTTGAAAGTGCATTATAGAGTTCAGATTAACTGTCTCTAATGACGGTGTGGTGGATTTCAGCATGTCTGAGTTTATGCTTTGGCTGATAAGTAATGACAGTTTCAAAGCCTCTCATTAAGCTGATGAATGATACATTTTTCTTGTTCCCTCTAAAGTGTAATGGTGCACATAGTTCTTTGTTTTAGTTAAATGAATCCCTTTATTTTAGGAGGAAGGCGTGTCCATAGCTGAGAAAATTTTGGTTGTAGTATTCCAGAAGAAAGGCACTGAGTGAAAAGGATGGCTGTGCTTACAGCTGGCCCGGCTGGGCTTGACCCAACCTGTATCAGCTCTTTGAGAAGATGTCCAGGGCCACGCCTCCATCAGCTTTGGTATATGTCTGCTTTGGCAGACTTGAGTGACAGAAGACATGTCATAAAGCAGAAAAACAGTTCAAAGAAGAAATAGAAATTACTAGACAAGGATAGACCACCCTAACTCCTTCTAGAGGGCTTTGCTGACACTGTGACTTGCCACACAAAGGCCCCTAAAAGTGGGACTTATCCACTGACTGTAAAAGACAAAAGGTTTGAATAGATATTGAATACCTATTCACACCCAGCATGCACTCCGTAGACGTCATTTAACTACCTCACAAGGTCTTTCTGAAGTAAGATCTAAACTGACCTTAAATTTTCACATTTTTCCAACCTGTTCTACAAAGTGAGTCCTGGACAGCCAATGCTACACAGAGAAACCCTATTTTTTTTTTTTTTTTCCTTTTTTTCAGTTACAATTTAAAAAAAAAAAAACTCGATAGGACCTACTATGGGCAGAATCAGAAAATGTAGCCAGGGACAAAGGCTGTGTCTCCTTGGACACTCAAGGGAGGAAGTGACGAGCAAATAAAAACACAAGCACGCACATAAAACAGTGCCCACGCCTCCACATCATGGAGGAATGTTAAGTAGCTTGGAATAGGAGTCTTGTTATTACTTTTTCATTGTTGAGTTATATACGTTTATGTAATGAATTTTAATCATTTTCACACCTCACTCCCCCTCTCCCCCCCACACACTCTTTGTCTCTCTATCACACACACACACACACACACACACACACACACACACACAGAACCCTTCTTCCTGTCAAGTCTCCCTATCTCATACCTTTCTTTTTGTGTTGAGTCTCTTGACTGAGCTTGGGGGATGGGGACCGGGAGTATTTACTGGAGCAAGGGTAACCTACCAGTGCCTACTACCGCTAAAGAAAGTTCACAGCTCCTCCTCCAACAACAGTTAATGGCCTCAGTAGGGGTGGGGTCCTCATGGGCCCCTCCATCAGGCATGATAAAATGCCGATGTTGTGCTAGGCTTGCACAGATGATCACAGCTACGATGAGGGTATAGCAAGAAGACAAGCCAGGCTGGAGCATCCTGAGGAAGAAAGGGGCAGCAGGCATAAGGATGCAGAAGGAGCCAGGGGAAGCCATGGGAATACAAAAATCATGGTCAGAACTCTGAACTGGGTTCAAACTATGAAGACACTGTGGCTGCTGTCTGAGGAACAGACAACAAGAGAACAAGAATGGAAACAGTCTGTACAAGAGTATCCAAGTTTCAGGCTGCGAGCAAAAATATACAGCTAAGAGTACAGCCCAAAAAATCACAGACCTCCTTAAAATGTTACTAGGTGTGTGTGTGTGTGTGTGTGTGTGTGTGTGTGTGTGTTGGTGGTGGTGGTGGTGGTGGTGGTGGTGGTAGTGGTGGTGGTGGTGGTTTTTTGGGACTTGGGGAGTTTATTGTTTTCAGGGTTTAGAGGTTTTATTTTTGGGTTGGGTTGGGTTGAGTTTTTTGGTTGGTTGTTATTTTGTTTTTTATTTTTGTTGTTGTTTTGAAACAAGGTTTCTCTGTGTAGCCTTGGCTGTCTTGGAACTTGCTCTGTAGACTAGACTATCCTTTATCCTCTAACTCATAGAGATTCGCCTGCCTCTGCCTCCCCAGTGCTGGGAGGTGTTGTTTTTGTTGGTGCTGTTTTGGTTTGTTTTTCCCCATATGTATATGGTGTACATGAGAGCTTGTGTGCATGCACATACATGCAGACACCTGAAGTTGATATTGAATGTCCTCCCCTTCACTTTCCACTTTATTGGAACGATTTCTCCCTGAACCCAGGATTCGCCGATTACGCTACTCTTGCTAGCCAGCTGGCCTCAGAGATCCCCTGTCCGCGCTTCCCAAGTGCAGGGATTACACGTGACCAACATGCCTCCCTGACATTTATGTAGGTTCTGGGGATCCAAAGTAAGGTTATCACACTTGTCGGCAAATACTTTATCCTCTGAGCCATTTCCTCAATCTCAGGTGGCTGCAGCTGTGGTGGTGGTTGTTACCATTCTGGGGCTAACTGTAACTTGACTGTGCTGTTCTCAAGTGTGAACTCTGTAGATAATAACATCGTTTTGCAATGTCAAAAGAGTGGACACGCTGCTGGGTGGTGTTTCAGAGTCTTTTCCGGGAGCTCTTGGTGGTTTTCGTTAAACAAAACAAAACAATACAGATCCTCAAGGGATTCTAATATATATCCAGGGTTGAAAAACAGTGATTTAAAATTAAGAGGGTGTGGGGGGTGGAAAGAAAGGCGTAATTAAAAAGCTACTGCTGTTTCTTTAGAAACAAATACATTTACTATTTGAGCTTTTAGCATTTCAGGATTTAGTCATCTCAATCATGGCAGTGAACTTTTAAATATATCTACCTTGTACTGCTTCAAAGCCATCTGAGTGGGTTTGTTTGAGTGGTGCTGATATTTAAGTTCTGTGTCTACTTCTCACTTTTTTCTCTCTCTCTCCTTACTCTGTCTAAACTCTCTGTTCTCCCTAAAAAGGAATTCGGGAAGTCATGGGAAGAGGTGCAGTCGGAAGATGATCGAGAGTTGCTGGACCTTCAGGAAGAGTAAGGCGTGTCACTGCTGCTGGTTAATTACAGTGTTGAAGAACAGGCAGACAGTTCTTTAATTTGGTCTATAATTAACATTCAAAAGAGAGAGAATAAAAGAAAGTCTCTTTGAGCCATGCATCCTTTCATGAAAATGGCAAGATTTTTAAATTAAAATAATTTTCACATAAAAATCCCTAAGGATACTTTTGGGTGAGATTGGTTTGGGGTTTTGTTTATTTGTTTTACCTTCTACTTTTTCAGGCAGAGAGCAGGACATACAAATACAGTAATTATGCTAAGAACATGAATATGTATTGTTAGCATCTTAGACAAAACCTGCTGAAAGTACAATAACAGTAAATCTAGAAATCTGATTAAGGCTTTCTGATTTCTTCATATTCCTTTCTACCCTACATAAAAATACCATCAAAGGGAATTTGGATAAAGAAAATAAATTCACACTTTGAATAATCATATGTCCTAATACAGTGTTCAACAGTCTATTATTTGATTCTTATGCCCATCCTTTGAAGTGGTACTGTTTGAGTCTGGTAGTGACGCTGTGGCACAGATAAGTTAGACAGCCTGTCTCAGATCCCAGTTAGAAACTGATGGCACCAAAAGAGAAGTCACATTCCATACATTCAGTGACAAGGATTTCCGCTTGTCTCTGTGCACCCATTTTCTACTTCTTCCTTAGTAATGAAAACCCTGGTAACTATCAGGGTGCTATATGCCATGTATATAAGAGACTTCCGCGGCCTTTCTTGTAGCTACGTGTGGCCATGGAACTGCACTTTAACTGCAGAGATTTCACTAAATGAAAGTATATTGCAGGGCCCAAAAACAGTATTTCCGTGCTATAGTATGCATAGCCCTGCTTCTTAAGTTACTTTCCTCATCAATACAACCTAAGTACCTGACAAGAGGCAACTGAAGAGAAGGCTTTGTTTGGGCTAATGGTTTTGTGGCAGGGCAGTCATGGACACCAGGGTTCCACCATTGCTGAGGAAGCTTACAACATAACTGTTCCCATCTTCAGATGAGCAAGCAGAGGCCTTGGGCCAGAACCTAAGCAGTTATAACCCTCTACCTGCCTCCATGGCCCTCAGTTGGCCAACTAGGTCCCACATCTAAAAGGTCCCACAACTCCAAAAACAGCTTAAACTGAGTCTGTGAGCTAACAGACATGGGTGCTGGGAACCAGACTCAAATCTTCTATGAAAGCAGTACATGCTCTGAACCACTGAGCCATCTCCTCAGCCCAGTAGTTACTGCTTTTCAGTCAGAAATTGAGTTGATCTTCAAAGTTATAGCAGATAACTTCTAACATAACAAAGTTATAGATTTTTAATGTGCCATGAGAAATTCTCCCTTGTTCTAATTTAAATGTGTATTTCCTTATCATCACAATTCTTCCCTACTGGCAGTGTTTCTATCTGGATAACAGGAGGAAGTTGTGAAGGTCTCAAGACATAAATGTATAGAATTAGAGGAAGTAGTAAAAAGTATCCTGTATGCATTTTTGAAGACTCACTTGTTTGTGTGTGTGTGCACACTTATGTTTGTGGATGGGTATAACTGCATGAGCTCGGAGGCCAGAATAGAGCACTGGGTAGCTGCCTCTGTTACTCAGGCAGGCTTCTCCGTGAACCCGGGGCTGTGTTTTCTAGGCTACATTGAAATTCAGCAAGCTCAAGTGATTCTCCTATCTGTACCTCCTTCAAAGATGGGGTTACAGGCATATGTGGGAACTCTGTTCTACATGGGGATCTCAGCTCTAGTCCACACGATTGTGAGTCAGTCACGCCACCTCTAAGCCACCTCTCCAGCTCCAGTCTGCCTTCCGAGTTACCATGAGATATACCATTTCCCCATTTAAAATAATCAGTGTTTCACTCTTGAAGTATGTGTAGACTGTGTAAAACTCTGCCGTCCACCACGGGGAAGCCTAGTCCCAGCATCTCAGCTTACATCTTGTGCACTTAGTGCTCCAAGCTAATGGAGAGCATCCTGTCTCTTGATAGGGGGCCTTTTTGAGTTAAACTCCAGAAAATATCACACCACTTCCAGTCTCAAGTCACTGTTCAAAAGATGGCAAACAAGGAAAGTGGGGCAGCACCTACTGGTTGTTTCTAGTCAACTCATGCTTGGAATTTCAGACATTGTATCTGAAAGTCATAAAGGGATGTAACAGTTTTTACCAAAATGTCAGACTCAAAGATTGGTGTGGTTTGCTAGGAAAGAGACACCAGTGTGGTATCGCCATGTTGTCCATCTCTAGGAAACGATGACCATGTTTTCTGTCTTCTGTTTTAACCTAGTGACTGGTCCGATTGGCAGGAGTACCCTGTCTCTGCTGTCTGTCTATTTTGTGAAAAGCAAGAGGAGACAGTAGATAAATTGTATGTGCACATGAAGGTGAGTGCGTTTATCTTTGTTTGATTTGTTTTGTTTTGACAGTGTGGAGCTGCGGGTCTTTGCATCCTCGTTTACTCACTGTGATGGTTTCTGTTTGTTGTGGAATTGATGGAACCTGAACTAGCCTAGGAGAGGAGCCTCTGAGCATGTGTGAGGGCCTTCCTTGATGAGGTACATTTAGGTAGCTCACTACCCTAAATATGGACAGCACCACTCCATACACTGGGTCCAGAACAGTCAGGAGAAAGAACTGAGCAGCCGTATTTGTCACTCTCAGCTTCGTCCTTTCTCCTTGAAGGTTTGCTGTGGTGTTACTGTTGTTTTTGTTATGTGTCCTTGTTGTTTGTCAAGGTATATTAAATCTCAGTGTGGAAACAGGCAAGAAACAAAAACACACATCCTCTAGTCATTACTCCATCCCTGAAAGTGCACTGGACAAAGAAGAGACAGGCCAGGCCCATTGAGGAGAAGGGAGCATGGTGCAGTATGGAGGACGGTCGGTTGGACCTGAGCTGGCTGCTAGCTTAGATGCCACAGGTCTCTGCCTCCACTCTTGAGGTGCTTCCCTCATAATTCTAGCCCAGGACTTCAGAGATCTGCAGCCACAGTGACATTATCCAAATGTAGTGGCTTCTGGGGTCTTTTTTCCTATTGTTCCTATATTTTTGACTAGGATAGAAAGAACAGAGGACCAGAGGACTTGCTATTTGCAAAGGTCCAAAGAGGAACTGGACATAGTGTGAGCTTAGAGCCACTTTAGCAACCAGAGACGAGAAAGAAGAAATGTGGAGCAGTCCTGGTCTGCTTTCCCCTCTGAGTGTCATGTTTATATTAAGGTGAAGCTTGAAGCTAGTGATTCTGAAACTTTCTTCACTGCAGTGTATCCAAAAGATGCTCCCTATGTGTTGCTCTGCCCCTTGGCTGGATGCTGGGGTAAAAAAAAGAATATCTACTCAAATATGACCATATCACAACAACTCGGGGATAATGATAATAATAATGGAATAGTTCAGCCGGGTGTGGTGGCACAGGCCTTTAATCCCAGAACTCAGGAGGCACTGGTTGGAGGATTTCTGTGAATTTGAGGCCAAAGCCAGAGCTATTACACAGAGAAACCCTGTCTCGAAAAACTAATAATAACAACAACAGTAGTAGTAGTAGTAGTAGTAGTAGTAGTAATAATTGAGGAGCTCTGACATTCTCCCCCTGTCTTCTCAGCTATGTCTCTCTATAGTTGTCATCTCTTTTTCATTCACCTTCACTCCTCCTCATTCAGAAGTGCTGTTCTGAGTTTAACACAGTAAGGACCTAGAGAGAGCTAGGAACACGATGGGCACATATTCTTATGAATCTGTATGTCTATGATACGCTGCTAATAGCATAGATATATGGAGATTTATAGATATATCATTGTATAGGAATGACCTTGGTATCCCCACAAGGGTCACTGATGCTGCTCAGTTACTCTTCGTGGTAGCATGTCATGAACTCCTGGCCATCCTGCATCCAGTGGTGCTGCACAAAATGCTGCCACAGGAAACTGGATGATTTTTCTGTGAGGTGGTAAGTTTGAACATTTACAAGGACAACTGGAGAAAGGAGAAAGCAGAAAGCAGAATACATACGTCTCTGTATTGTGGCAGTCTAAAGAAAGCATGGCTGATGAGAAGATGGAAGTGAAGAAAAACCTTGGCTGAAAAATAAGCCCCATGCTATATGTTGTTTATTGTATATATGTGAATAATATAAATGTATATGTAAACATTAATTAATTTAGAAAACAACAACTAAATAAATAAGTAAGCCCCACAAACTTGACTGTGTAAAATACCACTTGCTGTAGTCAAGATGCCCTGCGTACTACAATCTACAATCACAATTTACCACACACTTTTATCAGGGTAGATATTTCAGACATGATAAAAGCTGCATCAATAAGCTGTAACTAATTAAAGCATTTTAACTGATTGATGCCTTGGACTGTGCTTTAAAGAACTGCTGACCATGGAGGGAGGTAGTTAGAATTAGAAGGTTTCAGAAGCAGAAGATGTTGAACTCAGAAGAAGTGCTACTTCTAACATATTCAAGCCCCAGTGAATCAGATGTCTGTTTATAGCTTTAGCCTGAAAGATGAAATAATTCATATGCTTACAAATATATTCCTTCCCTTTTTCAGGACACACATGAGTTTGATCTCCTCAGAATAAAGTCAGAACATGGTAAGTTTGGTTGGGATGTTGTTTTCCATGACACTGCGCTTTTATGACCCATCCTGTCAGGGAGGCCCTGTGTCCTTTAGCTGTGACTGAGGGCTGCAGGCACATGCTCCATCTCTGTGCGGACATTCCTGTGAGAACTCACTGGAGCAGTGGTTCTCAGCTGTTCTGAACTATAATGTTCAAATGTTTATTTTTTCATAATTCCACATACTTTCTTCTCTTCTACATATATGAGTGCTTAATAAAATTCAAGAAGAAGCCAACAGAAAGAGCACAGGTGCTTTGAGGCTTAGGATATTTTTAATTATAATTTATTTATTTGTTTTGTTTTTGAGATAGGGATTCATTCACTATGCAGCTCTGGCTGACCTAGGACTTGCTATGTAGATCAGGCCAGCTTCAAACGCACAAAGATCTGCCTGCCTTTGCTTTCTGAGTACTGCGATCAAAGGCATGCACTACCACACCCAGAGAAGAGCTCAGATTCTTGAAGTCAGACTACAGTGTTGTTCCGGCTCCCGCACTTACTGTGTATATGACACTAGGCCTCAGGGCATAAAATGGGGAACCGTGTGTTCAAAAATACATGTTGCAGTGCTTTGCAGGGCTTGGCAGAATAGCTACTCTTGGTTATTACAGATGTGATCAACTATACCACTCTCAGGGTGACTGCCATGTTAGAAATGTTGAGGCATTTGCTAATTTCCTAGTGGATCTAATATATTGAAAAGCTCCTGTCTCCCTTTTCAGTACACTGACTACTTCCCTGGGCTCCTGGATATGACGTTGCTTTGCTGCTATATAGACATGCATATATGTTGCACTAATTGGTTTATTAGTCAAGACCATAGGCTGCAGAACCACCAGCCTGGTGTGAGATTGTGGCTCCACCATTTCCCAAGCTGTGAAAGCTTGAACAGTTTCCTACTGAGTAATGTTATTATAATGATTCTACCCGTGCGATGACGTTTGGAAGATTAAAAAGTGGTTAGCATAGGCTGCAACATATAAGCCCTGTATTGGTGTCCATTCTGATTGTCCCATGTTTCCAAGTTGGTTAATTAGGATAAGTGTCTCTTGTAAGATATTATAACAATCTTCACCAACCCCACATCTGACAAAGGTCTAATATCCAAAATATATAAAGAACTCAAGAAATTAAGCACCACCAAACCAAATAACCCAATTGAGAAATGGGGCTTGGAACTAAACAGAGAATTCTCAAAAGAGGGATATCAAATGGCTGAGAAACACTTAAAGAAATGCTCAACCTCCTTAGTCATCAGGGAAATGCAAGTCAAAACAACTCTGAGATTCCATCTTACACCCATCAGAATGGCTAAGATCAAAAATTCAAGCGACACCACATGTTGGCGAGGATGTGGGGAGAGAGGAACACTCCTTCATTGCTGGTGGGAATGCAAACTAGTACAGCCACTTTGGAAATGTATCTGGTGCTATCTCAAAAAACTGGGAATAGGGCTTCCTCAAGACCCAGCTATTCCACTCCTTGGAATATACCCAGAAGATGCTCCAGCACACAAGAAAATTTGCTCAACCGTGTTCATAGCAGCCTAATTCATAATAGCCAGAACATGGAAACAGCCTAAGTGTCCCTCAGTAGAAGAATGGATAAAGAAACTGTGGTACATTTACACTATGGAATACTACTCAGCTATTAAAAACAAGGAATTCCCGAAATTTGTGGATAAATGGATTGAGCTAAAAATGATCATAATGAGTGAGTTAACCCAGAAGCAGAAAGACTCAAATGGTATATACTCACTTATATCTGCATACTAGCCCAAGGGGCATGTCCCACGAAAGCCTTCACTTACCAGGAAACTGGGACAGAGGGGAGGACATCCTATTGGGACTCTAGATGAGAGAAGCATGGGAGAATAGCAAAATAGAAGGATCCAGAGGGTCCTAGAAACCTACAAGTAGAACATTATGATAGGCAGATTTGGGCCCAGGGGTCCCGCTCAAACTAAGGCACCAGCCAAGGACA
The DNA here is from genome assembly GCF_903995435.1 of Acomys russatus. Lineage (NCBI taxonomy): Eukaryota > Metazoa > Chordata > Mammalia > Rodentia > Muridae > Acomys > Acomys russatus. The sequence continues at coordinate 53,162,674 of NC_067137.1, read as the reverse complement.
ATACAGGCGGTAAACTTTAAGCCCCTACCCAGATCTAGCCAATGGTCAGAACATTCTCCACAGTTGAGTGGAGAGTGGGATATGACTTTCTCACGTACTCTGGTGCCTCACATTTGACCATGTCCCCTGGAGGGGGAGACCTGGTGGCACTCAGAGGAAGGACAGCAGGTTACCAAGAAGAGACTTGATACCCTATGAGCATATACAGGGAGAGGTAATCCCCCTCAGGAACAGTCATAGGGGAGGGGAATAAGGGGAAAATGGGAGGGAGGGAAGAATGGGAGGATACAAGGGATGGGATAACCATTGAGGTGTAACAAGAATAAATTAATTAAAAAAATTTTTAAAAAGATATTATAACAAAACATTTTTAATGTTTTCAACATAAAAATGTTAAGTATTGTGCAAATATAGATCTTAAGACATTACATGATAGCACACAAATATTTAAGTTTTATATACAGTTTAAAATGAATTTAAATTTTTTTAAGGAAATAAATTAATGACAATACAGAAATAATGCTGAAAGTTGTCTAATGATTTTCAGGATTGAATTTCTATCAGCAAGTGAAGCTGGTCAATTTCATTCGAAGGCAAGTTCACCAATGCAGGTGCTACAGCTGCCATGTGAAGTTCAAATCCAAAACAGACTTAAGGACTCACATGGAAGAAGCTAAACACACCTCACTACTTCCTGACAGAAAGACGTGGGATCAACTGCAGTAAGTCTAGCTGAGCTGAAATGAACCTCTGTGCTCCACCCTCATTTTTGTGTCCCTTTATTTAACTTCTTTAAATGTATCCAAACATATGAACCCACCTACAGGTTATAAATTCATGTTCTTACATATAAAGTTGTACATTTTATAAAGCTTATATAACTTATAAACACATGAAATCATTTTGGATTTTCAGTTGGCTAGTCATGCGTTGCTTGGTATAGAAGTAGATACGGGCTTTGTAATTATATTTTACTAGCAAAATATTTCAAGCACCTTTATATATCTGATGCTTTTCTATTCCATCCTTTTTAATGGCTGCCAGATGTCCCATGGGGTAGTATACCCTTATTATGTCATTTATTTTTTTGCTATTATAAGTAGTAATAAAATGAATAGCTATATGCCTGTATTTGTGTGCTTATCTAAGTGTATCATTCAGATAAAAAATTAGTATGTCAGTGACATGCATATCATAGAGCTTATGGCGGACATTTTCCATATTGACACTTCAAAACATATGGACTTTTTAAAATAAGTGATGTCAGACTTCCCAAATACCATGCCGTCTGTGATGGTTCTCACATCATTCTTGTTAACTTCAGGGGAAGGAGTGGGATGCTAGCTACCTAAACATTCAACAGCCTCAGAGGATATTAAGTTGGGTCTCTAATTAGAACTCTAGCAAAACAGAAACGAACAAACAAAACTCTAGTTTTCCTTGTTTGGAAAACTTCCAACTTATGAGGGCCAAAGTCGGCCCTCTGTTGAACTGGTGCCTTGTCCTTAGTTCTTATAGAGATCAGAGACGAATGAACCAATAATATGTTTTTGTTGGCTATTTGAAATTTTTACTTTTGGGGGAAAAAAACTATTTTGGCCCTGGTTAACACTTTGGAAGGACTTGACTTTGAGTAAATGAAGGAGGTGATGTTTTTAGCTAATAACAGAACTGAGCAAGATGCCTGTCCCGATCGTGTTTCTTATCATGACAGATGAGTGGCCCACTAGCAAGACTGGATACCAGGAGGCTAATATCAGACAGACAGGATGGGTCAGAGGAAAAACAACAGAGTTGTCCACAGCACAGCCGCCGCAGCTGTGAAAGTGTCACTGAGGGGACACAGTAAAACTGGCATCGTGTGCACCCAGCTGCTTAGATGTCTTTCAGGAACTTTACTGATTTGGTTATTCGGTGTACCTGTCCTTGTTTGCAGGTATTATTTCCCCACCTACGAGAACGACACTCTCCTGTGTACACTGTCCGACAGTGAAAATGACTTAACAGATGAAAAGCAAATGGAAAATGTTCCCATCATCAGTGAAGACACATCCAAGCTGTGCGCTTTGAAACAGAGCAGTGTTTTAAACCAATTGCTACTCCAGGAATCCTTAGAAAACTAGGAGAAACTGCTGCAGACACAATGTCACATGGTTTTCTCCTGTGATGCAGAAAGAAAAGAGGACTTCAGATTTCATCATCAATACAGCATTATTCATTGGTGAAATCATGGTTGTTGTTCTTAATGAAATTTTTTTCAAGAAATGAAGAAAAATACAATGTGTCATTTTTATATTTGGACTGGAAAATTTTATTATATGGTTATCTTAAATAATTTCATTTCATAAACTTGTGATTATGCACAGTAAGGGGAATGCAAAAGTCACAAATGAGCATTCAAATGTATAAACCTGATTTTAACCACTAGTTTTAGCCTCCTTCCCACAGGCATCTGTCACCCATCAAGTCACAAGTTTCAATGTGATTTCTATACTAAATTGGTAACCTATGAATGTATGATTAAAAGACTCACAGAGACAAAGAAAGATGGTCAAAGCTAAGGATGATGAACAAATTAGACTATTTAAAAATAATTCAAACGATTGTATTATAATGTTACTGTTTTCTGTTTCCAGTCCCATAGAAATGGACACAGTGTAATTATGCTCACTCTTCCCCAAAATATATATGTGCTTATTTGTGTGTTTTCCATACTATAATAGCAATAGTAACAAAGACAAGGACCACTGTCCATGAACGTAACTGCAGTGGCATTACAACACCGAATAAAGTTAAATGGAACTTTTCCGTGTCATTTTCAGGTTTCCCAAGTGCTCTCAAAAATGTCTTCTTACAGTAGTATCAGCCGTGAGACATGTAATATATGACCTCTTACAAGATGCACTCAAGGAAACAAAAATCACTTTTGTGGGTTTCTACCAGAAATGAATAGCCTGGATAACATAATCACCATTCAAACCTAAGTTAACTGACAATCTACAAAATAATTGGCCTTTGCTCTTATAAAAAATGTCAAGATCATAAGAAACAAAAGCTAAAATGCTATTCCACATTTAATGGTAGGTGGATGTGGGACCAGGAAATGAGTGTCTGCCTTCCCGTGAAAGGCTGTGGAACTGTGGGAAATGTTTGGCAGGCTTCTGTAAACAGTATGGTATTTGCCTTAGTTACTTTTCTTGCTGTGACCAAAGCCTGACAAAAGGCGAATTAAGGAAAGAGGGACTTGTTTTGGCTCATGGTTTTGGGGGAAGAGCTCATGAGGTGGAGAAAGCACAGCAGGAACAGCAGGAGGTGGCTGATGGTGCTGAAGCTGGTGAGAAATGCTTTTTCCTTTTTAAGTTAAGCTGGGACCCCAACCCATGCAGTGACCTGTATGCTTAATGTGTAAGACATTACAGGATAAGGAATATATAGAAATTCTTGGTACTGTGTCATCTGGCCCAAAGTGAAACCAGTAAGTTACATGTGGTCAATGTGGCTTTTTCAGACCCCTCAAGGGTCTTATAGTATATAGCAATTCATATTTCCTCCCTTTGTGTCTGTTTGGGAGGGGGGGTAGGCAGTTATGGACGTGTGCATGTAAGTACATGTGTAGGATACACAGCTAATGCTTGAAGGTATCATTCCTGAGGAGCCATCTACCTGGTTTTTTGGGAAAGAATAAGTCGGTGGGACCAGGGACTCACCAGTTCACCTAAGCTGGTGGCTAGCAAGCCACAGGGATGCTCCTGAACTCACCTCCTCATGGATGGGATTACAAACATATGCCACCATGCCTGGTTCTTTATGTGAGTCACAGGGGTGGAGCTCAATCATTGTGTGTGCGTAGTAAGTACTTCACCAACTGAGCAATCCCCCCAGCCCCTCATTTCCTCCCTTGAAATGCCACTGTTTTCTTAAACTGGTTCCTCTGTCTCACTTTCTGCACTGAGATACCTTAAGCCATATGATTTAGCATGTTCTATCACTCATTTGTCCTACCCTGCTGCTTTGAATAGGAATGGCCCCATAGACTTGTGAATTTGAATGCTTGGCCCATAGGGAGTTGCACTCTTAGGGGGTGTGGCCCTGTTGGAGGAAGTGCAAGTGCGTCTGTCACTGTGGAGGTGGGCTTTGAGGTCTCAAATGTTCAAGCTAGTCCTAGTGGGGCAGTCTTCCTCCAGCTGCCTGTAGACCAAAACACAGAGCTCTCAGCTCCTTCTCCAGCACCATGTCCACCTGTATGCTGCCATGCTCCCCACCATGATGATAATGGACTGAGCCTCTAAAACTGTAAGCCAGGCCCAATTAAATGTTTTCTTTTATAAGAGTTGCCATGGTCATGGTGGCTCATCTCAGCAATAAACCCTAAGACTCCTGCTAATTGTTAGATCTAAAGGTGTCATTAAATTTAGATCCAAAAAGGGTTTGCAAGACTTCTTCATAGGAAGTACTGAGTTCCTCCTGCCGTGTTACATCAGGCATGTCCGATGTGCCATTAGCAGAGAAGTTAAATGTGTTGAGTGACTGGTTGCAACAAGGAGGGTCGGTAGTGTTGCTTGGGAGGCTGAAGCAGGAGCAGCTGGGGAGTCTGGGAGTTTGAGGTCAGTCTGGCCACACAGCGAGACAATATTCCACTCCTTCCCCTCTAAAATATATTCATTACCATCAGCTATACAGTTCCCCTTCTATCTTTCATCTGTTCTTTGTAGTTTCCTTAGTACTTTTTGCCTAAATATTTTTAGTGGTAAGACAGAAAGGTAGTTTTCTAATTCTGTTCTTCCTTTACAAGTGGGGCCAATACATATGTATGCTATACAATACTGGCTTCTGAGGTCCTAGGCTTCCATGGTTAATGGCAGCCTGTGTGGAAATACATTGCCTGGATTTGTAAGTCACATCTGCTCTGTCCATATCTTTACACACCCACACATCAAGCTCTGCAGATAGATACCCATGTAGGCTTTTCATGAGAACCAAGCAAAGAAGTGGGTGCCCGTGTTGCGAAATGCCTAAGTAAAGGACAAATTAAGTTAAATTGTCCTAAAAAACAAAGGTTAAAAAGAAAATGTTCTGTCTGGAGAACACTGTCTCTAGGAAACAGACTTGCTGGGGAAGTCAAACAGTGTCTGCAGTGTTCTCTAGATTGTCCTTCAGCTTAAAACAGGAGCAAATGGATGGAAGTAAAACACCAAGAATAGCAAGCTTAAGGAGGAGAAAGCTTTGGGGATGAGAAAAGTATTGCCTTAGGAAACAAATCAGATGTAAAGAAAAAGTGAGACCTAAGGAAAAGCAGCCACTGAAAGAGAAAGAAGCTCTTAGGGCTTAAATCATAAGGTATTATTTTGGGGGTAGATGGGTCTATTTAAGAATCAAAGGAGTAACTTAAACCCAATCAAATCTAGTAATAGAAGCAAAATCCCAGCTAGTCACAGTGGCTCTCTGAGGGACCAAGGATGCAGATGACTGCTGGGTTAAGGCCTCTCCAAGCTGCAAAGACTCCTTGCCAAGGAGCATTGGAGAGCTCTTTTAAAAACAGACTGATAGCTGGATGTGGAAGCACAGCTATAATCCCAGCACTTGGGAGGCGGAGATAGGAGGATCACAAATTCAAGGTCAGCCTGGATACGTAATAAGATTGTCCAAAAACCAGAAACATAATAGAAAGATGGTTCAGTAGTTAAGAGCACTTGCTGTTCTTGTAAAGAACATAAAATCTGTTCCTACATCAAATCAATCAGATGAGAGAGAGAGAGAGAGAGAGAGAGAGAGAGAGAGAGAGAGAGAGAACAGCAATAACCAGACAGGAACAAGTAGCTGCTTGAGGTTTTAATGAGTTTGTAAGTGTCACTCCAATTAAAGATAGAGACAGTGCTGCTGAGCCCAGGGGAAACAGACCTGAGAAAGCTTTGGAATTACGATTCAAAAGAAAGACAACAAGGAAGAGAAATAACAGAAGGAGCCAGACAGGATGGTGATAAATGAGATCCAACCCTGGATTGGAATATACAGAGAGGAGATCTCATTCATGTAGAAGTGTGGGAAGGATGCACTATGAACAAAACAACACTGCTGTGGTAGATTGTTGACCTCTTGCTTAGAAAGAAGGTCTCACCCCCGTTCAGCATTGAAGTTAGTGGCTAAGCCTAACACACAGAACTCAAAGATGGAGAGTGTGGGAAAAGAGGCAAGACTCTTTTGCATGAGAGAGAAAAACCCATTACTTAATACGGTTGCTTTATCTGCCCCTTTCTTAATCCTACAAGGGAGAGGGATGTGTTTTCCAATTGTGAATTTGGAGACCAGAAACCAGGTACTGTTGACTCTGTTTCTTAGCAATTAAACTTTATTATACAACCCAACTAGCTTATACAAGAAGAAAAAAGGTTAAAGGGACAAAAGAGTGAACCTTCCGGTAGCCGTTCCACGGGACGGGTCCTTAGGTGTCTCTCTGGCCTGCGTGCTGGTCCAGCTGGTCCGCTGCTCTGCACGCTCTCTCTCCGCGCTCTCCCGCCCAGCTCACTTTGTTGTTGTCTCTTCTCCAACTCCCTGAGTCACGTGGGAAGGGCGGTCTCCTTCTCCCGTGAGGGTCAATTAGAAAGACAATAGTCCAGTTGGGGTTCCCAGGTCAGCTTCCTGAATTCCAGACCCAGAATGGCTCCAGTCAGTCTGTGACAAGGTATTCATGGGGTGCCCCAAGGGTAAAGCCCGCCAAGACTGCTCCCACCTGTGACAAGGCTTATTCTTTCCCACAAGGTACTTAGGTCTCAGCCCCTTCCACCTTTGTGACCTGCCTGTCTACAAAAAGAACACATCCTGTTCTGCAGCCGCATTGTGCAAACTTTAGAATGCAGGCTTCATGTAACATTGTCTGTAATGGTGTACAAAGATCCAAGCAACTGGGAGGTCCAAAGTGAGGAACTTCCCTTGCCCACAGCTGGAAGCCATTTCCTTCAGTATCATCTTAATTTGCAATAAATATAATTTTTCATCTCACCTTACTTGACCAAATCAGCAGACCCTTCCAAAATAGGCACAGCTTACCTGGGATGGCTGATATGGCCAGCATTCTTAGAAAACCACTTCTTAGAGAAGTGCTATTAAATGCATTAAACCTAGTCAGTCAGTCAGAAGCAACATAGGTTTACTTCCACAAACACTAAGGGGAGGGGCAGTAAAGCCAGAGAATTGGTGGCTGGGGACATCACTGTTGAATTAAATGGACATAGACCCTTGGAAGGAGCAACAGCACCAGTCTTAAGTTAATTTTATTAGAAGCTGACCTTGAAATAAAAATGTACTTACCAGAGTCGCCCAGAAAAATGGCCATCTCAGCAGTGTCCGGCTTCAGTACATCTGTGGTCAGGCCCTTTACCAACCTAGTGAGAACCTCTGTTCAGATATATGGCATCGAAGGTCGCTATGCCACTGTGCTTTATTCCACAGCATCTAAACAGAATAAGTTGGAGAAAGTGGAAAAGGAGTGGCTGTGAGTGGGACAACTCCTGACCGATCCCAAGGTGTCTCTTGCTATTCTAAATCCCTACATCAAGCGCTCCATCAAAGTGAAAAGCCTGAAGGACATCACAGCAAAGAAGAAGTCCTCTCCACTAATGGCCAACCTCATGAATTTACTTGCTGAAAACGGTTATCTAAGCAACACCCAGGAAGTCATCTCTGCCTTTTCCACCATGAGGAGTATTCACCGTGGAGAAGTGCTGTGCACAGTGACCACAGCGTCTCCTTTAGAAGAAGCAATTCTCTCAGAGTTAAAGACAGTGCTGAAGAGCTTCCTGGGTCAAGGGCAGATACTGAAATTGGAGGTTAAGACTGACCTGTCAGTCATGGGTGGGATGATTGTCCGAATTGGGGAGAAGTATGTTGATAAGTCCGCAGAGAGCAAGATTTGGAAGCTCAGCCAGGCCATATGGGAGATGCTCTGAGAGGCCTGCACAAGCTCTCATTCTTGGAGCAACAATAAAATGCTTCCTGAACAGAAAAAATAAAAAAGTAAGTACCAGCTGTTTCTATAAGCGGTAACCAGAAGAAGTGCCCATTTAGGAAGTAAATACCTGGAAATGGAAAAGATTACCACTGTGGGAGCTGGTGCTCAACCTCACTGAGGACTTCAGGGAGAATGAATAGCTTTAAATTTGCCCTCCCACCCACCACCACCACACCAAGGAACAAAAAGCACTACCACCAACTCACTGATCTTGAGCCCAGGAGCACTGTATCCCTAGCTTCTCTATGGACCTTGCATGTTGATCTAATGCCTTGATGGGGCTATAGACAGTCCTACAGACAGAGGAAGCTATAATGAAAGGGGGTGAGGGGAGGGGGGGATAAGGCCAGACCTAACTGCAACTTAGCAGCTCTCCCAGCCTTTTCATGTATTACCTCACTTGTCACCTTGGAACACAGTATTGTGAGATTTCTAAGTAGAAATTCTTTATTTTCATCTACATGGGTGGGTGGGTGTGGGTGGGTGTGCCCACAGAAGCCAGAGAAAAATATCAGGTGTGTTTTTCTATCTCCACCAATCTGCCTTGAGGCAGGGTCTCTCTCTAACCCTAGAGCTGGCTGGAAGCCAGCAGGACCCAGCGACGCTATTGCTCTTCTTCATATAGTGCTGGAATCACAGGCACGTGAAAAATCACAGGCATGTGAAAAGGATGAAAAATATTCAACAAATAGTATTCAAGAATTTAAAATGAGATACAACCAAGACCGAAGCATTTTAAGTGAATTTTTTAAAAAATAGATTTTTAAGGATAAAGAACTTGAAATAAAAAAAAAACAAGGATTATTTCTAAATGTAAGTGCTTTGTTGACTTTTATACAAAGTTAACACACCAGTCTACTTCCATCAACAGCATCAAATTATAGCTGTTGTTACCACCCAGTGTTCTAGGAACTTAATTCAACTCTTTTAGTGAGCTTTAGATGGTGAATAGCTAGAAAATAACCAGGGGCTGAGTTGAACATTTCTGCCCTTAATTGCTATTTTGAAAAACTAAAACATGTTTTGTCTCAGATTTTGGCAATTTGCAAAGTTGAATGACGTGATAAGGCTGTTAATTCAATCTAAAAATATTCCACAAAATTAATATTTTCAGAGTTGTCTAAAACTCAGGTGAAGCTGTGTCCTTGGGGGCATTTAGAATTAGACTGTAAGGAAAAAAAACAGTTTTGAAAATATTCTAAGTCAATTAACTTTGATGCAGAGTAAGAAGTAGATGAAACTTCTTCATTTGAAAAAGATTAAAAAGAGAAGACAGTATGCAGTGTGACTGGCTATTTGAAAGCTACAATTTCAAAGAAACAAGAGAAAATGAAAAGAATATTTTAGATTTGTTCATCTCACACACACACACACACACACACCACATTTCACTCCCCCACCCCTCATTACTGTAAAAGACAAACTCCATAGCTAAATATCTAAAAGTCTAATGTTCTTTGTAGTCTGCATAAAAACACTGCCTCCATCAGTCAAGTCCAGTTCTATCTACAAAAATCTCAGTCCCCGCCACTGTAACCAGCTTGGCCTTCACCACTCATTTCCTAACTGGCCTTCCTGCCTTCTCCCTGGCCCTTCCAGTATGTCCCAGACAGACTAAGGACAGTCACTACTGTAATCACTTTCTTGGATACATATGCAGTGTATGCACCTCCTGCCAGTCCTTCAGATCTCCAAATTCCTAAGGGAAGCACTACACCCCACTGAGCGGCAACTATGCTACCCTAGCCTAGCTTCAAAGAGGAGGGTCCTAGTTGCTGTAGTAACTCTCCTGTCACTGAAAAAATGGGATTAGGGTCGGACAGTGCATAGCAAGTCTCTGCTCTCTGGCTGGTCCAAATTAGACCCGCCAAAAAAGCTGGGTTCTTCTAAGTAACCTAGAGAAGCAAGAATTTCCCTTTCTCAAACATAGACCAAAACAAAACAACAACAACTGTGAGAAACTGGAGAGTGCTGAGAATGGGAGAGTGGCCTTCTCCATGGAAGAGCCCCCCAGTTGGTTATCCAGTACCAAGTGGTCAGTGTGAGGTTATATACATGCCGATAACATTATACAAACCAAGCAGGCTGTATTTAAAATTTAGCAATGTATGCATATATATAAACAAAGAAGGAAAAAAGGCCATCAGTTTGAGAAATAACAAGGGGTATATGATGTACTCATATTAATTTCAAAACAATAAAAAATTATTTTTAAAAAAGAAGGGGAAGAAAAAATATGTCCTGGCTGATGGCA